>NC_059330.1:2869772-3188636 GCF_018350155.1 Leopardus geoffroyi
CTGTCCTGTTTGCAAGTTGTTCACTGCCTGAGGCTACCTGGTCGAGGGCTGAACGGGGACAGAAGTCCAGCCTGTGTGCCCCTTACGTGGACTCGTGCCTGGCAGGGGCGTGTTGTTCTAATCAGAACACGGGCACCACGGAGACAGCAGTGGGCTGGCCCTGCGTGACTTAGAGGACCGGGGTGCACCATTTTGTCCACTCTTCAGCTTTCCACCCCCTGTCCTCTGCGTGTGTCTCCGCCCCTAGTTTGCCAAGCCCCCTTCCTCTGAGACGAAGACCTTGGCTCTGGCTACCCTGCATGACCGGATGACAGAGCAGCACTTCCCGCGGCCCATCCAGAGCTTCTCCCTTCGGAGTATGTCAGCGCCTCTCAACGGCCAGATCGACATCCTGGCAGAGGGCCGGCGTGCCCTGGAAAAAGCCAACCAGGAACTAGGTGAGCAGGGGTGCCCGGGAGGAAGGCCCAGGCAAGGCCAGTCGGGATGCCGGGACCCGTGACAGTGGGGGCCTGCACCCCACCGTCCGCTCTTCCCGTGGTTGTCTCCTAGGCCTGGCCCTAGACTCCTGGGACCTGGATTTCTACACCAAACGCTTCCAGGAGCTAAAGCGGAACCCCAGCACCGTGGAGGCCTTCGACCTGGCTCAGTCCAATAGGTGGGAAGGAATGGGGGCCGTCCTGATGTCTGAGCCCGTGGAGGTTGGAAGGGGAGGGCGCAGGGACCCGCCTTCACGGCTGTCTTTTGGCACGGGGGCGTCCCCGAGTCTGTCTGGGGGCCCGGGCTCCACGTCCATGCAGTCGTCTCCATTCACGTCTTGACGCCCTATTCGCTTTGAGTCTGAGCGGTCCACAGTGAAAGAACGTTTGAGGCTTGTGGGCTTGGGAATCTGGTGTGACCTGTTATCTGAGTGAGAGCTGGCTGTACCGTAACAGTTGCTGACAACAGTTGCTGACGCTGGTGGGGAGAGCCGGCACGGTGTGCGAAGTGACCTGTGTTTCTGCCTACCCTCCCCCCGCTCCCCCGTCACCCCTGCAGCGAGCACAGCCGACACTGGTTCTTCAAGGGCCAGCTCCACATGGATGGGCAGGAGATGACGCACTCCCTGTTTGAGGCCATCATGAGCACTCAGGCGTCCTCGAACCCCAACAACGTCCTCAAGTTCTGTGACAACAGCAGGTGGGCTGGGTCCTAGGCTGGGGTGGCCTCGGGTCCAGGAGAAGGGAGGCCCCAAGCCTTCACGGGGTAAGCGCAGACCCCAGGAAGGAAGCAAGGTCCAGAACCAATGTGTCCACAGTGCAATCCAAGGGAAGGAAGTCCGATTCCTACAGCCCGAGGACCCCACGCGACCAAGCTGCTTCCGGCAGCAGCGGGCGCTGAGACATGTCGTCTTCACGGCGGAGACCCACAACTTCCCCACAGGTGAGCTGGGTCCTGGGGACAGGTGAGGGAGCTCGGAGTGTAGGGTAGAGTGAAGGTCCTCAGCTGAGTCTGGGAAAACAGACAGGCTGGTTGTCCTGAGTTTTAATGGGGTGGGCAGGGCTGGGGTCTCTCTCTGTGGTACCCATACCTCTCCCCCGTCTCTTTACAGGAGTAGCCCCCTTCAGTGGGGCGACCACAGGCACCGGGGGCCGGATCCGAGATGTCCAGTGCACGGGCCGTGGCGCCCACGTGGTGGCTGGGACTGCTGGCTACTGCTTTGGAAACCTGCACATCCCAGGTCCTGCCTCTTTGCTCCCTGCCGTCCCTTCCCTGTCCCGGCAGGCCTGGAGCACCTCTGTTTCTTAAGGTCATCCTGGGTGCCTTTTCTTGGGAGTCAGGGCTCCAGTGTAGCTGGCCTTTCATGGACTGTGGCCGTGAGGACTCTTAAGCCCAGGGGAGACCCAGGTGCCCAGATAGGCTTTGCAGAACTGCAACGTTCTTTCTTTTTTTTAAGTTTATTTATGTTTTGAGAGAGAGCGCAAGCATGAGTGGGGGAGGGCAGAGAGAGGCGGAGAGAGAGAGAGAATCCCAAGCAGGCCCCGCGCTCTGAGCACAGAGCCCAACTCACAGCTCATGGAATCATGGCCTGAGCCAAAACCAAGAGTCTGATGCTTGACCGACTGAGCCACCCAGGCGCCTCCTGCAATTTTCTTTATAAAATAGCATCTGCTCAGCAATGAAACATGGTGTTGGGTCAGTCTTAATGATCACCACCTGCCCCCAAAGTCTAATTTCTTAGAGAGCCCTAAGAACTCTGATCCCTAGACTCAAGAAAGGCTGGTGTGGGAGGTGGGGAACAAGATCGGTGCTTAATCACAGGCTCTATACCTCCTTGAAATAGAACTTTCAGAAGCGGGACATTCCACCCACACGGGCGGTCCTTGGTGGATTAGACTCTTCCCAAAGGACCCTGGCGCCTCTGTCTTCTTTTTTTTTTTTTTTTTTTTTTTTAACGTTTATTTATTTATTTATTATTTTTTTTTTTTTTTTAATTTTTTTTTTTCAACGTTTATTTTATTTTTGGGACAGAGAGAGACAGAGCATGAACGGGGGAGGGGCAGAGAGAGAGGGAGACACAGAATCGGAAACAGGCTCCAGGCTCTGAGCCATCAGCCCAGAGCCCGACGCGGGGCTCAAACTCACGGACCGCGAGATCGTGACCTGGCTGAAGTCGGACGCTTAACCGACTGCGCCACCCAGGCGCCCCACGTTTATTTATTTTTGAGACAGGGAGAGACAGAGCACGAACAGGGGAGGGTCAGAGAGAGGGAGACACAGAATCTGAAGCAGGCTCTAGGCTCTGAGCTGTCAGCACAGAGCCCGACGCGGGGCTCGGACTCACGGACCGCGAGATCGTGACCTGAGCCGAAGTCGGCCGCTTAACCGACTGAGCCACCCAGGCGCCCCTGTCTTCTGTCTTTACGGCCAACCTTCCCCTTTCCTTCCAGGTTACAATTTGCCCTGGGAGGACCCAAGCTTCCAGTATCCTGAGAACTTTGCCCGACCCCTGGAGATCGCCATTGAGGCCAGTAATGGGGCTTCTGATTACGGCAACAAGTTCGGGGAGCCAGTGCTGGCCGGTGAGGCTGGGGGTGTGGGGGTTAACGGACACCTAGTACTAGAGGTGGGGTGGGGTGAATGACTGAGTGAGCGCTGGGTTGTGGGGGGGGCGGTACTGACTGGCCTCTGTCCCCACTGTCTGTGGTGTCCACGCTCCAGGCTTCGCCCGCTCCTTGGGCCTCCAGCTCCCGGACGGCCAGCGGCGTGAGTGGATCAAACCCATCATGTTTAGTGGGGGCATTGGGTCCATGGAGGCTGAGCATGTGAGCAAGGAGCCCCCAGAGCCAGGTAAAAGCCCACCCCCTTTCTCCATATCCAGCCGGCTTTGTCCGCAGCACCCAGCAGCTGCTGGAGGGGAATTTAGAGGCTACGCTAGGGTTCGTTTTTATGTGTTTATTATTTATTTATACACACACGCACATATTTTTTTTTTCTTATTCTCAAGTTATTTATTTATTTTTTTTTTCAACGTTTATTTATTTTTGGGACAGAGAGAGACAGAGCATGAACGGGGGAGGGGCAGAGAGAGAGGGAGACACAGAATTGGAAACAGGCTCCAGGCTCTGAGCCATCAGCCCAGAACCTGACGCGGGGCTCGAACTCACGGACCGCGAGATCGTGACCTGGCTGAAGTTGGACGCCTAACCGACTGCGCCACCCAGGCGCCCCTCTCAAGTTATTTAACATACACTATAGTCTTGGCTTCAGGAGTAGAACCCAGTGATTCATCGCTTACATACAGCACCCAATGCTCATCCCAACAAGTGCCCTCCTCCGTGCCCATCACCCATTTTCCCTACACCCATCAACCCTCAGTTTGTTCTCTGTATTTAAGAGTCTCTTATGGTTTGCCTCCCTCTGTTTATATTTTTCCTTCCCTTCCCCGACAATCAAGGGGTTTGTTTTTAATCTCCCAGCTCCTGTGTCTTCTCCCCAGTATAGGTTTTCTTTTTTTTTTTTTTTTTTTAATTTTTTTTTTTTCAACGTTTATTTATTTTTGGGACAGAGAGAGACAGAGCATGAACGGGGGAGGGGCAGAGAGAGAGGGAGACACAGAATCGGAAACAGGCCCCAGGCTCCGAGCCATCAGCCCAGAGCCCGACGCGGGGCTCGAACTCACGGACCGTGAGATCGTGACCTGGCTGAAGTCGGACGCCCAACCGGCTGCGCCACCCAGGCGCCCCATCCCCAGTGTAGGTTTTCAAGGCAGGACGGCGCTTTATGCCTATGGGGCCGTCTCTGTCTGTGTTGGCTCTGTGTGCACCTGTTTCCTTCTACCCGCCAGGGGCCTGCCCTGCTAAGTCGAGGCAACCAGCGCTGTCCTCCAGGGGCTTTTATCTGCTCGCTCCGTTCAGGTGGGCAACCATTTGTCAGGCCCCACCCTGTGCCGGATCATGGGGTACGATCAAGATACGAACCAGGTCCCGTGTATTGAATAGGTGACCCCGTCACATGGTTCAGAACTTAAAAGGCAAACAAGGTTATACAGCAAAAACTGTCCTTCCCTTGACCTCCAGCCACCATGTTTCTCTCCCTAGAGATAATCACTGTTAACCAGTTCCTTGCGTACCTTACTGGAGATATTTCCAGCATATGTAAACAGACTTGGGGCGCCCAGGTGACTCCGTCGGTTAAGCACCCGACTTTTGATTTCGGCTCAGGTTATGTTTTCACAGTTCGTGAGACTGAGCCCCGTGTCGGGCTCGATGCCGAGCATGGAGCCTGCTTGGGATTCCCTCTCTCCCTCTCTCTGCCCCTCCACTCATGCGTGCTAAAAGGAAAAAACTTGTTTAAGAAAACAGACCTATATGGGGGCACCTGGTATGCTCAGTCGGGTTAAGCGTCCGACTTCGGCTCAGGTCATGATCTCATGGTTTATGAGTTCGAGCCCCTCATCGGGCTCTGTGCTGACAGCCCAGAGCCTGGAGCCTGCTTTGGATTCTGTCTCCCTCTCTCTCCGCCCCTTGTCTGTTCCCGCTCTGTCTCTCTCTCTCAGAAATAAATAAACATTTAAAAAAAAAAAGGGGGGGGGGGAAGAAAACAGGCCTATATGTATATTTGTCCCTTTTTTTATTTTTATTTTTTTATTTTTAAAAATTTTTTTTTTTTCCAACGTTTATTTATTTTTGGGACAGAGAGAGACAGAGCATGAACGGGGGAGGGGCAGAGAGAGAGGGAGACACAGAATCGGAAACAGGCTCCAGGCTCTGAGCCATCAGCCCAGAGCCCGACGCAGGGCTCGAACTCACGGACCGCGAGATCGTGACCTGGCTGAAGTTGGACGCTTAACCGACTGCGCCACCCAGGCGCCCCTGTCCCTTTTTTTAGATAAGGAACATATACGCACACTTCTATTTTTTAATGAAATAGAGATGTAATTTGTGTATCATAAAGGTCACCCTTTTAAACCCACATCAGTGGGGTTTTTTTTTAGTGTATTCACAAAGCTGTGCATCGATTCCTACCAATTCCAGAACATTGTCGTCGCCGCCATACTCCTTAGCAGCACCTTCCCCCCTCAGCCTCTGGCGGCTGCTAATCTACTTTCTGTCCCTGTGGATTTGCCAGTTCCAGATACTTCATGTAAACGGGATCATACGGTCTGTGACCTTTTGTGTCTGGCATCTTTCACTTAGCATATTTTCAAGACTCACCTGCACCAGAGCATGTATTGATATTTCTTTTTTTTTTTTACAGTCAAATGATACTCCGTTACGTAGACCTATCGTGTTTATCCATTCCTCAGTCTGTAGACATTTGAGTTTCTTCTACTTTTCAGCTCGTGTGGATAGTGCTGCTATAAATATACGTGTACACGTTTTTCTTTCTTTCCTTTTCTTTTTTTTAACGTATATGTATTTTTGAGAGAGAGAGAGCACAGGTGGGGTAGGGGCAGAGAAGGGGGAACAGAGGATCTGAAGCGGGCTCTGCACTGACAGCAGGAAGCCTGATGTGGGGCTCGGACTCACGAACCGTGAAACCATGACCTGAGCTGAAGTCGGACACTCAACTGACGGAGTCACCCAAGTGCCCCAAATATATGTGTACACGTTTTTCTGTGTCCACAGATTCTCGTGTCTCTAGCCTGTATAACTAGGTGTGGAATTGCTGGGTCACTTCGTCACTATGTGTAACTTTTTTTTTTTTTTTTTTTTTTAACAATTTAACATTTTTGTATTTTCATTTTTGGGACAGGGAGAGACAGAGCACGAACAGGGGAGGGTCAGAGAGAGGGAGACACAGAATCTGAAACAGGCTCCAGGCTCTGAGCCGTCAGCCCAGAGCCCGACGCGGGGCTCGAACTCACGGACCGCGAGATCGTGACCTGAGCCGAAGTCGGCCGCTCAACCGACTGAGCCACCCAGGCGCCCCTACGTGTAACTTTTTGAAAAATGGCCAGACTGTTTTCCAAAGCAGCTGGACCCTTTCACACTCCCCCCAGCAATGTAAGAGGGTTCTGATTTCTCCACATCCTCACCAAGTCTTGTTGATCTTTTTTGATTCTAGCCATCCCATGTCATAAAGTCGTGTCTCGTTGTGGTTTTGATTTGCATTTCCCTAATGACTGATGACGTTGACACTCTTCATATGCGTTTGTATTATGTCTTCCGTGGTGAAATGTCTGTCTGGATTCTTTGTCCATTCTTTTTTAAATTAATTAATTTATTTGTGAGAGGCAGAGTGTGAACGGGGGAGAGGCAGAGAGGAAGAGAGAGAATTCTAAGCAGGCTCTACGCCCAGCGCAGAACCCAATGCGGGGCTTGATCTCACAACTGAGATCGTGACCTGAGCCGAAACCCAGAGGCAGACACTTAACCTACTGAGCCATCCAGGCACCCCTCTTTGTCCATTTTTATTTTATTTATTTTTATTAATTTTTTAAATTTACATCCAAGTCAGTTACCATAGAGTGCACTAATGATTTCAGGAGTAGATTCCAGTGATTCATCCCCTACGTATAACACCCAGTGCTCGTCCCAACAAGTGTTCTCCTTAATGCCACGTGCCCATTTAGCCCATCCTCCACCCATAACCCCTCCAGCAGCCCTCAGTTTATTCTTTTTCTTTGATTATTTTTAAATGGTTTTTCTTTAATTTATTTTTGAGAGTGAGAGAGCATTAGTGGGGGAGAGGCAGAGAGAGAGAGGGAGTCACAGAATCCCAAGCAGGCTCCAGGCTCCAAGCTGTCAGCACAGAGCCCGACGTGGGGCTCGAACCCACAAGGTGAGACCATGACCTGAGCCAAAGTCAGACGCTTAACTGACTGAGCCACGCAGGCGCCCCAGTTTACTCTTTATATTTAAGAGTCCCTTATGTTTTGTCCCCCTCCCTGTTTTTATATTATTTTTGCTTCCCTTCCCCTATGTTCTTCTGTTTTGTATCTTAAATTCCACATATGAGTGAAGTCATATGATACTTGTCTTTCTCTGACTAATTTCGCTGAGCATAGTACCCTCTAGTTCCATCCATGTTATGGCAAATGGCAAGTTTTCATTCTTTTTTACTGCCAAATAATGCTCCATTGCCTATATATACCACATGTTCTTTATCCATTTGTCTGTCGTTGGACATTTGGGCTCTTTCCATACTTTGGTTATTGTCGATAGTGCCGCCATAAACATGGGGGTGCATGTATCCCTTCGAAACAGCACACTTGTATCCTTTGGATAAATACCCAGTAGTGCAATTGCTGGGTCGTAGGGTAGTTTTATTTCTCATTTTCTGAGGAACCTCCATACTGTTTTCCAGAGCGGCTACACCAGTTTCTTTGTCCATTTTTAAATGGGGTTGTCTTTTTTGTGTAGTTATAAGAGTTTTATATATTCTAGATGCTAGACTTTTATCGGGTAGGTACATAATTTGCAAATATATCCTATTCTGTGGGTTGTCTTTTTACTTTCTTCGTGGTGTCTTATGAAACCCCAATGTTTTTAATTTTGGTAAAGTCTGGTTTATCTATTTTTTCTTTTGCTGCTTATGGTTTTGATGTCACGACTAAGAAATCATCGCCTAAGCCAAAGTCCTTAAGATTTACAGCGGTGTTTTCTTGTAATATTTTTTATAGCTTTTAACCCTTATATTTAGGAAGTCCTAAAGATTCACAGCTGTGTCTTTTATATATTATTTTTATAGTTTTTAGCTCTTACATTTAGGTTTCTGATACGTTTTGAATGAATTTTTGTATATGGTGTGAGGTAGGAGTCTAACTTCTCCCTTTTATATGTGGATATCCAGTTGTCCTAACACCATGTTTTGAAAAGACTATTCGTACCTTCTTGAATTGTCTTGGGACTCTTGTCAAAAATCAGTTGGCCAGGGGGTGCCTGGGTGGCTCAGTCGATTAAGTGCCCGATTTCGGCTCAGGTCACGATCTGGCAGTTCATCATTTTGAGCCCCATGTTGGGCTCTGTGCTGACAGCTCCGAGCCGGGAGCCTGCTTCAGATTCTGTGTCTCCCTCTCTGCACCTCCCCCGCTCACACTCCGTCTGTCTCTCTTTCAAAAATAAACAAACATTAAAAAAAATTTTTTTAAAGAAAGGTCCACAGTATTTCCTCTCTGGTAATACAAATGATACTGCAGTGTTTAATTTTGTACACAGGTGACTTTGCGCCTACGTGAATAAATCCGGAGCGTGAATTCCTCAAAGTGTATTTATCCAAAGAATACTTGCGTTTGTAATACTGATTGCTGTCCCGGTCTGTCTGCTTCCCTGTATCCTTACCTTACTCGTGCTGACACTTGTGCGGGATCTTGACGCCGGTGTTTGGACTCTGTCTTCCTTCCTCTCAGGCATGGACGTTGTAAAGGTTGGGGGTCCCGTCTACAGGATCGGAGTCGGGGGTGGAGCCGCCTCGTCTGTGCAGGTGAGGAGAGTAGCTCAGATGCAGCCTCCGGGACATCGTGGGGCCCCGTGCACAGGTGGGGCATGAGCTCCCGGACCCCCTCGCCTGAGCTATGCCCTGCGTTCCCCCAGGTGCAGGGAGACAATTCCAGTGACCTGGACTTTGGGGCTGTGCAGCGGGGAGACCCGGAGATGGAACAGAAGATGAACCGTGTGATCCGGGCTTGCGTGGAGGCCGCCAGGGGGAACCCCATCTGCAGCCTCCACGACCAGGGTGCCGGTGGCAATGGTGAGAGAAGGGGTTCGGACAAGGGTCCCGGCCGCCCCGGGCTCTTGCCAGATTCGGCTCAGAGAGGGGCATCGAGGATCTGCGACTGGCCGCCCAGCCCCGGGTCCCATCCTCCACCCCCTGTACCTTCTGGAGAGGCTCCGCTTTGGGGCGTTGGGAGCCTGCTGCCCTGGGGTGGTTGGTGGTGAGGGTGTGGAAGTGATCCGTGCGGGACACACGGCATCAGGGGCTCCCTGGGAGGCCGGGCACGGTCCTCTGTTCGCCGGGTCCCGACCGTGGCCAGGTCACCACCTTCCCACGCACCCTCTCACCAGGCAACGTCCTGAAGGAACTGAGTGACCCGGCTGGAGCTGTCATTTACACCAGCCGCTTCCAGGTGGGCCTTGTCCCCCCGGGCCTGGCTGCCTCCCCATCCCCGCCGGCCCCTGCCATCTTCTAGCAGAAACGTGAGCCTGGGGAGTGCCCACCGACCTCTTCCTTTCCTCCTCCCCCGTGGATGCAGCTCGGGGACCCGACCCTGAATGCCCTGGAAATCTGGGGGGCCGAGTACCAGGAGTCGAATGCTCTTCTGCTGAGGCCCGTGGACCGAGACTTCCTCAGTCATGTCAGCGCCCGGGAGCGCTGCCCAGCTTGCTTTGTGGGCACCATTACGGGAGACAGGAGGGTGAGTTGGCTGCATGGGTGGGCGCGGAGCTGCGGGGGGGTGGGCTGGAGCAGGGGGTAGGTGCGGGGAGTGGGAGGGCGGGAGTCGGTGGCTCACAGACTGGGAAACGGGGCGGGGGGGGGGGGGTGGGGGCGGGCCCTCGAGGGGAAGCCCAAGCAGAGGGTGGGAAGCACACCTCGCTGCTTTCTAGAAGTGGCCCCTGCTGGGCCTCACGGTCTCGTGCCCTCTGGGCCGTGTTCCCATGGTCTGTAGATCGTGCTGGTGGACGATCGCGACTGTCCCGTCGGAAGAAATGGCGAAGGGGACGCCCCCTCGCCCCCGACCCCTGTGGACCTGGAGCTGGATTGGGTGCTGGGCAAGATGCCTCGGAAGGTGCGTGTGGGTGGGGGCGAGGGAGGCTGGTTTCCCTTCCCCACCCCGGCTCTTTGGACTCCTCCTTTGCCGACGTGCGCCTTCTCACCTGTGTGCCCGGGTGCTCACACCCCTGCCGCCTTCTGTATCCTAGGAGTTCTTCCTGCAGCGGAGTCTCCCCATGCTGCGGCCTCTGGCCTTGCCCCCGGGGCTGAGTGTGCGCCAGGCTCTGGAGCGCGTCCTGAGGCTGCCTGCTGTGGCCAGCAAGCGATACCTCACCAACAAGGTTTCCCTGCACCCCCGCTCTGCCCCTCGTCCCCTGTGCCCTTCCCTCTGCTCACTGCCCTGGCCTCCCACTCTTTGGGATTGCCGAGGGGGCTCAACAGGCCCAAGGAAGGAGTGACGGGGCCCGGCGGCCGCCCCGATGGCCTGGTGCGCCCGCGCCCCGGCGTCCCTGTCCCTTGGCCTCTTGCCGACCCTGCCTGGTCCCGCAGGTGGACCGCTCCGTGGGCGGCCTGGTGGCGCAGCAGCAGTGCGTTGGGCCCCTGCAGACCCCTCTGGCCGACGTGGCGGTTGTGGCATTGAGTCACCAGGAGCTCGTAGGGGCTGCCACCGCTCTAGGAGAGCAGCCGGTCAAAAGCCTGCTGGACCCCAAGGTTGCCGCCCGACTGGCTGTGGCCGAAGCCCTCACCAACCTGGTGTTTGCTCTGGTCACCGACCTCCGGGTGAGTCCCCTGCGGCTTCTGCCCTGGGGCTGCAGGCCTCTGCGATGCACCTCTGTCCACCGCTCTTCGTGCCCGGGACCTCCCGGCCCGGTCTCCACGCGGCTCTCCCTCTCTAATGCCCGGTGTCCACCACTCCCCAGGACGTGAAGTGCAGCGGGAACTGGATGTGGGCGGCCAAGCTCCCGGGGGAGGGCGCGGCTCTGGCCGACGCCTGCGCGGCGATGGTGGCGGTGATGGCGGCCTTGGGTGTGGCGGTGGACGGTGGCAAGGACTCCCTCAGCATGGCCGCCCGGGTCGGCTCTGAGACCGTGCGGGCCCCCGGTATGGCCTGGGGGGGTCCCGGGGAGAGCGGGGCAGGGCCGGCGGAGCGCGGCCGGCACCTCACTGTCTCGCTCCTTGCCCTGCAGGGTCGCTGGTCATCTCGGCCTATGCTGTCTGTCCGGACATCACAGCCACCGTGACCCCGGACCTCAAGCGTCCTGGGGGCAGAGGTAAATGTGGACGCTTCCCCGTCCTCGCCGGGGGTGGGGCGTGTGTGTGTGTTCGGGGGTCTGTGGGTCTGTCCGCGTGCCGGCCGCTTTGGCACTCGTGAGTGTGGTGGGGAGTCCTGAGCCGCGCACCTCCCTCACCCCTTCCCTGTCTCCCCAGGCCGGCTGCTGTTCGTGCCTCTGAGCCCCGGGCAGCACCGGCTGGGGGGCACAGCCCTGGCCCAGTGCTTCTCGCAGCTGGGCGAGCAGCCCCCGAACCTGGACCTTCCCGAGAACCTGGTGCGTGCCTTCCGCATCACACAGGGGCTGCTGCGAGGTGAGCGGGGCCCTGGCGGAGACGGTGTGTGTGTGGTGGATGCGTGGTGGGCGTTCCCCGGCTGAGCTGGCGAGGCTGGGGCAAGAGGGATGCGGCGTCCCCTCTCTCTGGTTCCCACACGTGGCCTGCTGGGTGAGGGCGCGGGGCCGTCAGGTTTGGGCCCTGAGCTTGCTGAGCATTTTTCTCCTTCCTCCAGACCGTCTCCTCTGCTCAGGCCACGATGTCAGTGACGGGGGCCTCGTCACCTGCCTGCTAGAGATGGCCTTTGCTGGGAATTGTGGGATAGAGGTGGACGTGCCTGCCCCTGGGGTCGATGGTGAGGAGCCGGGGGTCTGGACTCAGGCCTGGGTGGCCTGCAGGGTGGGCCCCGTAGACCCCATGTCCTGTGAGAAAATGGAGCATCCCCACCTCCATTCCCTGAGTCCTTTGTCATCTCCCTGACCCCTGAGCCAGGTGAGTTCCCCGCCCCTGCCATCTGAGATCTCCCGAGACCCTGAGGCCACATCCTTGGTCGTGGTCTCCCAGGCCTCACCCCACCCCTGATCCTTGCCTGCGCTCACTCAGCCCTTAGCCGCCGCCCCCCCCCACCCCGGTTGTACCTCCGCATCCCCGGTGGCACCCTTGTCACCCTCCCGCCCCCTCTGTTCCCCCAGCGCTGCCTGCATTGTTCGCTGAGGAGCCGGGCCTGGTGCTGGAGGTGCGGGGGCCCGACCTGGCCCAGGTGCTGAAGCGCTACCGGGACGCCGGCCTGTACTGCCTGGAGCTGGGCGCCACGGGCGACGCCGGGCCCCACGCCCTGGTGAGGGAGCGGGCAGCGCCTCGCGGGGGGGCCGCGGTTCGCCTGTGCCGGCCAGGGGGCGGGGGGCCGGGTTGGACGTCCTTGCTCTGGCCCCTCCCCGTAGGTGCGAGTGTCCGTGAACGGGGCTGTGGTTCTGGAAGAGTCTGTGAGGCAGCTGCGAGCCCTCTGGGAGGAGACGAGTTTCCAGCTGGACCGGCTGCAGGCCGAGCCGCGCTGTGTGGCGGAGGAAGAGCAGGGGCTCAGGGAGCGGACGGGGCCCACTTACCGCCTGCCCCCAGGCTTCCCCAAAGCTTCCGTGCCCCGAGAGCCTGGTGAGGCAATGTGTGCACAGTCGTGGTTTCCCGGACACTGGGCCGGGGTGGAACCCACGGCCCGATGCCAGGGCCTGCCCTGGAGCCGCGTCTGGGGGGATGGCGGTGGGGAAGGAGCCCTCCGGCCCAGAGACCCTCCTTCATCCTCCAGGCGGTCCCATTCCCCGAGTTGCCATCTTGCGAGAGGAGGGCAGTAACGGAGACCGCGAGATGGCGGACGGCTTCCACTTGGCCGGGTTCGAGGTGCGCGTCGTCGTCAGCGGGGCCGGGGCTGGGCCTCGGGCTCTTTGTCCTCCTGAACTTCCCCTCCCCGTCCTGGCAGGTGTGGGATGTGACCATGCAGGACCTCTGCTCTGGGGCGATCGGTCTGGACACGTTCCGCGGCGTGGCCTTCGTGGGCGGCTTCAGCTATGCGGATGTCCTGGGCTCTGCCAAAGGTGGGCGTCAGGCTTCCGCCCACGGCCTCCCGGGGAGGTGCCTTAGCTCCCTTCTTGACTGAGAATTGGCCTCTCTCCTCCCAAGTCTGGGGAGAGAGAGCACATTGACTCTGGGCCGGCTGCCAGCACAAGGCCTGTGGCTAACCGACATGAGGTGTGGGAGCGCTGGGTGGCACATGACTCAACCAAAGGGCACCACTCAACACCAGCAGATTGTGCTGTTAGAAAGCCGGCTCGGCACGGCCAGGTCTTTGCTTTCGAGAGAAGCCGAAAATCCAGATTTTTTTTGCAGAAAATCTCGTTATTTTTAAAAACGTTTATGTATTTTTGAGAGAGACAGAATGTGAGTGGCGGGGAGGCACAGAGACAAAGAGAATCCCAAGCAGGCCCCACGCTGTCAGCACAGAGCCCAACTCAGGGCTTGAACTCACAAACCATGAGGTCATGACCTGAGCCGAAGTCAAGAGTCGGCAGCTTAACCGACTGAGCCACCCAGGCGCCCCTCTATGAAATTTTAGTTAAAAAAAATTGTTTTTAAATGTTTTATTTTAGGGGGCAGGGGAGGGGCAGAGAGGGAGGGAGACACAGAATCCGAAGCAGGCTGCAGGCTCTGTGCTGACAGCACAGAGCCTGACGCTGGGTTCGAACCTGTGAACCACGAGATCATGACCTGAGCTGAAGTCGGACACTTAACCGACTGAGCCACCCAGGCGTCCCACAAAAATCTTATTTTTAAATGTTAGGCAGTGAAATAAAGTGTTGCACATGCCCCGCTGGCCAGCCAAGAAACTTACGGGCCATCTCTGGTCCAGGACTTGGCAACATTTGATTTAAGCAGATAAACCTATTTCTTCCCCTTGGATTTGCCCTGAGTTGCGTGCACGTGTGTGTGTGTATTTTGGGTGCCGGGGAGGGGCGGGGGTGGCGGTCATGGCAGGGCTGGAACCGGAAAGCAGCCATCCGCCTCCGTTCCGGGTCCCTCCCTGACTTCTGTGTTCCCTGCTAGGGTGGGCCGCTGCTGTGACCTTCCACCCGCTAGCTGGGGCTGAACTGAGACGTTTCCGAAAGCGGCCCGACACCTTCAGCCTGGGCGTGTGTAATGGCTGTCAGTTGCTGGCTCTGCTGGGCTGGGTAGGAGGTAGCCCCAGCGAGGAGGCAGAGGGGACAGGCCAGGACTCCTGGCCGGCCCAGCCGGGCCTCCTGCTTCGCCACAACCTGTCTGGGCGCTTTGAGTCCCGCTGGGCCAGTGTGCGGGTGGGTCCTGGGCCGGCCCTGATGCTTCGAGGGATGGAAGGAGCTGTGCTACCCGTGTGGAGCGCTCATGGCGAAGGTCAGCCTCCCGAAGGCAGGGGAGGGTCTGGCCGGGTTGGGGGGGGGGCAGAGGGGAAGCTGTGATCTCACTTCCCTCCTCTCCGCACCCCCCCTCCCCAGGTTACATGGCTTTTTCTTCTCCGGAACTCCAAGCCCAGATTGAGGCCAGGGGCTTGGCTCCGCTGCACTGGGCCGACGACGACGGGAACCCTACAGAACAGTATCCCCTGAACCCCAATGGGTCCCCAGGGGGCGTGGCTGGTGTCTGCTCCCTCGATGGCCGCCACCTGGCCCTCATGCCTCACCCTGAGCGGGCTGTGCGGCTTTGGCAGTGGGCGTGGCAGCCTCCTCCCTTTGACACTCTGAGTACCTCCCCCTGGCTCCAGCTCTTCATCAACGCCCGAAACTGGACCCGGGAGGGGGGCTGCTGAGCAGGGGGGCGTCGTGGGGGGCACCCGGGCCCAACGGTCTCAGCCTGCCCCATCCCCATCTTCAGAAGCACCCCCACGTCATCTCCACAGACGTCTGGGACAGACAAGGACCAAAGCGCCAAAAAAAACCTCAGCTAATGTTACTAATCGGCCCGCTTTTGCCTTACGTTGTTGGATGTGTTCCTCTCTGCCATAGTTTGTTCTTTGTGGACCCGGGAAGCCGCGTGTGGTTCTGAGGCAGAAGCCTGCCTGCAGCAGGGGGAGGGTCCCATCGCCCCAGGCCACTCGGCCCAGTGATCTAGGCGTGCCTCCTGTCTTCCTCCGGGCTCGGGGGCATGTTTTACGTTCCCCTTCCCCACACGTGGGATTGTGGGGCTGGGGGTGTGCGAGAGCACGCAAGTCGGGGCCTGAGTGTTCTCATCAGAAAAACTGCAGAAAGAAGCTTTCGGGATTTCTCTTTTCAAAATGTAGTGCTGGGCGCCTGGGGGGCTCAGTCGGTTAAACGTAGGACTTCAGCTCAGGTCGGGATCTCACAGCTCGTGGGTTCGAGACCCGCGTCGCCGAGTCGGGCTCTGTGCTGACAGCTCAGAGCCTGGAGCTGCTTCGCGTTCTGTGTCTCCCTCGCTCTCTGCCCCTCCCCCACTCACCCTGCTTCTCTTTCAAAAATAAATAAAACCTTAAAACAAAATGTAGTGCTGTGTGATGCAAGCAATTGTTTGCAGACGTTTCTGCAAAACCGGTATCCAGGTGTGGGGTAGGGCTGCCCCAGTGCGGGCCTCTGAACTCAGCATTTGCTTCTAGATTTAGCAGATCCCTTCCTGGCAGAAATGGGCAGCACCTGCTTCCCTAGGATTGAGCCTTCGGTATCCAGTCATTTGGTCATTCATTCCATTAATGTTTGGTGATTAGCTGCAGGGCCGAACACGGTCACGGCTCCCAGGGGTCTTCTGGTGTGAATAGAATTTAAAATCACAGCTATAGGGGCACTCGGGTGGCTCAGTCGGCTTGGTTTTGCCTCAGGTCAGGATCTCACAGTTTGTGAGTTGGAATCCCTAGTCGGGCTCTACTGGCAGCCCAGAGCCTCTCAAAAATAAAGAGTCTAAACAGTATACCAGGAACTAAGCCTGTGTTTGGCGTTTTAAATGTATCTAAATTATGTCTCACAAGAATTCATCAAGATACTTGAGAGGCTACCCTCTTTGTTCTTTTGTTTTTGGTTTTTTTTTTTCTCAAAGGTAGAGTTAAGGTTAAATAGCCTAGGGACACACATCTACGGGGGCGAGCCAGGGCTCGGCCTACAGCTGCTGCTGCCTTCCTGCAGTCACGCCGGAGGCGGCGGGACCCAGAATAATGCTGACGGCCGTCCATCGCCTCCTTTGCTTACAAGACTGTGTGTGCAGAGGTCACTTCCCCAGGACTTGTGCAACTGGAATGCGTTTGCCCCCTGGAGAGTTCAACATCTTTATTCAGGAAATTTCATTCACCAAGGGGCGCCTGGGCGGTTGATTTCAACTCAGATCTTGGCTTCAACTCCGATCATGATCTCACGGTTCGTGCGTTCAAGCCCCCGAATCGGGCTCCGTGCTGACAGGGTGGCGCCTGCTGGGGATTCTTCCCCACCCCCCCCTCTCTCTCTGCCCCTTCTCCATTTGTCCTCTTTCTTTCAGAATAAAAGAAGAGACGGGGCACCTGGGTGGCTCAGTTAAGCGTGGAACTTCGGTTCAGGTCCTGATCTTGAGGTTCATGGGTTTGAGCCCCCTGTCGGGCTCTGTGCTGACAGCTCAGAGCCTGGAGCCTGTTTTGGATTCTGTGTCTCCCTCCCTCTCTCTGTCCCTCCCCCACTCACGCTGTCTCTCCCTCTCAAAAATAAAAAGCAAAACGTTAAAAAAAATAAATAAATAAAAAGAAGAGACTGACTAATGAAACAATTTTAAATTATGGCTCTGAAGACAATAAGCATTTCAGGTCTTTTTTTTTCAACGTTTATTTATTTTTGGGACAGAGAGAGAGACAGAGCATGAACAGGGGAGGGGCAGAGAGAGAGGGAGACACAGAATCGGAAACAGGCTCCAGGCTCTGAGCTGTCAGCACAGAGCCTGACGCGGGGCTCAAACTCACGGACCGTGAGATCATGAACTGAGCCGAAGTCAGACGCTTAACCGACTGAGCCACCCAGGCGCCCCTCAGGTCTTTTTCTTATTGCTTTGCAAACTGACCTACCCTGAGCCGCGGGAGGGGGTGGGGCTAGTAAGGGTCATTTCTGGCTTTTGCTCATGTCTCCCTGATCGTGGGAAACTATAAGAACCATAGATATGCATATACACATACACATATACACATACATATATACATGTACGTATATGTATACATATACGTATACGTATGCATACACATGGAAACAGTAGGCCCCAAATAACCTTGCTTAGACCTAGTCCCCAAAAGGGGGCTTAAAACTTAATCTCATTGCATTGTCGGCCTCCCCACAAAATGTAGTCTTAGCCGGTTAGTAATTTTCTGATGGGTGCCAGTGAGTCGGCCACATGGGCCTCCATATTCAAAGGAAGCCATTGTGTGCGTGATAATTTGGGAGCCGATACCAAAACTTAGATGTCAAGTTTACTTAGCACTTGATGCAAAAGAAGGGTGGTTTGTGACTGGCTGTGGCAGAGAAATTTGGGCACCTGTAGATAGGTTTCGGTTTGGATCACCCTGGCCAAGCAAGACCCACCCTTGGCCACTGCTGAGACTGAGTCCCTGCGGCTTCTCAGCCCGGTCTTTGCTGGTCCTTGACCCAGCTCCTGACTCTGCCCACCCCCTCTGCAAAGATCTTCTAGCAAACTCCAGCAGACTACCTGTTCTCTGCCCCTCATGGTCTCCACGGGAAATGAGCTACTCCAAAATCCACTCCACACCCCTTCCAAGTGGTGGCTTCCATTCTCAGACTTCACACGCCTCCCAGGGATTTGGAGTTGGGTCCTCCCTGTCCCCCTTCTGGATTGTTCTCCATCCCCTTTGAAGAACATCTTGCCCCATTTTAGGCTCATGCCATCCTTTTATATCACCTTCACTCCCTACTTTGTGTTCTTCTGGCTTCCCCATCACTCTGGAACAGAGAGTCACTTGTTCCCCAATGTCTGGTTGGTTCCCCTTCTAGAAATAGAACCCCTGAGTATTTTAGCAGGGGTTGTGTCTGCTTAAAATAAAGATGACCTCTCCCAGCTGCCCTTAACAGGCATGACTGCATCTGACCAATGAGAGAGAAAACCGTGTATACGACTTCCAAGTGTTCTTAAAGGAAGGGTATATGCTTCTCTTCAGCTATCCTTGCTTCCTGATGTCTAGGTCAAAGGTGTGATGGCCGGAACTCCAGCACCCAGCACCACATTGGGCCATGAGGTAGCTTTTGGAATTGGCATCACGTGGGGCAGAGTAACAAGATAGGAGACTGGGTCTCGACACTGAAGACTACATATGAGTCCTGGATGTCTTTTTTTTTTTTTTTCCAAGTTTATTTATTTGAGAGAGAGAGCAGGGGAGGGGCAGAGAGAGAGAGAGAGAGAAAGACAAATGATCCGAAGAAAGCTCTGGGCTGACAGCAGAGAGCCAGATGCAGGGCTCGAACTCACGAATTGTGAGCTGAAACCAAGAGTCAGATGCTTGACCGACTGAGCCACTGGGATGCTTCAAGCCCTAGATGTCATGCTTCTGTCTTGTTTAGCCATATTTGGTTGTTTTCTAACACTGTAGCCAAACCTTATCCTATGCAACCCTTCCTAATTCCCCCTCATCCTTCAAGGGCATTGGTTCCTGGTTCACATCTTGCTGTCCACCCCAATCCCTCCGGTTATTCTGGATTCATGTCGATGACGATTTAACACTCCGGACCTTTCTCCAATGACTTCGTCCATTCCGCCTTGGCCAACCTTGGGTTTCATCATCACCCAGCTCTGCCACACTGGTTCCACTGTTGCTTATTCAAGCTCCCTGCCTCTGACCACAGCCTCCCTTCCTCGCATCTTGTTTCTTTGTTTTGTTTTTAATTTTTTTAATGTTTATTTATTTTGAGAGAGAGAGAGCGCAAGCTGGGGAGGGGCAGAGAGAGCGAGAGGGAGAGAGAATCCCCAAGCAGGCTCGGAGCTGTCAGCACAGAGCCCAACTTGGGGCTCGATCCCACGAACTGTGAGATCATGACCTGAGCCAAAGTCGGACGCTTAGCTGACTGAGCCACCCAGGTGCCCCCTCAGCTCTCGTTTCTTCATCTTCGGTACTCTGAGATCTTCAAATCATCAGGACCTCCACCTCAATAACCTTCCCCCCAAGCCACTTCCTTCTTCCCCTCTCATCCAACCTCCAGGCATAACCTGTCCAGTGTCCTTTAACTTGACCGAGTATCTTTTCGTCATTCCCATGTGACAAAATCCCAACCATCAGCTATCTCATAAATTCATCATTATCCCCTTATGGGGGGAACAAAATGGGAATTAGAGATCAAAGGTGGTAAGAGAAGACCCTCCAGTCAGGCAATGATAATATACCATGAACCGAAGGGGATGATGACAGCTCTCTACACCTGAGGTCTACAAAAAAAGCCACCTATAAGGGTTCCTGGCTGGCTCAGTTGGTAGAGCACATGACTCTTGACCTCCAGGTTGTGGGTTCAAGCCCCATGTTGGGGGCAGAGATTACTTAAAGATCTTTTTAAAAAATCTATAGCAACATCTAAAGCTAATAATCAAGTCCTGTCCTTTTTTGGGGTTCCGTCAGTCAACAACTCTCTGATGAAACCCTCTGTTAGACACCGGAAGCTCCACACACCCAAGTCACTGTTGTAATCTATTTTTCTGTGTACTCCTTCGATCAAAAATCTGTCTCCACCGTGGAGTGTAAGCTCCACGAGAATGAGAACTCCGTCTTTGCTCTCCCCTGGATCCGACCACCTGGAAACGTACCTACTGCCTATTAGGTGCCCAATTACTATATGCGGAATGAATTAATAAATGTGAATGTTAAAATTAGGAAAGGTTGATACACTTTTTTTTTTTTTTTTTTTTTTTTAAGAGAAGAGCAAATTTAGTGAATCTGGCTTGGCTTTTCAGGTCCTCTCAAGGATTTCCCTTTTTTACTTCATCTCTCCAGTCATTCAGAGTGGCAACTTCTTGTCATCACATTAAATGAGGGACACTGTGTGTGTGTGTGTGTGTGTGTGTGCGCGCGTGTGTGTTCAGGTGGGGTGGAAGACACGAGAACCCTTAAGTCTTACTGTTTTCCCAATTTTTAAAAACATTTCTTAATGTTTATTTATTTTTGAGAGAGAGAGAGAGACAGAGAGACAGAGTGCGAGCAGGGGAGAGGTAGAGAGAGAGAGGGAGACACAGAATCCAAAGCAGGCTCCAGGCTCCGAGCTATCAGCACAGAGCCAGACGCAGGGCTCGAACCCACGGACCATGATCATGACCTGAGCCGAAGTCAGAAGCTTAACCAACTGAGCCCCACAGGCGCCCCATCTGTTTTCCCAGTTTAATACCTGCCTGGCAGCCAACAGGATCCAGGGGGCGGGCAAACCTGTTTCCCTACCACCTGCGGTATTCAAGACGCTGGGGTGGAAATCAAAGAAATTTCAGCCTGTCATTGGACACGTGGGGGCAGCACACAGCCAGATGGTGGAGGCCCAGGTACTGCTGGGGTGGGGCTTGGGTTGGAGTCCTGTCTCTGGCTTCAGGAAGGACTTTCCTGTGTGAGCAGCCCACTGGGAGTACTGGCCACTGTGAGTCAGTCCCCCACCCCCCAGAAGGGGTGGGTGTGTGCGGCTTCGCCTGTCCTGTGGCCTTGTGGCCACAAAATTCGGCCCAAGCTTTCAGGCTCAGGGAGGGATTCCCCGGAGTGGCTGAGGCCTGAGGGAGGACTAACCTTGTTACAGGAAAGCTCGGGGCGGGGGGGTGGGGGGGGGGTGAAGACTTGACTCGCAAAGATGGTGATGTAAGGAGTTGAACGAAGGGGTGTCTGGAGTATTAAGTGGGAGAGAGGACAGGTCTGGGGAAAGACCTAACAAGCATATTAGGGAACCTGGAATTTCTCCAGAGAGCAACGGGGAATCTCTAGAAAGGGTCTGTTTCGGGGTAGAGATGGGACTACCACTAGGGCTGCAGGGGAGGAAGACAGAGGAGGGTGTGTGTGGTGGGGGGGTCCGGGAAGAAGGCATGGCACTCTCCAGGCAGGAAATGCTGACCCAGACTGGAGATGGAGAGAAATGGAAGGGTTCCAGGGACACTAGGAGGCAGAACTCACCAGAAACTGGATGTGAGGGGAGGAGGAGAGCGTGGGGGGGCCAATGGTGGAGCCCAGACTTCTTGCTTGGACCGGCTCCATGATAATCTCATTAACCGTGATAGGAACACTGGGGAGGGGGCACGCTTGGGTCAAGAGGCTGTGCTGTGCTCAGGACGCACCGACGGAGGTATCCAGCGGGCGGCCAGGAGACAGCTGGGATGGAGGTGAGGATCTGGGAGGCCCTGATGTACTTACGGAAAAGGTTATCCAGAAGGACCCATGACTCACTCTGAGGCTGTGTGCCGTCCGCTAGCTCCGGGCAGAGGGTCCTCAGGAAGAAACGTCACTGAGCCCTGGCACATGGTACTGTCGCCTCCGTGTGACTGGCTACGGACAACCCACGGTGACAAGGAGGAATGGCAGAATCATAGGCACCTGCACTCCACCGTTGGGAGCTGGAGGAAAGGATGCTGCCTCCGCCTGGCCCCACAGACAAACCCTTTGGTGCCCGTGCCCTATTTCTGTCATCGGTGTAGCCATTCTTCTCGGCCAGGCCTCCATCTTGGACACTGATCTCTATGTTTCCTTCCACCTGGGATCACCCAGGTCATGGCTTCCCTTGCTCATGGCTTTTCTGGTGCCCTCTCTTCCTCTCCCTTCTCTACCAGCGCAGCACAGACCCTCATCACCCTGAACTTGGGATATTACACTGACCTCTTATTCTACGTCACTCTAACTGGTCCAACACCAACTGGAAGGTGGCATCAGCTGCTACATGTTATAGACTATTTTCCACAAGACCACCTTCACTTCAGATGCCAACTATAAATCTCCTGGGTCCCCAAATCACCCACATTTCTGGCCAAGTGGTTATAAATTCCAGGCTTCCTGCAATGCCCACAGGTTCGATATTTCACTGGAATGACTCACAGAACTCAGGGAAGGGCTCTACTTAGGACTGCTGTTTCACTGCAAGGGTCTGGAAGGGTCCTAGAAGCAGACCTTCTAAGCCCATTCCCCCAGGAGACAAGGGGTATCTCCCTCCTGGCACATCGGTGTGTTTACCATCCAAGAACGTCTCCCTGAGCCTCAGTGTCCAGAGTTTTTTACTGGGGCTTGGGGTCTGATTGGGCTGATATCAAGTGGCTCGAACATGGTTGGTCTCTACGGTGTGGCCTACGCTCCTCCTGACTCTTCCCTTTGCATAAACCATGTAGTCGTCCCATGAGTGCAAACTAGCAGGGCCCGCCATGAGTAACCAGGAACCCCCGTCACTTGGGAGATCCCAAGGATTTAGTTTCCCTCTCAGGAATTAAGAAGGAAGGCCAGTCGAGTTCTTTATCTTATAATATCTCTTGACTGGTTTTAACTGGTAAATAACTGCTTGTCTCTTAAGCAATAGCCATTCGATAAATATTTACGGACCAGGCCCCGTACAACTCAGTGGGAAGCTAAAGGTAAAAGATGGGTATGGTTGGGGCGTCTGGGTGGCTCAGACGGTTAAGTGTCTGACTCTTGGCTTTGGCTCAGGTCATGATCTCACAGTTTGTGGGTCTGAGCCCCATGTGGGGCCCCACATGGCTGGGGATTCTTTCTCTGCCTCTACTCCTCTCCCCTGCTTGTGGTCTCTCAATCTCTCTCTCTCTTAAAACAAAACAAAACAAAACAAAACAAAACAAAACAAAACAACAGAAACCTCCTGGTGCTTAGAATCTACTGAGGATTAGAGCATTACAGCACAGTGAGTATCTACAGTGGGGACAAGGAAGTCAAGCATCACAGGAGCCCTCTGAAGGATCAGTGAACCCTGACAATGAGTTAGCCAGGGAAGAGAGGGAGAAAGTTCTAGGCAGAAGGCACATGTGTAAAAGCACTAAGGCATGAAAGAGAATGACTCAGCCAAAGGGCTAAAGGAAGTTCAGAGTACCTTGCATATAGAGCATGAGGGGAGAAGGGGGAGATACAGGGCTGGAAAGGTCCGTAGGGGGTCGGGGGGGTGGTTCTGGGTGACAGCTACAGAATCATCCCCAATACAAGGATACACGGTCTTCCTCAAACACTGCCTTCACGATGCCAGGTCTTTGGTTAGAAATCTCCCAGGGCTACCACTGGCTGCCCCAGGACCGTGGGCACCTCTCCGAGGCAGCTTCAACCGGGAAGTGAGGGCACTAATGTCTATAACGTTACGGGATGGAGACTGTTCACCCCAGCTCTCTCGCTCCACTGGGGGCTCAGAAAGTGACACCGTGTTTCACACATTTTTGGATTTTTTTTCTCAGAGCCTAGTCCACGGCCATGGCACGTACTTCATAGCCGGGTTTGTCTTTTCCTCTTTTTATTTAAAAAAAAAAAAATTTTTTTTTTTAAGTTTTATTTAAGTAATGTCTCCACCCACCCTGGGGCTGGAATTCACGACCCTGAGATGGAGAGTCGCACGAGAGCTAGCCAGGCGCCCCCACAGCTGGGTTCCTTATGCTCCGATCAATCAACTTGGATGGGGAAAAAAGTATGCTTATTTCCAATGACCAATCGGAAACGCTTGTTATGCATTTATGCTTATTTCCGATTGAAATTCCGCAGCTCCTACAGTTGTGACTGTGGATACCACAGTAGCAGGAACAGTACCAGAGGCTCTGTCACAACGGCGGCTGCAGATACTGTCACATTACAGGGGTTGCTGATCTCTTGAGGTACGATGTACGTGCATTGCCAGTTTGACGTCACACTTTCCAGCCCTGCTGTTAGATCTTGTGAACGTGATAATCAGAGAAGCACATCTTGACTCTAACAAGAATCTGGGGGCTTGGGGGCGCCTGGCTGGCTCAGTTGGTTAAGCATCTGACTCTTGATCTCAGCTCAGGTCATCATCTCACGGTTCGTGGGATGGAGACCCGCGTCGGGCTCTGCGCTGACAGCGTGGAGCCTGCTTGGGATTCTCTTTCCCACTCTCTCTGCCTCTCCTCTGCTTGCAAGCATGCGCTCTCTCTCGCTCCCTCTCTCTCAAAATAAATAAACTTTAAAACAAATCTGGGGTTTTCATTTTGAGTATTATATTTACATAGTTTCATTTCCTTTGTAGTCATACATATTTTACTTTATGAATTTGAAAACATTTTCCTGAGTAGGGGTCCATGGGCCTCACCAAACGGCCAAGGGGACACACGGTAGAAAAAAAAAAAGGTAAAAAACCTGGGCTTAATAGAAGTATATATGTCACCCTCATTCTTCCTCAAACTGATGTTTGACTTTGGATACGGAGGTCATCTCTCTGGTCCAAGTCCATCACTTCCAATCCCTGGTGCCCTCAAAGGTGCTCTGGGACACCTGTCCCCAAAGAAAACAGCTGTATCAAGTGCATGCAGGGCATCACCTAAGGGAACATCCTAGGGGCACGGAATCTATCAGTTGCAAATCTATTTCAACCAGTGAGCTGAGAGCCAGACAAACCCTCACACACACCCTCCCTTGGGCCACCTGGGTCTACTGTGACTCGTCCCATGATACCCTTCATCCTAGCGACAGCCAGCTGGACCAGGGATTTCACTCGTGTCTGGCTAGTGGCCTGGGAGGTGGCCAAGCACGAGGGCTTGCCAAACAGGTACTTTCCAGTTGGATGACCCAGTTAGTTTCTGTCTCTTGGGAGACTGCGCTTGAACATGCAAGGGATCAGCAGTTGGGAGGGCCAGAGGAAGTGATGGACACAAAGACAGAGGTAAACGGTGAGAGAAGGGAAACGAAGTCCAAGGTGGAGGTTGCCAAGTGAGGGTGGGGGTCTGGCCCTGTGCCTGTGTCACTTCATGGAGGTCTGCCTCTCACCACTTGCAAGAGCGGACCTAACCTGCGCCCCTAGAGAACTGTGGCGGGCCAGGAATCCCCAGTCTCACACAAGGCTCACAGCACAGCATGACTCCTGGCATGCCAGAGAGCCAAATCGATGAAGTGGAGGGCTTTCTCCTCAGGCTCCCTAATCCTGGCTCAGTAGGCCCCCACCCCCTGTGCCCAGTGCCAGGGCCCCGTTAACCTCTTTGTCCTTGAAATCCCCTTTCCAAGGGTTCCCTATCTGCTTGACTGCTCACAAAGCAGTTAGAGCTGGTACTTCGCAGGTGGGGTTGGGCTGGGGGTGGGGGGAGGTGGCAGGCAGAGATGGGGAGGGAGGGACCAAGAGGTCTGCCACTCCCCACCTGACAGAGGCCACATGGAGTAGACCTCTGGGATCTGGCCCCCTTGGTTTCCCTTGCCCAAGCTCCTTCTCTCCCTCTGGGGTCTGTAACACTCCCCTCCTCTCTAGAATTCCTCATGGATCAAACCTAGTCCACTCTCCTTGCCCAGAAACAGATCCAGAGATGCTGCTACGTCCATAGCTCTTTTAATCCTAACGTTTTAGAGACAAGGACGTGAGGCTGAGAGAAGTCTGATGCTAGCAGTCAGAAGAGAACAGTCCAAGCTCCTTCGGATGCTCTATAAAGACCCTGCACAAGGCAGCCTCTCCAGCGTCACTGTTCACAGCTGCCTGCCACCTGTTCCTCACTGCACCCTTGCCAAACTGATATGCTAGCCTCTCCCAAAACATGCCGTTTCATCTCCAAGTCTTGGCTCCTGATGATGCCCTGGCTAAAATACCCCTAGGATGCCCTAGTGAATTTTGGGTCAAAGTGTACTCCACGGTTCCCTGGTGAGGCAGGGATCGGGTCTTAATTGCCTCTGTACCCTCCAGCTTTGGTAAGGGGCCAAAAATGAGGTGTCCCCTGACCCCAATGCCACTAAATTATTAGGGCCCATAGTATAGTCCCACTTGGAACCCCGTGGGTGGGGTTTATTGAATCATTTAACAATACAGAATGGGTCTATGATGTTCTAAACACTCTGCCCGGTGCTGGGGATCAAACATGAATGGAGACATTAGCTGGCAGGATATCACTGAGCAGACACTTTAAGAACATTCTAAAAATCTATAAAAGAGAAACAACAGAGGGTTTAATCCGTGTTTTCCTCCAGGTGCGTGTTGGGGCAGCCACCCTCCCCACTCCCCACCGCGTTCTCAAGGCGAGATTTAAGAGGGATTAAGCATTATAATCCCCGGGTTGAGTCTCGCGTCCAGGAAAGCATGAGGCCTGAATCCTAACCAGGCCCCACACCTGGCCCCACTGTATCCCTAATTCCCCGCATCCGGGAATTAGCGGTCTGGTTTGCAGCTCGCTGCCATCAAGGGGCCCCAAAGAGAGAGTTGCGAGACCCTCAAACTATTCTCCCCGGACTCAGGAGACCCCATCTAGATGCCGGTCCCTGGCACGAGCAAGGGCCCCTAACGAGGGTCTCAGGCGACAATCTTAGGAGGTGCGACCCTTTTTAAAAGAGGAGACGGGTGGGCGCGAGCTCGGGAGCAGGCGGGCATCATTATTCCCAAACCGAGATCAGAGCTCTCAGCAGACGCCGGGGTCGAGGGTGGGGGGCCCCCGGGAGAGCGTGGCTTCCGGGATCCGCCCCGCCGGGCACCGCCCCGAAGACGCAGGCGCCGATTGGCCAACGCGACCGCGGGGCGGGACCAAACGCTCAAGGGGCGGGGCTAGGGTGGCCCGGAGACAGCCAGGGAGACGCCAGGGCGGCGGCGAAACGCCGGAGGGGAAGCGGCGGGGCCGCACGTGGGTTTTTCGTGCATCTCTGTAATGCCCGAACCTAGTCCCAGGCGCATGGAGCCCACGCGAGACTATCCGCTGTTTGGGGGGGCCTTCTCCGCCACTCTCCCCCCCGGGGCCATCGACGTGAGGTGAGAAGGCGCGGGCACCGCTGGCCGACAGGGTGGGATGCGGGGAGCGGCGGGGGTCACCCCGGGGGTCTGCCTCGCCTCTCTCCAGCGATCTCCGGCCGGTCCCGAACAATCAGGAAGTCTTCTGCCACCGCGTGACGGACCAGAGCCTGATCGTGGAACTTCTGGAGCAGCAGGCCCACGTGCAGGGAGAGGAGGCTGCGCGGTGAGGGAGGCGGTGCCCGCGCGGCTGACCAATGGGAGGGCCGGAGCTGGAGGAGTGGGCGGGGCCTGCGGCTGGACGTTTAATCGGGGCAATGAGAACTCCAAGGGCAACGCTTTATCACAGGAAGCGAGCGAAGCTCAAAGGACTCAAAGATGCTGGGGGGGAGGGGAGGAGCGGTGAGAGATGCCCCTGCCTGACCCTGCTCCCCCTACTCTAGATACCACTTTGAGGACGTTTGCGGGGCGCAGGAGGCTAGGGCTGTGCAAGTGGAAACTGTGCAACCCCTCTTTTTGGAGAACCTGGCCCTGAGGGGCTGCTGTCAAGAAGCCTGGGTCCTCTCTGGCAAGCAGCAGGTGGCTAAGGAAAACCAGCAGGTGAGGGCAGGGAATGTGAGATTCCTGGAGGGGTGAAGGGAGTGGCCCCGGCGGGGGAGGGGTGAGGGGGTGGGGTCGGGTAAGCATCCTGACACTGATCCCTTTAGGTAGCAAAGGACGTGACGGTGCACCAGGCCTTGCTGCGGCTGCCCCAGTACCAGACTGATGTCCTGCTCACCTTCAGTCAGCCCCCGTAAGGAGGACAGATAGGACACATGGCTCATGGCTGGGTCCCCAGGAGGATCTGCTGGGAGGGGAGGAGCAGGGAGACTGGCTGGTGGGGTTCTCCTGGAAACAGGAGGTGGGAACTTCCAAACCCGAGGCCTGGATGATGTTCTCTCTCCATCTGTTCCCCCACCCTCAAGCCCTGACAACAGGCCATTTCTTAGCCCTGAAAATCTGTCACTTCTGCCCTGGAGCCTGGGTGACTTTGAACAGCTGGTGACCAGTCTGACCCTTCACGATCCCGGCATCTTTGGTCCCCAGTAAAGATCCTGAAGTACCGCGTGACGCTGCTAAAGCACATGGGGGCCCTGTTCTGCAAGGGGAGCGAGGGTTTGGAGATATTCCCCTAATTCCTTCCCTGTGCATAAACATAAGACACCTCCTGTCTGCAGAAATAAACTTGCTTTATACCCAAGATAATCTCTGTGCCATTGCATCTAACAAGACACCTGGACCCCCCCCCCCTTGCCGGGTTCCCTTTGGTCTTGGAGTGGGGAGTGTAAAGTTTGTGCATCAGAGCAGAAGGGACCCAAGGCTGCCCAAATAAAAGGAGGAAATACTTTGGAGTGACCGGTTCAGCCCTGAGAGAGGGGTATGAAGTGTCCAGGGGGACGGGTAGGGAAGGTTTAAAGAAAGTGACACCCAAGAAAGGGAGGGAAACTATCCCTTGTAGTGATTCAACCCTGAGAAGACAGTTAGGGAGTGGCGTAGGCGGTTCCCTTTGGATGGACGAAAAGATCCGCTGGCCAGAAGTCACGAGAACACAATAGTGGAGGCAGAAGTGTCTAAGGAGTGCGGATGTGGTGGTGTGGGAAGGACTGGCTGTTATTTGGTGTACGTGTGGTAGAGGGTGCGTAACTGGTCCCAGAAGAAGAGGGAAAGGATGGTGTGGGGGCCAAGGCGGAAGTAGGAGGCACCTATACCCTTGTACATGCCAAAAATGCCCTCTGTCCGAGCGGTCTGCCGCAGAGCATCCAGCATCCCCCGGTACATGAGGCCCTGAGAGCAGGTTGGAGAGGGAGGGAGAGCACAGGGAAGGGATCTGTCAGAGCCCACCAGGGGGCCTCTTCTCGGCAGGCTGCCTTTCTGGCTGTCCCACCTGCCCCCACAATCTGCCTTCACCCACCCCCTGGCTCTCCCTGCCTGCCGACACTCCAGAGCACTCCCTTACCTTGCCCTGAGAGTCCGTGGGCTGGTTGTAGAGCCTCGTGCTGACCACATCAAATGGCGTCATGGCCAGGACCACCGCAATGCCACTCACCATGGCAGCTGCCAGAGCCACTTTCCAGCTCTGGGGAGGAAGTATCTAAGAGTGGAGGGAGGAAGAGTTTTGTCAGCCAATCATTCGAGGCCTAGGGAAGGATAGGCCCCGTCCTGGGGACACAGGAGACAGCTGGTAACTCGGGAAGCTCCCATGCCACCAGTTGCAATACAGCGTGATGACACTCGGAAGGAGGAAGGGCAGGCTGCTTGGGGACTCAGAGACGACTTCTGCGAGGTAAGCGAGGTAAGCGACAAGAGGACTGTGGGAAGGGTGTCAAGAGGCAGTGAGCCCCAAGCCCTCCTGCTGTTCCCTTGTTCCCTCACACTGAATGTCAGCACTGTCCCCTCTGGGGGGGGGGGGCCCTTCAGCTTGCCCTTCCCCCCTGCCCACATTCCCGGGGTGGCCCCACCCCTTTCCCAGGCAGTACCTCCCACTGCGTGATGAGGTCCTTGGTGGATGAGAAGGTGCACAGCTGGGTGGAGGAACCGATGATAACTCGGGGCAGGCCGCCCAGGGCCCCACGCCACAACCCCACCAGACCATGTTTCTGGCCAATCTCGCTTAGCGCCTGAAACATGCCCTGGCAGGGGGAAGACCACGGGGGCGGGCTTCAGTCCCCCCAGCATCAGGGGCTGCCACCTAACACTGCCAGGGAGGGGTCCTTAACAGGCACCCGGTGTCCTTGAGAGTCAGCCTGTGGCCCCTTCAGGGATCTACCACCCCCCCCCCCCCCGTGGTTCCTTTCTTCATCACCCCAGAATAGGGGCAGGAAGCAAGGGAGGACATGAGCAGCTCAGGAGAATGAGACGTGGAGGAAGTGGGGACGACCATGTGGGAAAGAGGGTCTGGGCAGACTCCAGGGACGCAGCGGGGCTGAGCTGGTGGACCAGGCAGAGACGGGGCTGGGTTGCAGTTGTCGGGGGCAGGCAGAGAGCTGGGGGGGCCAGGGGCGCGGGGGGCAGGGAGCCAGTGGGGCTGGAAAACCCTCACCTGATGCTTATACTGGTGCCCTACCGCAATTTCCGAGGCTGCTTGTGCCTGTAGGTGTGTCTTCACCTGGGGACGAGAGAGCATCACAGCCTCCAGCCCGGGGGCCACCCTCCCACCCCAAAGACCCGAACGCCTGACCCCCTCACACTTCCTCTGGGGTGTTCGGCAAGGTATATCCTTTTAATCTGATAATTATTGTTGTTCCCACTTCACAAATTGGCCATGAGACTCTGTGTCCCTTGGCTCCAGTCCCAGGGGATGGATCTCTTAGCACGGAGAAAACACCCCACCCCCTCTACATCCTCCTTCCCTTGGGGAGGTAGGGTGGGGGATGGGGAGGTTGGAGAAAGGCAACATTTCCTAAGACTGTTCCCGTCTGGCAACACTCTGGTGTTCGGCCTCTCATGCCAGCTCTTATCCTCAGACTGGATCTCCAGCCACCACTGTGAACCAGCCTGCCCATCAAACTGGGGCAGGTTGTGAGGGGTCATCTGTAAAACTTGCTCTCTGGCCCCCAAACCCCACGGGGGCATGTGGAGGCTGATTTTTGAAGGGGTCACTCTCCCTGAATCTCATACCCTGAGAGCGAGACCAGACAGACTGCCTCTCTTACAGAACTGACTGCCCCCCAGGATCTTCCAAGAGGAGCCCTAAGCAAGGCCTACTCCTAGCAATAAGCAGCTGTGTGACCTTGAGCTGGTCACTTCCCCTCTCTGGGCCTCAGGCTATTGACCCTTCATCTATTCCAGAAAACTCAAAGGAGAACACTGCGGGATTCTAATTCTGTGATGCCCGGGACTTTCCTTGATCCCCTACACCCGCTGATGTATGGTGCTCAAATTCCCCATCATCCCCTGCACGAACCCACTTCCAAGCTCAGTATCAGCTCGTGCAGGCCCGGGCCCACCCGACACCAAGTGTCTGCCTGAAGGCCCCAGGCAAGATCCTTCTTCTCACCATGTAGATGGGGCTCCCCAAGTAGGCTCCCATGACCCCAGCCAGGGCCCCAGCTGCTGCGCTTCGTGGAGGGCTGAGGGTGCCTTCGGCAGTGTGCAGGTAGCCCCCAGCCTCAGCCAGCCCGTAGGTGCCCAAGCGGATGCCATTCATCAGGAACTGGTATAAGAGGGCGGGGGCCAGTCCCTTCTGCAAGGCAGCCAGGCCGTCCACCCTGCCGATGGTGATGAAGGCATGGAAGACGTTTCGGTAGTGCCGCTGGTAGGTGCCCGGGGCCTGCAATTCTCCCTGCAGCTGCATCCTGGTCTTTACCACTTCCAGGGGGTTGGTGAACAGACAGGCCCCGCAGGCTGCCAGGCCGCTCATCAAGAAGTCCATGGTGGGGTAGCAGTAACAGGAAGTGGCCCAGGAGTAAAAAAGTAAAACTGAGCTTCAGAAATCAGGGGGAGGGCCTCAGTCTTAGCAGTCCGGGCTGCAGGAGATAGGAATTGAGAGGTCTGGAGCGGAGACTGTTAGGGTCAAATGTCAAGAGGTCAAGGGTTAGCTGGAATTTGGGAGTCAGGAGCTGGCAAAGAGAGAAGAAAAAGGAGTTTAGGAGAGCCTGGTGAGAAGGTTATGGCAGGGCTCTGTCGGTCAAGGATTTGAGGCCAAGGAAGGGCGGAAGTCAGGAGGATGGCAGGTGGAATGATGAGGATGGTCGGCTACGGGGGCCCAGGAGCAGGGGAGGGAAATGCGGATTCGGGAGATGGGAGCCGGGAGGAAGGAAAAAGAAAAACAGCAGGTTACGGAGGAAAAGGATCCTGGAGAAGATCGGTGGCGTCCCGGGGAAGGCAACGGGATCGATCTGTATCGGGGAAGCAAGTCGGGACTCCAGCCCGGGATAAGCGTCCCCGGGCAGCTGCCGAAGCCCGTGGCAGCTCCGGCCAGGGGTAGCCAGCGGAGGCCGGGCCGCCACGCTCCAGTCACTGGAGCGCGGCGCCCAATCGGGAGCCGGGGAGAGCCGCAGCCGGGAGCGCCAGCCAATCAGCGCCGAGCCGGCTCCGCGGCCAATGGGAGGTGCTCTGGACGACCCGGCCCCCGGAACCCTGGGAGAGGCTGTTGAAATTAACTCTCCCCACGCCGGCGCCGGCGCCGGCGCGGCGGACGGGAAGCTCCGGGAGGGGCGTTGGGGGAGCAGAGCTTGTATCTCCCGCGGGGAGGAGAGGCTGGACCCAGGGCTCCTGGGCTGGGGTTTGGGGCTGCTCCTCTCGCGGGCCGAGGGCGCCCCTCCCTTCGCCTTCTGTCCGGGTCTGTGTCGAACTGTGGATCCGCTCCCTCCTGGGTTCCGGCGCCAGGTGAACCCGGAGGCTGCGGCTACGCCCGCTGGTGCAGATGGGGGACACACCTGCTGGACCGGATGGATCTCTTGAGGCTGTGGAGAGTATTCGTAGGCTCCAGCGCCGGTGGTGGCTGCGGGCCCCGAAGGTTGGCGTGGGAGCGCAGTCAACCCTGAGCTCTTGATCCTCGCGGCAATCCAGAGGCGAAGGGCGGACAGGGCAAGGCAGGGGGTTAGTTCCCTGGGCTTAGGTTTACACTGTCAGCTTGGGGGGGGGGGGGTGTTGAGCCTGGGATCCTGGACCCCTGTCTTTGCTCATGAGTCCGCTGACAGTTAATCACGGGAGAACCGAGGAAAGAGGTTGGGTTAGCTAGCAACGCTGGGAAGGGGTGGAAGGAGAAAGAAGGCTTGGGAGAAAGAAAGCAGGATGGGGGATGTCATCTTGGGGAGGGAGGGAGGAGGGGGAGGCAGAGGCTGCCTGCCTGTGTGTGAGTGAGGCAGCCACCAGATTTAGACTCAGCGCCTCTGGAGTGCCAGTTTGGGTCCTGTTGCGCACCGGTTCAGTGACCTTAGGCAAGTTACTTAACATTTCAGACCTTCCTTTCTAAACAGGAATGATAATTATCTGTTGCACCGACCTGAGTGCAAGTGTTGGACCTGTCCTAAGTGCTCAGCTACCAGGTTTCCAGAAAAGCCGGGAGCTGTCAGACTCCTGTGCCCTGTGCCCTCCAGTGTCTTGTTCCCACTGCCTGGAATGTCCCTTCCTTCTTTTGGCGATTCCCAAACCATTCCTCACCTTGACCTTTACTTCTCCTGACACTTGAAGCTTTTTCAAGTTCTCTACTTTCAGCCATTTCCATCTGGCTTTGCTCCTCAAGCCTTTACCCACATTTTTCATTTTAATTAGCAATTGTTTACTCCCTGACTCCTTCACCTCCCTGGGAGTTCTTGGATGCCCCAGCCCACCCCTAGACCCTGTCTGAGTCATATCTATCTCACCATTGTACTGCTACCTCGTTGAGCAGCTCAGATGAGGCAGGAGGGGTGGAGGGTAAAGTAGCACAGATAATGGGGCTTCTCAGGAGGGGCTCTGAGTCTTCTGGAAATTTCCAAAGAATGCTCTTAGAGTTCTCCACCTGGTGGATGGGATGAGCATTTTTTTTTTAATGTTTTTATTTATTTTTGAGAGAGAGAGAGAGAGAGAGAGAGAGAGAGGCAGAGCATGAGCAGGGGAGGGGCAGAGAGAGGGGGAGACACAGAAGCAGGCTCCATGCTCAGGCTCTGAGCTGTCACCACAGAGCCCAACACGGGGCTTGAACTCACAGAGTGTGAGATCATGACCTGGGCTGAAGTCGGACACTTAACCGACTGAGACACCCAGGAGCTCCGAGAATTAATTATTATTTTAATCCTGGAGTTTACACCAGTGGTTCTCAAAGTGTGGTCCCTGGAGCAGTAGCAGCACCTGGGAATTCACTAGAAATGCAAATTCTCTAGTCTTGCCTTAGACTTCCGGCACCAGGAACTCAGGAGGTGAAGACTGACTGATTACTCCGTTCAACAAGCCCTGTAGGTTATTCTGATGTGTGCTGAAGTTTTAGAACCATTAGTTTGGGCCTTTTGTCTTTAATATCTAGATACCCTAGAGATAGACTACTTTTATAGTATTATTTTTTAAAATACCTTAATTTTGGGGTGCCTGGGTGGCTCAGTCAGTTAAGTGTCCGACTCTTGGTTTTGGCTCAGGTCATGATCTCACAATTCGTGGGTTCAAGCCCTGCGTTGGGCTCTGTGCTGACAGCTTGGAGCCTGGAGCCTGCTTCAGATTCTGTGTCTCCCTCTCTCTCTGCCCCTCCCCCTCTCATTCTCTGTGTCTCTCTCTCTCAAAAATGAATAAACATTTTTAAAAAAGGGTTTTTTTTTAATAGCGTAAATTTTAGAAGTGTTAAATTTACAGAAAAGTCGTGGGGCGCCTGGAGGGGCTCAGTTGGTTAAGTGTCCAACTTCGGCTCAGGTCACGATCTCACAGTTTGTGAGTTTGAGCCCTGCATCGGGCTCTGTGCTGACAGCTCAGAGCCTGGAGCCTGCTTTGAATTCTGTGTCTCCCTCTATCTCTCTCTGCCTCTCCCTGGCTCACACTGTCTCTCTCTCTCAAAAAAATAAACATTAAAAAATTTTTTTAAAAACAAGTTTACAGAAAAGTTGTAAAAGTTGTAAAGATACTATGAGAGTTCCCATATTACCCCCATCCAGTTTCCCTTGTTATTAACATCTTGTGTTAATATGATATATTGTTATAATAATGGACTGATATTGACACATTATTATTCGTTAGAGTCCATATTTTACTCGGATTTTCTTCATTTTTGCTTCAACTTCTTTTTCTGTTCCAGGATCCCATGTAGGGCACGTACCACATTACACTTAATTGTCATATTTTCTTAGGCTGGAAATCTGTCTTAGCTGTGACAATTTCTCAGATTCTCCTTGTTTTTGATGACCTTGACAGTTTTTTGATGACCTTGACAGTTTTGAGGAGTCCTGCGTTAAGGATTTTGTAGCATGTTCTCTGGATTCTCAGGATTGACTGAGGGCTTTTTGTCTCATGATTTTCTTTCTTTCTTTTTTCCCCCTCATGATTGAACTGAGGTCATGGGTTTTTGGGAGGAAGACCACAGAGGTAAATGTCATTCATCACATCATATCAAGGGTGCCACTGGATGCATACTGTCAAAGTGGCTTCTCGCTGTGGGTGTTGATCTTTTCTTTTTTTTCTTTTTCTTTACATTTATTTATTTTTGAGAGACAGAGAGAGACAGAGCACTAGTCAGGGAGGGCTAGAGAGAGAGGGAGACACAGACTCCAGGCTCTGAGCCGTCAGCACAGAGCCCGATATGGAGCTCGAACTCACGTACTGTGAGATCATGACCTGAGCCAAAGTCGGATGCTTAACCGACTGAGCCACCCAGGTGCCCCTGTTGGTGTCGATCTTGATCACCTGGATCAGGTACCCTTTGTCAGGGGTCTCCGTTGCAAAGCTATGATTTTTTCCTCCTCTGCAAACTGTACTGTTTGGAGGGAAGTCACTATGCACAGCCCACACTTAAGGGATGGAGAGTTAGACTCCACCTCCTCAAGGGAGAAATATCTGCACAATTTATTTGGAATTAATGCACGGAAGAGTTGTCTCCCTCATTTATATATTCATTTATTCAACTATTGATTTCTATCAGTATGGACCCACGGATATTTATTTTATCCTTTGGGTTATAATCCCATATACTTTATTTTGTTGCTCAAAGTGTTCTAGCTTTAGCCTTGGGAGCTCTTTCTTCCATGGACCATATTTTTCGTGTTGTATCCAAAAACATATCGCCAAACCCAAGGTCACCTGGATTAGCTCCTATATTTTTCTCCTTGAAATCTCAAGAGTTTTACATCTTACATCATAGGTCTATAGTCTTTTTTTGAGCCTGGATGATGCAAGGCCTGTGTCTAGATTCACTTAAAAAAAATTTTTTATGTGTATTTATTTTTCAGAGAGTGAGACAGAAAGAGCATGAGTGGGGGAGGGGCAGAGAGAGAGACACAGAATCCGAAGCAGGCTCCAGGCTCCCAGTTGTCAGCACAGAGCCCAACGCGGGACTGCAAACTCACCGGGGTTCGAACTCACGGACTGTGAGATCATGACCTGAGCCGAAGTCGGACGCTCAACTGACTGAGCCACCCAGGCGCCCCTTTTTTAAACATGGATGTCCAACTGTGCCAGGAACTTTTATTGAGAAGAGTATCCTTTCTCCACCCAACTGCCTTTGCTCTTTTGGTTAACATCAATTGAATATATCCGTGTGGGCCTATTTCTGGGCTCCGTATTCTCTCCCGTCGATCCTTGCGTCATTTCTTTTGCTAACACCGTGTCGTCTTGAGGACTATAAACTGTCACCATTTTTTGCTGGGTGTGAATGTCCTGAGACAAATTCGAGAGGAGCGGAGGGGGGACCCAAAGGTGGACCCCAGGTGCCCGGGGGAAAGGGTGGGACCACAGAGAGGGGTAGGGAGCCTGATGCAGCGTGTGGAGAACACTGGGTTGTGCCTCGTCTCCACCTGTGCTGGGGTGGCCTGGACACTGATGGGTTCCTTTGGCAGCCAGGTCCCACACCTGAAGTGCTCAGACTCCTCCACCTGGTGGCGGTTGGACCGAATCCTTTATCTTTACCAAACATCAGAACCTATCTCTACGGGGCGCCTGGATGGCTCAGTCGGTTAAGCATTCCATACAGAAAAGGACGCCCGGGGATTGTGTGCTTCCAGAAGGTTTCTTCATTTTTTTTTAATTACTTATTTTTGAGAGAGAGAGACAGACAGACAGACAGAGCATGAGCAGTGGAAGGGCAGAGAGGGAGAGGGAGACACAATCTGAACCAGGCCCCAGCTGTCAGCACAGAGCCCGACGGGGGCTTGAACCCACAGACCGTGTGAGATCTTGACCTGAGCTGAAGTTAACCAACTGAGCCACCCAGGCGCCCCACTCCCGGAAGGATTCTATTGGAGTTCAAGGTCCCGGCCCTACCAGACACCAGTGGGACTCAATATTCCTTTCACCGAGAGCTCCTCTCCCCTCATAAAGAATTTTTTTTTTTTTTTTTTTTTTTTTGGTTATAAGTGACGGAAACCCTACTCAAACCAGCTTGCAGAACAGGAATTTGTTGACTCACATCACAGAAAAGCGCAAACACATAGGATTTCAGGCCAGCGGGATCAGGGACTCACCTCTGTGTCTCAGCCTCTCCCTTGTGTTGGTTTTATTCTCAGGCACCCCACGGAGTAGCCCTAGGCCTGTGCCTCATCAGCTTAGCATCCCCAGAGGAGAGACAGCGCTTTGGTTGTCTATCTCTGCATAACGAATCAACCCAAGACTTAGTGGCTTGACACACAAACCATCTCTTTGCTCAGGAGTCTGTGGATCAAGAATTTGGGCTGGGGCACCCAGGCGGTTAAGCGTCCGGCTTCGGCGCAGGTCACGATCTCACGGTTTGTGGGTTCAAGCCTCGCGACGGGCTCTGTGCTGACAGCCCAGAGTCTGGATCCTGCTTTCGATTTTGTGTCTCCCTCTCTCTGCCCCTTACCCACTCATGCTCTGTCTCTCTCTCAAAAATAAATAAACGTTAAGAAGAAGAATTTGGGAGGAACAAAAAGGATTTGGGCAGGGCTCAGTGTGGATGCCCTGTGTGGTATTAGTTGGGTGTTGGGGTGGGGCTGGAGAATCCAACGTGGCCTCACGTGTCCTAAGATCGCCATCCTAGCTGATGGTTGGAGCATCCTGGTTCTCCCAAGTGGCTTCTCCCTCCACCTGGCCGGTCACCATTCAGTAGTCTCACCGACATTTCTGTGCATGACGGCTGGCTCCTAAGAAAACAAAGATGAAGCTGTCAGTCCTCTTCAGGCCCAGGCCCCGAACAGGCAGTGTCATTCTTCACGTTCCCTTGATCAGAGCAGATCATGGGGCCAGCCCAGGTTGAATTGGAGGGAAAATAAATTCTTCCTCTCTCTTGTCTTTAAGTTTATTTATTTGGAGAGCGAGAGCACACAAGCTGTGGGTGGGCAGAGAGAGAGGGAGACAGGATCCCAAGCCGACTGGACACAGTCGGCACGGATCCTGACATGGGGCTCGAACTCACAGACTGCAAGATTGTGACCTGAGCCAAGATCAAGAGTCAATTGCTTGGCCGACTGAGTCACCCGAAATTCTTCCTCTTAATGAGAAGAGTGTCAGAGTCCCATTGCAAAAGGGAATTGGGGATGGGAGGGACTGTTGCAACCATCTTTGGAAAATAACCTACCAGGGAGCGTAGAATGTCTTTTTCAATGATTGGCGCCTACGGCCTGCGTGGATTATGCTTTGGCCCTGCGTGTGTCACAGGCTCACCCCTGAATCAATCTCGGTGGCTAGGGAAGAGAGCACGTGTTGGCTGGCTGCTTCTGGGCCATGTGGACTAGAATGATGGTGGCTCCCTGAAGGAGAACCAGGTACCAGAAAAGGTGGGCGTGGGCGAGGAAACGGTCAAAACCATTTCTGCCCGCCCCCGCCACCCCCACTCAGAAACCTTCTGTGCCTGTTCCTCCAGCCTCCTAACCTTCTTTCCATTTCAGCCAAGACTCTCTCCCCACAGTTCTCCAGATGGGCCCACTCTCCGTGGTCCCCCCAGATGGGCACCCATGCCTTGCCTCTTGGCCTGGCCAAGCCCTACCTGATTTTCAAGGAACAGTCTAAGTGTCTCCTAGGGTTCCTCCGTGAATCACATTTCAAATTGCACGTGTTTTGCACAGAAAAGAATGTGCGTGGCAGCCTTGATTGTAATGACAAACCTGAAAGCGACCCACATGTCCGGCCCTAGGGAATGAATTACAATAGTCAAGATTCTTTCAGCAATAAGTGACAGAAACCCAGCTGAAACTAGCTTAAGCATGAAAGAATTTAGTGGCTCAGGAAATGGGGTGGTCCAGTGGACAAAAATGAGTTGTCAGCCCCCCCTCCATCTCTTGTCTCTGCTTCCCTGGGGTATGGGGCTCATTTTCTCCCCATTGAATTGACTAGGGTGGGGATGGCGGGTGGGGTGGGGGAAAGGCCAAGTCTGATGGCGCTAGACTTAACCTTGTTCCTGCTTTGTGCCCTTGGAGGAAAGAGAAAGCGGCTCTTTCCCAGGGAGGCCGTCCCTGCTTGGGTGACTCCTGCATTCCTGGGCCATTCTCTGTGGCCAGAGGATTGACCAAACCTGGGTCAGATGGCCTGGAGGAGACTGCTGTGGTTGGCTGTCCCACTGGAACCATCTGGAGTGGGGTGGGGGTGGAGGCGTGAAGCATTTCCTAGAAGACTTTTACTGTTCTTACCAAGGTGGTAAAACCTAGTTGATGCAATGTTATATTCCAGGAAAAGCTGTCGTTACGAAGACCGTGTAGCAACATGACAAAGGGCCATAAAGCAATGCTAAAGAGAAGGCAGAATACAGACTCGAAACAATGATGGTGTCCCTGGAATACGGAAAAATAGAAAGCTTTTGCCTTGGTGGGGGTGGGACGCTGTATTACCACGTGAAAAAACCTTCACTACCTTTGCAAAAGTATTTGCACAACAAACACGTGTCCGTACAAAAATAATCTGGTGGATGTCGCACGGTATGGTTTTCAGAGCTGAGTTTCTTTTCGAATGAGACGGCGCACACATATAAATAAACAGACGGTGATTTTATAGCTCTGAAAAGTCGTGTGTTTTTTTTTTTCGTCCTTGTGGTTGCTTTGAGCAGTGGGGCCCAGTAGAGCCTCTTGGTCAGGAATGTTAGAACATTCCGAGTGCAGTCCCAGGGAGCTTCAGTTTGGGGGAGGAGCGGACATCTCTCACCCACAGCTAGGCAGATAGGAGGCCTCCGGGTGGGTCAGTCAGGACAGAGAGAGGCAGCGGGAAAGTGAGGGAGGACAGCGAAGGGCCCAGGGGGGTCCAGTCCACTCCATTCCTCTTCTGCCGGCATCCCCACTCACCCCTGGGTTTTAGAAAGTGTCAAGTGCCATTCATGTTTGCAGCTAATAACCAGCAATTTGGGGTTACGCTATTTATTTATTTGTTTATTTTAAAAGTTTATTTATTTTGAGAAAGAGAGAGAGAGAGAGAGCGCAGGGTGGGAGCAGAGAGAGGGAGAATCCCAAGCAGACTCTGCCCCGTCAGCAGCATGGAGCCTGACGTAGGGCTCAAACCCACCAACCACAAGATCATGACCTGAGCCGAAACCAAGAGTCGGACACTTCACCGACTGAGCCACTAAGGCGCCCCTATTACTTATTTATTTTTATTTGAGGGAGAGAGAAAGAGAGAGAGAGAGTGTGTGTGTGTGTGAGTGGGAGAGGAGAGTGGCAGAGGGAGAGAGACAGAGAATCTTTTTTTTTTTTTTTTTTTTAATTTTTTTTTTTTCAACGTTTATTTATTTTTGGGACACAGAGAGACAGAGCATGAACGGGGGAGGGGCAGAGAGAGAGGGAGACACAGAATCGGAAACAGGCTCCAGGCTCTGAGCCATCAGCCCAGAGCCTGACGCGGGGCTCGAACTCCCGGACCGCGAGATCGTGACCTGGCTGAAGTCGGACGCTTAACCGACTGCGCCACCCAGGCGCCCCAAGAGACAGAGAATCTTAAGCAGGCTCCATGGTCAACTCAGAGCCCGACACTGGGCTTGATCCCACAACCCTGGCTCAACCGACTGAGCCACCGAGGTGCTGTCCTTATTTTTATTTTTTAAAGTAAGCTCTACATCTAATGTGGGGCTTGAACTCACAACCCTGAGATCAGGAGTTGCACGTTCTACCGACTGGGCCAGCCAGGTGCCCCTTGGGTTATCTTTTTTTAATGTTATTTTTGTAAGTAGCAAAATGAATAAGATATTCCCGTTTCGGTTAAAACACACGCGCGCGCACACACACACACACACACACACACACACACACACAACAGGATTCTTTTGGCTACTTACGTGTATTCAGCTTTCTTGATTGGGTCTGTGAGATACTCTTGGAAAGATTTCCTCTCCCTGAAAGTCCAAAAGGATCTAGAGATGAGGGCTGGGAGGTTAGATTCCTGGTCCTGGTGTGTGTGTGTGTGTGTGTGTGTGTGTGTGTGTGTTGGGAAACAGGTGGAATCAACAGAATCGTGGAAACGGTCTGTAGGGAAGGAGAGTCAGAGACTAGCAGACCTATGGGGAGGATTCAATTTAATTTGTGTCAATTCCCAAAACATTAAGCACCTATTATTTTTTTTTAAATTTTTTTTAACATTTATTCATTTTTGAAAGACAGAGAGAGACAGAGTGAGAACGGGGAAGGGGCAGAGAGAGAAGGAGACACAGAATTTGAAGCAGGCTCCAGGCTCCAAGCAGTCAGCAAGGAGCCCGACGCAGGGCTCGAACTCACAGACCACAAGATCATGACCTGAGGTGAAGTCGGCCGCCCAACCGACTGAGCCACCGAGGCGCCCCTAAGCACCTATTATTATATGCCTGACCCTGTTCCAGAACTTGGGGATAGATACATCAGTGAGCAGAACATAAAGATCCTGCCACCAGGAAGCTTACTTTTTAACACGGAAAGGTAATTAACTATAAACAGAATTTGTCAATTTGAGAGCACAGATTTTGGTGCGTTACAAGCAATGGTTGCCGGCGGGGAAAGAAGTCAGGTCGGGAATGGGGCAGGAGGCGGCGGCTGGCAATTTCAGAGTGGTGGGGCAGGCCTCGTGAGACGGTGGTCTCTGAGCAGTGACTTGAAGAAGGGAGGGACTCACCCATGGGGATGTCTCCGGAGGCAGGTTTCCAGGCTGCAGGCCCAGACAGGGATGGGCGGAGGGTAGGTCGGGTAGCGCCTGGTAGGTCGTTGCGAGAATTTTGCCTTTCACATGGAGGAGAAAAGGGGTCAAACACTTTTATACCAGTTTTCCGGCTTTTCTTTCCAGTATCTTGTTTGGGTGTGGGCGCGAAGATCTAGAAAGAGCGGCACTGGGCGTGGGCAGAGGCCCCCGGATTTCATAACCGCCCTTGTATCTTCCTCCCACCAGCCTGAATCCAGGCTAGGCGGGGGTTCGCTCCACCCTGTTTTTATGGCACACCCCCAGCCCCTCAAGCACAGAGCAAATTAGAGGGGAGAGGGTCCCCCGCCCACCCAGCCTCAGGGGGTGCTGACTGCACAGGCCAGTCCACATCAAAGCCTCCCAGTGGGAAAGGGAGAGTCAGGGGCTGGGACCCAGAGAGAGGTGGGCAGAGAAGGGTGAACAGGCAGGGGTCCCAGCAAATGTCACACCCACCTGGAGGAGACCGGGGTCTCAGGTCTCCGACCTCCTTCCCACTGGAGGCCCTCTCCCCCTGCCTCCCTCCCCCCGCCCCCCATGCACACATGCACACACGCCTGACACAATGGCCGGGTGGGGCCAAGGAACTGGCTTCCTCTGTGGAGATCTCAATCTGGGCCCTCAGTTCCCGCCCCAGAAACACAGGAACAGGCATTCGGAGACCTGGCCCCACACTCCTCGCTCCAAGGGGTAGGCAGGACAGGCTGAAAATAGAAACAGCTTCCAGAAAGATAAAGGTAAGTTCAGGGAGGGGGGCATACAGGGAGCGGGAAGCCTGGGTGGGGGTCCCGTGGTGTGGTATAGGGACTGGCTCACACCCAGAGGGACAGGTTAGAAGCTTAAGGGACAGGCTCTCGTGTGTGGCGTGGGAGAGACAGACACGTCCTGGAGGGACACACACACCATCCCTCAGCTGATACAGAGGTGTCCAGACGCCCGTGCCCGATGCCCTCCCACTGGCCCGGCCCTGTGCCATTGCCAGCCCATCCTTCGTCCTCACCCCAGGGCCCCGTGAGCCCCCAGTCCACGCAGCCACGCAGCCACAACCAGACCCTGTGCATACAGAACAGCCCGCTCTCCCATGCCGGCGTTTCAGCCTTTTTCCGGGACCCTTGGGATCCTGGGTCCATCACATCTTCCAGAACCCTAGTGTGCGCATGTGGAGTGCGGTGTGGTTTGGGGAGGGGGGGTGTCCGGTTGGGAGGAGGATCCGATTCCTGTTTCCTGCCCCTACTCACTCAGCCCTGGGAGGTGACAGAGTGGAGAGGACTGAAGGGTGAGTGCGTGGGGCCTGGTACCTGGGTCCCTGTGAGAGAGGCCTGAGTGGGGGGGCGGGAAAGGAAGTAAACGCAGGTACCTTTGGCGGGGAGTGGGGGCGGGGGAGGGATCCCTGAAGGGGGGGCAAGGCTGGGGAGGAGCCCGCCAGCTGGTGAGGCCACTGCCTGGGTCACCTAAGGAGCTTCCTGCCAGAACACAGAGGCCATTGAGCTGCAAGATTCACAGCCTCCGGCCCCCAGCCCCCACCCGGCATCCTTTCTCCAGAACCTAATCCGGGGCCTGGAGGGGTCTGACTCTCCGGCCGCCTCCTGTGCGGAGTTTGGGGCCACCGCCCTGACCCTGCCGCCTTCTCAGGATTGCAGCCGCCTGCCCGCAGGAGGAGGTGAAGCCCGGGTTTCGGCGTCCTGGCCCCCACTGGTCCTCACCTTCAGTCCGGTCTCCCGACCACCCACCAGGCATCCTGGCAGGACCCAGGCTCCCACTGGGGCCTCTCTGACCAGATGCGGGGCGGGGGCGGGCAGGGATGAGGCCGGGGCAGGAGAGACCGTGCCCGGGGCCCCCTGGTCTCTTGGGGTCAGAGGCTCCAGGAATCTTGAGGGCAGGAAAAGGAGACTAAAAATAATCCGGAAAGGGAGAGTCCGGAGAGAGGAACTGGGAAATGGGGGGCGGAGGGCCCGCTGGAGCAGGGAAATAGTGATGCATCCCTCGCTTCCCCGGCCCCGGGCGGCGCGCCTGCGCACACGCGTCCGCTCGCACCCCCGCCTCTCCGCCTGCACCGCGCCTCGGCCTGCGCTCTCCCCCCGCCTGGCCGCACGGAGCGTGCGTTCTCAACACCTCTCGCGCGCTGGCGCGCGCACGCACGCACGCACGCACGCACAGCTCTGCAGCCGGACACGTCTGGCCATAGGAGAAGCGCGATGTACCGGAGCCCCCAACCTGGGTCTCCAGCTGGCCGCCCCCGCGCCGGCCTCACTGCCCCCTGTGGCCCGACTGTGGCAGCAGAAGCCAAAAGACAGAGAGAAATGGAGGCTGGGAGGCTGGGAGGGGTGAGAGGTGAGGAGAGGAAGACAGTGGAGATGAGAAAGAAGCAGAGGGAGGGCACTAGCCTTTCCCCCTCCCGCGCCCCCCCCCACCCCGAAATCATGTCCCCATTTGCTTGCAAACAGTTTCTGCTGGGAGGCCTCCGTCTACCCATGGCGGGGGAAGGGGGTGGGTGGGGTGGGGTGGGCATTAAGGGTCTCTTCCTCCCTCTTCCTCAGGGGATGACTCCAGAAGAGTATCCCACTCCTTTGAAGAGCCCAGAGGAAGATGTCAGCCCAGTCTCTTCCTGCAGCAACACCCCCTACCCAGAAGCCCCCTCGGATCATCCGCCCCCGTCCTCCTTCTCGCCCCAGGGCTGCCCAGTCCCCAGGGCCCCACCACAACGGCTCTTCTCCACGAGAAGCTCCCCTCACCTCCAATGATGCACCAACCCCGATATGCACCCCCATCCCCTGGGAGCCCCCAGCCTCGGCCCTCAAGCCCCCTGCCCTTCTGCCCCCCTCGGCTTCTAAAGCCAGCCTCGACTCCCAGACTTCCCCAGACTCGCCTTCCAGCACCCCCAGTCCAGTGTCCAGGCGCTCCGTCACCCCAGAGCCCGCTCCCCGGTCTCCAGTTCCCCCACCCAAGCCCTCCGGGTCACCCCACACTCCGCCCCTGCTCCCCAGGGCTGAGGTCCTGGCCCAGGGTGGCTCTGCCTCGGCCCCAGGCACTGTGCGGAGATTGGCTGGCAGGTTTGAATGGGGGGCTGAAGGCAAGGTCCAGGCTGGGGATGCCCTGGAGCCGGGTGCCCATGGGGCAGTGGATGTGAATGGCGAGAGAGAGGTTCCACCGGGCAACCTTGCTGGGAGCGGGTCACAGGAGAATGGCGCTCCGGGTAAGTGCATCGTGGAGCCCTGGGTGGGCTTCTTTGTTTTTAGTGCTTTAAGACTGGGTCCTTTCAGGGGCTATATATATATATATTTTTTTTAATTTTTTTTTTTTTTTTACATTTTTTAAAGATATATTTATTTTTTTTAATTTTTTTTTTCAACGTTTATTTATTTTTGGGACAGAGAGAGACAGAGCATGAACGGGGGAGGGGCAGAGAGAGAGGGAGACACAGAATCGGAAACAGGCTCCAGGCTCTGAGCCATCAGCCCAGAGCCCGACGCGGGGCTCGAGCTCACGGACCGCGAGATCGTGACCTGGCTGAAGTCGGACGCTTAACCGACTGCGCCACCCAGGCGCCCCAAGATATATTTATTTTTGAGAGACAGAGAGACAGAGCACAGGGCGGGTGGGGGTGGGACAGAGAGAGAGGGAGGGACACACAGAATCCGAAGCAGGCTCCAGGCTCCGAGCTGTCAGTCAGCACAGAGCCTGACACGGGGCTTGAACTCACAAACTGCAGGATCATGACGTGAGCTGAAGTCGGTCAGACTCTTAACTGACTGAGTCACTCAGGCACCCCCAGGGGCTACATTTTTAAAAATGGATTTCATGTTGGGAAAAGTCTGACTTCCATGTTTTTTTGGGGGGTTTGAGGAGAGTCAGGGTGGGGAAGGTAAAGTTGCCTGGGGCTGGACCACCTTGTCCCACTGCTTGGTAGGTTAGGGGGAGGGAGGAGGCCCAGGCAAGGTGGGGCCAGGCCCCAAGGGCCTTCTCCTTAGGGCACCCCTGTCTCCCCCAGATGCTGTCCTGGCCTGCCCTCCCTGTTGCCCCTGTGTCTGCCACATAGGCCGGCCTGGCCTGGAGCTCCGATGGGTACCTGTGGGGGGCTATGAGGATGGCCCCAGGGCTTTCTGCCGGGCCTCCCCACTGAGGACCTCCCGCTCCCGCCCCAGCCCTCCAAGCCTCAGTCTCCCCCCAGTGGTCCTTACGTCCTACCGCTCCACTGCCGAACGCAAACTCTTGCCACCCCTGAAAGCCCCCAAACCAGCGTGGGTCAGGCCAGACATCACCGCTTCTGGGGACCCCCCGCAGCCAGATCTCCATTTGCCCTCGGAAGACGGAATCCCGACAGGTACAGAGCCCGGGTGAGCGGGTCTCTGGGCCGGGAAGGGAAGGACTGGAGGCGGATCTTTGTAAAAGCCAAAAAACTACCACCCACAACCCGCTCAGGACTCTTTGTTCTCCACCGGCTGCTGCTCTGGGGCTCACTGGAGTTGTAGTTTTTATAGTGAGCGTCTCCCGCTGGCGGGTGGGGGTGGGGTGGGGGCTGGAGTCAGGAGTCCGGGGCTGGGGATCCTGGAGATTTGTTCTCTTGACTCTGGGCTCTCTCTCCAGGGGACAATCCTGATGAAGCTCGTCAGGACACTCCTCCAGCATCTATGGAGGGCAGGTACCAAATACCCGCACCCTTACCCCTACCCCAGCGCAGGCTAAGCTTCAGGCCCAGCGAAATCTCATCTTTGCACATGTGGGGGAAGGATGTCTAGGGCTCTGTCCCTTACCAGCTGTGTGGCCTCAGACAAGTCACTTAACCTTTCTGGTCTCAGGGTCCTCATCTGTGGGTGGGGATAAGACACCAGCTACTTCACAGAGTTGTTGAGTGCGATATTGGTAAAGAGCCCCGCCCACAGCAATTGCTCTGGTTTACTTCCGGGACCTTGAGCCTCTATTGCAATGGTCTATAAATCTGTTTAGCACCAGGGACGCCTCTCCTGTGTTATGTGGGTTTGTTGATCATCTTAATATCCATTTATTTTATTTTGAGAGAGAGAGAGAGGCAGAGAAAGAGAAGGAGATAGAGAATCCCAAGCAGGCTCCGCGCTGTCAGCACAGAGCCCGATACGGGGCTCAAACCCACGAATCATGAAATCATGACCTGAGCCGAAATCAAGAGTCAGATGCTTAACCGGCTGAGCCACCCAGGCACCCCTATTAATCATTTTAGATTCACCACCCCTATCAGAGCTAGTGAGGCCCCACTCACTTATTCAGCCCTTGCTGGTAGGAATTCTCCTAGGTGTTTAACTTGGTTGAATGTGGCAGAGCAGGGAGGTGCGATTCTGGGTTTGATCATGCTGAATTTCACTGAGACACAAATAGGACACGCCAGACAGCCATCCGCACCTGGGCGATCTGGAGAGCCCTGGAGAGAGAGGCTTGGAAGTGTGTGGTACCCAGTAGTTGAGATCGCAGGAATGGATGGGGCCTGCCCAGTACAGGGCCTTGTATACAACAGGCACATAAATAATTTTTACAAAATGTTTGTTTATTTTTCAAGAGAGAGAGAGAGAGAGAGAGAGCAGGGGAGGGGCAGAGAGAGAGGATCCCAAGCAGGCCCTGAGCTGTCAGCACAGAGCCCGATGCGGGGCTTGAACTCACAAACCGGGAGATCGGGACCTGAGCCAAAGTCAGACGGTCACCCGACTGGGCCACCCAGGAGCCCCGCATAAATAATTTTGTGTCTGTGGTTCCATCGGGGTCCCTGCACACTACCTGTGTGCGGATCCAGCACTCCCTTACGCTAGCATGTGAATAGCACCCCCTGGGGGGGGTGTGATTGTGGTGGCTCTGGGGCAGTCCCTCTGTTTCTCTCTGCAGGGACAAGGAGGGGCTGGAATTGCTGAAGGAACAGAACTGGGAGCTGCCCCTGCAGGACGGTGAGGGCCTCTGGACCTGGGGTCCCCTCTGTGCCCCCCCTTCAAGCAGTGGGGAAGGGTTCTGGGGCGCTGGGCTTCCCTGATGTGCTGGGTCTGTACTCCAGAGCCCCTGTACCAGAACTATCGAGCGGCTGTGCTGTCAGAGGAGCTCTGGGGGGTTGGCGAGGACGGGTGTCCCTCTCCAACAAACCCCGGCGAAGCTCCCACCTTCGCACGGCCCCCTGGACCTCGCAACACGCTGTGGCAGGAGCTGCCGGCTGTGCGGGCCAGCGGCCTCCTGGACACCCTCAGCCCCCAGGAGAGGCGCATGCAGGAGGTGGGCACGCCTGGGGTCCGGCAGGGCTGGCGCGGGGCGGGGGGGGGGGGGGGGGGGGACGGAGGGTGGAACCTGGGTCCGGGACTGGCGGGGGACTGGCGGGGAGCCGGGCTTTCCGCCCACTGCCCTGCCCTTCCTCCTCAGAGCCTGTTCGAGGTGGTGACCTCCGAGGCCTCCTACCTGCGCTCCCTGCGGCTGCTAACTGACACCTTTGTGCTGAGCCAGGCTCTCCGGGACACGCTCACCCCCCGGGACCACCACACCCTCTTCTCCAACGTGCAGCGAGTCCAGGGAGTCAGCGAGCGGTCAGTGGGGTCCTGTCGGAACAGCAAGCGGGGCCTCTGGCCGCTGAGCACTCCCTTAGCTTTCTGCTCGTCCCAGGTCCTCCCTTCCAGGGGCCCAGATAGCGCCCAGCTCTTCCCTCGGACTCCCGGGAGACCTGGCTGTGTGCCCCACCTCCATTGCATGTTCCCCTGACTCCCTCAGGTTTCTAGGGACGCTGCTGTCCCGTGTGCGCTCTTCCCCCCACATCAGCGACCTGTGTGACGTGGTGCACGACCACGCCGTGGGCCCCTTCTCGGTGTACGTGGATTACGTGCGGAACCAGCAATACCAGGAGGAGACCTACAGCCGCCTTATGTGAGTGCACGTGGCGGGGGAGGGGGAGGACAGGAGGGGAGCAGGGGCGGGGGCGGAGCCTCCAGGTGGACGCCGCCGTCCGCGGGGACCGCTTTCACAGGGACACGAACGTGCGCTTCTCGGCCGAGCTGCGGCGCCTGCAAAGCCTCCCCAAGTGCGAGCGGCTGCCGCTGCCGTCCTTCCTGCTGCTGCCCTTTCAGCGAATCACCAGGCTCCGCATGCTGCTGCAGGTACCTGTGCCCCCCGGGGGTAGGGGCGGGGGAGGGCCCTCGCGGGAGCACTCTCCCCCTCCCCCCCCCAGCAGGGGGTGGGGGGGCCTCCTGCCCGGCTTCTCAACTCAGGACCCACCCAGCCTGGCTGGAGCCGACCAACCGTCCCTGGGAGCAGTCTGGGTGCCGCGAAGGAGCCCCTGGCTGGACGCGCGGGTTCGCCACTTAGCTCGGCCACTAGCTGGCCCAGTGGTCTTGGGCAGGTCCCCTCCTGTCCCTGGGTCTGGGGGGAACGTGAGGAGTGGCCTTTGAGGTCTCCCGCCGCGTGCCTCCCCAGTGGGGGTGATAGCACTCCCAGCGAGGCACGGATGAGCTCTTTGGGGGGTGAAAACAACCTTAGCTGGTCCAATGTTTGCGGGGGCACATCGGTAGACGCGCCGCGTATCTGTGGCATTAACATTCCACGCGGGCAGGACGCTGCGGGGAAAACGTGTCTAAAAAGGCGCCTTGGCGGAGCGATACCGGGGATGGGGGTTAGGTTGAGACACAGAAACGCTCTTCTGTTGCAAAGCAGAAACTTCTCCCTAAACCAGGTCACCTGCTGTGGGTGACCCGGTGAGAGGCCCCGTCTAGGGTATCAGCCTCTTCGTATCGTATTCAGCTTTCTATATCCCTGGTGTAGACAGTGCCATAACCATAATACTAATATTATGCCGTAGCATAATCGTAATAGCTGAACGGCTGTGGAGCGCTCTGTCCTAGGCACGGGTTGAAGTGTTGTCTACCTATTTCACATTACCGGCCACTGTAGGTGGGAAGTGTTACTGACCCCACTTTATGGATGAGGAAACTGAGGCACCGCGAGGTTACATAACTTGCCCCAGGTCATACAGAGAATAACTGAGAGCGGCAAAATGGACGCCCGGGCGCTCTTAACCACTTGGCCTCATTGTTTGCGCTAAGAGCTAACGGTGAAAACAGTAGCTGTCTTCTTTTGTGTTTACTGCGGGCCAAGGACTACGCGGAGCACTCTTCGTAGATTTACCTCGTTGAATCGTTACAGCAGTGCTTCTGGTCTGCTGGGTGGGTATTATTGTCCCCATTTGACAGATGGGGAGACTGAGGCCCAGAGAGGTAACGTGACGGGCTCAGGGTAATGCAGATGAGGAGTGGTGAGGTCTGTCTGCCTCCCTGAGGTTGGTTCCCCAGCCCGGTGAACCCAGAACGTTTTGTCAAGCTACGTAGGGTCCTCTGAACAGCAGCCCCTCTGAATCCCAGGGCGGCAGAGCGGGGCGCCCAGTCCCTCTTACCTCCTTGTCCCCAGAATATCCTGCGCCAGACAGAGGAGGGGTCCAGCCGCCAGGAGAATGCCCAGAAAGCCCTGGGTGCCGTCAGCAAGGTGGGCAGGAGGGATGCTGTGGGGCGGGGGGATAGGGGATCGGGAGGCAGGCGACCAGGTGGTTGGGGCGGAAGGAAGGCGGGGTGGGTGACACGGCTCCCCCGACCCCAGATCATTGAGCGCTGCAGTGCAGAGGTGGGGCGCATGAAGCAGACAGAGGAGCTGATCCGGCTCACCCAGAGGCTACGCTTTCACAAAGTCAAGGTGAGCCCCTGCCCGGGCCCCGCCCCCCGCCCCCCCGCAGTGCGGCAACAAGCCAGAACCTCCCCCTGCTCCCCCACAGGCCCTGCCCCTGGTGTCCTGGTCCAGGCGCCTGGAGTTGCAAGGGGAGCTGACCGAGTTGGGGTGCCGGAGGGGGGGTGTGCTCTTTACCTCGCGCCCCCGCTTCACCCCCCTCTGCCTGCTACTCTTCAGCGACCTGCTGCTCATCACTCAGCCCAAGAGGTGGGTCCCAGGGAGGGAGGGAGCCCAGGCTGGGGTAGGGAGGCGGGGAGCTGGGGGTCCAGCCGGATCCCCCATTCTCCCTCTGAACTGCCTCTTCCCTGGGCAGCGGGCAGCGGCTGCAGGTTCTGGACTATGCCCACCGCTCCCTCGTCCAGGCCCAGCAGGTTCCGGACCCATCTGGACCCCCTACGTTCCGCCTCTCCCTTCTCAGCAACCACCAGGGCCGCCCCACCCACCGGCTACTCCAAGCCTCCTCCCTGTGAGTCGCGTCGCCTTCAGAAAACACCCTGGGACCCTCACTTGGATTCTCAGGCCCCGCCACCCTCTTCCTCAGTCTCTCTCCTCCACGGCCCTTGTCTGTCCCTCAGAAGGACCTCCTGGTTCAAACGTGACCCCTCCCTATGTCCCCACCAGATCAGACATGCAGCGCTGGCTGGGAGCCTTTCCTACCCCCGGCCCCCTTCCCTGCTCCCCGGACACCGTCTATGAGGACTGTGGTGAGTGTCCTCTGGGAGACGAGGGAAGGAAAAGTGAGGCTAAGAGGGGAAGATGGGGGAAAAGCTACAAAGGGCCTCGATCCCACCGTGTGTCACCCACCCCCAAGCAGACTGTTCCCAGGAACTGTGTCCAGAGTCTTCTGCTCCGGTCAGGACTGAGGCACGAAGTCTGGAGTCCAGGGCTCTGCCCAGGCATCTGCACAAGAGCCCTGAAGGTGAGAGGTTCTTTTATTTATTCATTCGGTGAATTAAAAAAAATAAGTTTATTGATTTATTTAGAGAGAAAGGGGAGAAGGAAGGGCAGAAAGAGAGAGAATCCTGATGTGGGGCTCAAACCCGCAAACTGATAGATCATGACTCCAGCTGAAGTCAAGAGTTGGACACTTACCCGACTAAGCCACCCAGGCGCCCCCTGTAGGAATTACTTAAAAAAAAAAAAGTAGATGATACAGTGTCTGAGGGTTATAAGTGTTGTGGGAAAACACGTGTAGAACAGAGTCAGGGTCAGGCATCCCAGGGTTGGATAGGATTACAATTTTTTTTAATGTTTATTTATTTACTATGTTTATTTTTGAGAGAGAGAGCGAGAGAGAGAAAAAGAGAAAAATAGTGAGTGGGGGAGGGGGAAAAAAGAGAGGGAGACACAGAATCTGAAGCAGGCTCCAGACTCTGAGCTGACCACACAGAGCCCAATGCGGGGCTCGAACTCATGAACCATGTGTGAGATCATGACCTGAGCCAAAGTTGGACGCTTAACCAACTGAGACACCCAGGTGCCCCAGGATTACAATTGAACATAGGTCAACAGGGTGCTGGCGCGCTCGCTCTCTCTCTCAAAATAAATAAATAAGCTTAAAAAAGTAAAAATAGGAGAGCCTGGGTGCCTCAGTCAGTAAAGTGTCTGACTTCGGCTCAGGTCACGATCTTACAGTTCATGAGTTCAAGCCCCGGGTCTGGCTCTGTGCTGATAGCTCGGAGCCTGGAGCTTGCTTGGGATTCTATGTCTCCCTCTGTCTCTGCCCCTCCCCTGCTTGTGCTCTGCCTCTCTGTCTCTCTGTCTCTCTCAAAAATAAATAAACATTTAAAAAATTTAAAAATAAATAGGAGGTCGAGGTGCCCCTCCACAAGGAGGCACCGTGTGAGCAGTGACTTGACAGAGGTGAAGAACTTAGTTGGGCGCATGGCGTCTGGGAAAAGAGTGTCCCAGACCAAGGCAGGAGTCGGTGCAAAGGCCCTGTGGCCAGAGTGTTTGAAGAATCGTAAGGAGGCCAGCCAGCGTGGTAGATGGAGTGAAAAAAGGCCAGAGAAACAGATGAGGTCACAGAAGTAAGGGGGACCAGACCGCGCGGGTCCCGTAAGAACTCCAGCTCTCCCTTGCGTGAGATGAGCAGCACTGATGAGAGATGAGCAGGGCTGGACAGGAATGACACACATCTTCTGTTGCTGCTGCTGTCTCCACCTCTAATGAAATGGCCTTTCTACTGCCGCTCCAGGCTTCTCCACTCATCCCCACATTCACCGTGACCCTCAGGCATCAGACCCCGTCGGACCTCCTTTTCCTTCCTGTCCCGTCCACTGCCCTGGCTCCACTTGGGCCCCTGTCTCTCTCTTCCCAGGCTGGCTAAAGGGCTTTCCTGGGGCCTTCCCTGCCCAGCTGGTGTGTGAAGTCACAGGGGAACACGAAAGGAGGAAGCACCTTCGCCAGCACCAGAGACTCCTCGAGGCCGTTGGGCCCTCTTCAGGCCCCCCCAGCACTCCCCCACCCTAAGGCAGGCAGGGCGGCAGCGGTGGTGCACAGGTTGGGACATCTGGCGCTTGGCACCGGGAGGGCAAAGCCCACCCATCCATTGGATTCGCTGTCAGTGGCAACGCTACCTCTATTGGCAACCAATAGGGACCGAGCTTCAGGAGAGAGCAGCCAACGAACACGCTTGAGTGAGCGGCCAATGGAGAAAGAGGCTTAGTGCAGAGCAGCCAATGGGTGCTGAGCTGGCTGAGCCCCTGGCCAATGAGTATCCCTGCTACGCTCACAGCCCAGGAAGACCAAGCTAGGTCAATAAAGCTTTACAAAGGGCCGCGCTGGAGATAAAGTCTTAGAATAAAATAGCCAGTGGTGATAAGCAGGGAGCCATCCGGCCACGCAAGGTGGCGGTCTGGGCCCAAGAGACCGATAGTGACCCTGCCTCGTTCTCCAGCCACGACTGTCCTGCCCTTTGAGTCTGGGAAGTTTTGGATTCCACTCCTGGGGTGCCTCCTGTGCCCTCTCAAGCCACTTCCTCTCTTCTAGAAGAATCCAGAGTGTGTGACTCAGAGAATGTGTGTGTGTGCGCGTCCGTGCATGTCTCTGGATGTATCAGGGAAGGTGATTCTGCTGAATATGGTGTGTGTGTGTGCGGTCTAGCCCCCCCCCCCCCCCCCCCCCCGGGACCAAGTGCCCCATGCCTTCCCTCACCCCCTGTTTTTCCTATTATTCTCCAAGAAGACAGGAGGTCTGAGCTCCAGACGAGATGTGCTGGGTGTGGCTTGGCAGCCAGAAGCCAGAGTTGGGGGTGAGAGGCCTGGGCGCTGGGCCAGGGGTCCATGGCAGCCTGGTAGCGGACGAAGATGGCCAGTGGCTGCGGCCTGAAGCCCCTGAAGCTTCCTTGCCCCAAACTTGGCCTCCAACCCAACCGTATCCAGTCACGCAGCCCCGGCTTCGGGCTTCAGACCGGCTCTGGGTTTGGGTGAAGAGACTGGAGCTGTGGGTCGCGGGCCCTCCGGTGAGCCTCCTGGCCTTTCCCGCCGTCATCCCGGCCCTGTCACAGAAACACTGGGCCAACCAGTGGGGAGAGGACAAAGAGCCAGTGTAACCCCCTCCGGAGCGTCTCCTTCCAGAGGAGAAACCACCCTGCAGGATGCCACAAGGACGTGAGGGATGGGGCCAGGGCAGAGCAGACAGTTGCTGGCGAGGGCGAGGGTGGGGGTGGGGGGGTGCCCAGGCCTGGCACCAGGCCTCCCCTGAACTAGACCATCACTCTGTCCCTTCTGCTCATGCGTGGCAACCGGCCCAGGACAGCAACCGCCACGCCAGCCACAGGAGGTGGAAGGACTCTGGGAGACTCGGAGGGAGAAAGGGACTGGCATTTGGCCGTCCGGGTTTGCACAGTTCCCGGCGAATGAGAAACCCTCAGTAAACGTTGGTGGACCTGTATGGAGGGGCGCGTGTGCTTAAAGTTTCCCAAGTGTGGCTTTGTAAGGGGGTGGGGCTGCTTGGAAAGAGATTCTTTGAGAGCCGGGGTCGGTTCTGCTGGGCCTGGGGCTTGGAGACCAGGAGCATGGCCTGAGGGTGTTGGCCCTCACTCGTAGTTCCCCGGGGGATCTAGGCAGTGGCGGGGAAGGGTCTACAGCTGGAGCAGAGCGCTGTTGTTGCGGGTTGGGGAAGAGGACAGGGCAGGGCCAGGTATGGCTGGGACTCCAGCAGGGGATGAAGACATAGGGAGAAAGGCAAAAAGGGCAGTCAGTCAGCAATAAATGTCCTTTACTGACCAGCCAAGCATCTCTGTTCAATTCAATTCAATTCCGTTCAATACAGTACCTATTTGTGGAGCGCCTTCTATGCATCAGGCACTGTTCTAGGACACAGGGGTACAGAGATGAAAAAGACTAAGGCTCCTCAAGGAGCCTACATTCTGGGTTGAGGGAGAACAAATGCCAAGTAAACAAATTAATAAGTAAGGGAGCAGTGAGTGCTGTGAAGAACATACAGGAAGGGGCTGGGGTTCAGAATGATTGTGTGTGTGTGTGTGTGTGTGTGTGTGGCTTTGGGGAAGAGCCTAGAGGAGGTGATGTTTGAGCTGAGGTCCAAATGACAAGAAGAAAGCAACTCTGGTAAGATCTGGGCAAAGAGCATTCTGGGGTTGCAATAGGGGGACTGAGGTTCCGGGAAGAGGAGGTTAGTGGTCATGGGAGGGGGCCGGTGCGCACGCTCCTTGAAGTTTCCTGGTGGGGGAGCCCCTCCCCACTACGCTCCCCTCTTCCTCTGAGATACTGAGATAGACACGCAGAGGCAAACAGCCACACACGCACTCTGTGTACATTCCCTCCAGGCTCCTCACCGCCCCCCGCCCCATTCCTGCTCTAAGGAAGCCTCCCTTCACCAGTTCAGAAGTTCTGATGCTGGGATAATGGGGAAATGGAGAGCAGACAAGTGTTGTTCTGGGGACATGCAGACACACAAAATGCAACCACACGTTCCAAAGGAGACTGAAAAGACAGGGAAGAGGGCTGTTACCCTTCTGTTACCTTAGGGGCCCCTTTCCATTCTGGGGTGACCCCAGTGTGTCTGTGCAGTCCTGAGGGGTCTGCCCTCTGCGGGCCTGTGGGAGAGGGCAGAGGGCCACGACGCCCGGCCGGCCGTAATGGGAGCGGTTGGTGGATGCGGGGAGTGAGGACCGCGGTAAACTTGGAGAAAATGGATGGGAGGGGCGCCTGGGGGGCTCAGTCGGTTGAGTGTCCAACTTCCGCTCAGGTCATGATCTCACAGTTTGTGGGTTCCAGCCCCGTGTCGGGCTCTGTGCTGACAGCTGGGAGCCTTGAGCCTGCTTTGGATTCTGTGTCTCCCTCTCTCTGCCCCTCCTCCATGCACACTCCGTGTGTGTCTCTCTCTCTGGTTGCCTCCTGCAACTTCCTTGTAGGTGCGATAGGAGGCTCTCAGGGCTGCCAGGGCTGCCATTCCAGGCAAGGGGGTGTAGGTAGCAGGTACGAATGTCCCAGGTGATGATAGGCTCGCCGACCCACGTGGGGAGTCCTGGGGCTGCCATTACCCCCATTCCTTCGCATTCTGTCATGCTGGGGGGATTTAGGAAACAGATATCGTCAGAGGCCCCGGAAAGGTGCAGGTGGGGAAGCTGGGCCGCCCCGGGAATCTCTCTGAGTCAGTAAGTCCTTTCTCCACCACCAACCTTGCTCCTCGTGTTCGTGGTCTCCACGTTTGGGGAGTCGATGACAATGAAGATAGGACAGGGCACCTGCCTCTCTTTGGGCTGGCCCTTTTATGGCCTCTGGGTCAACATCGTCGCGGCGGAGGGGGATGCAATCGTGACCACAAGCAACAGGTGGACGAGAGGAGCTGCCCCCTTCTCACATGCTGCTCACTGGCTCTCTCCCCTCTCCTGGCCCCACTGAGCCCTCCAGCCCACTTCTACCTGAGATCCTTTCCAGAGCCCTTCAGCCGGGCTCTCTGTCCATCCCTGAAAGCTAGTCTCTTTCCCCTCCTTCCTTGCTCGCTGGGCTCGCCTCCTCTCTTCAGGGACAGGGTTAAGTGCTGGTTCCTGCTCTCTGGGTTGGCCAGTTCACCAGACGGGCACCCCATCCGGTGCAGGAGTAGGGTATCCGCTCCTCCGCCTGCCAGGCGAACCCCAGACCTTGCTCCGCAGCACGCCCAGTCCGAACTGCGGACTCGCCACCCAGCGGCCCCAGAGAGCCACGGGCCAGGGGTAGAGGGGTGCAGAGGGGCAGAACTCGCCCTGCGTCCGCGCCGGGACGACTGGCACCCTCGGGGGCGTGGCCGCGTTCTCCCTGGGCTCTGCGCTCAGGGATTGGCCCCGTCCCCAGTCCTGGCCCCTCCCCTCCGCGCCGGGCCCCGCCCCTCTCTGCTCCACGCTCCGCCCCTCCGTGCCGGCACCTGCACCTGCGGCGCGAGGAGGGCTTCCTGCCTTGGGTCCGTGACGCGTCCTGCGGCTGGTGCTCCGGCTCCGGGTTCGCTGTGCTCGCCTGTCGCGCGAGACAGGATGGGGGTGGCGCTCCCACACACCCCCGTCCCGCCGAGGAGCCCCTGAGGAGTTGAGGAGCAGGCAGAGGGCACGTGCGGGGCACCTGCTCCCCGGGCCCTCCCCACGCTCGCGCCCCTACCCTCTCTCCGTCTCCCGCGGTGGTTCTGGGCCCTGGCAGAAGCTTGGCATTTCAGCTCTTCCTTCATCACGATTGAGTTCTTGGGCATGAATGTCTGCCCCCACTCTTCAATCTTGTTTTTCTTTTAAGATTTGTAAGTAATCTCTGCATCCAAGGTGGGGCTCGAACCCACAACCCCAAGATCAAGGGTGGCCTGCTCCACTGACTGAGCCAGCCAGGTGCCCCTAACATAAGTCTTGGTGGGAATTATGCCACCCTCCCTCCCGAGAACACAGAAGTCACTTTTTTGCTATTTGTAAAGTATGGTCTCCCCCCCCCCCCCGCTTTTTTAGGTATCATTTTTAAGGTGTATATATATATATTTCCCATTTTAAAATTTTATTTATTTCAATTTTGATTCCATTATAGTTAACATACAGTGTTATATTAATTTCAGGTGTACAATATACTGATTCAACAATGTTTTATTTTATTATTAAATTTTCTTTAATGCTTATTTTTGAGAGAGAGAGTGAGACAGAGACAGAGCGTGAGCAGGGGAGGGGCAGAGAGACAGGGAGACACAGAACCGGGAGCAGGTTCCAGGCTCTAAGCTGTCAGCACAGAGCCCGATGCAGGGCTTGAACTCAGGAACCCTGAGATCATGACCTGAGCGGAAGTCAAAGGCTTCACGGACTGAGCCACCCAGGTGCCCCATGAGGGTATATTTTAAAGGCACAATTTACATACAGGAAAATTTACCCTTTTTAGTGTCAAGTTCTGAGGTTTTTGGCAAACATCTATAGTCACGTGACTACCACCATGCTTGAGAAACAAAGGACTTGCATCGCCCCTCCTTCCCCAGATTCCCTGTGCCCCTTTGTGGTGAACCCCTTCCCAATTCCAGCCTCTGGCAACCCCGGATCTGTTTTCTGTCCCGTGGAATGTTGCCTTTTCTATAACGTCATATAAATGGGACCATACAGTATGTAGCCTTTCAAGTCCGGCTTCTTTTGCTAAACTTAATGTATTTGAGCTTCATCTATGTACTTCACTACTTTTCGTTGTGGACTAATATTTCAGTGCACGGATACATCAGACTTTGTCCATTCCCTAGTGAAGGGACGTTTGGCTTGTTTCTAGTTTTAAGTGATTATAGATAAAGCCGTAATAAATATTCTTGTACAGGGTTTTGTGTGATAACTATCATTCTACTTGGGTGTACATGTAGGATTGGCCATGCCGGGTCACACGGTAAGTGTACGTTTTAACTGTTTTAAAAAATGGCAGGGGCGCCTGGCTGGCCCAGTCGGTAGAGAATGCAACTCTTGGGTCTTGGCTTGGGGTCATGAGTTCAAGCCCCACGTTGGGTGCTGAGCCTACCGAAAAAAAAAAAACAAAAAACAAACAAAACCAAAACAAAACAGAACTGGGGGCGCCAGGGTGGCTCAGTCGGTTAAGTGTCTGACTTTGGCTCCGGTCATGATCTCATGTTCGAGCCCCGCATTGGGCTCTGCGCTGATTATCTTGGAGCCTGCTTCGGATTCTCGCTCTCAAAAATAAACAAGCATTAAAACAAACAAAAAAACAGCTGGCAAACTGGGGGTGCCCAGCAGCACCATGTTACCATTATTTTTTTGACTGCTAGGCTTCCTTTCTTTCGGGGGACTGTCGCTCCCCAAGTCCGTGTGGCTCTGGTGGGCTGTCGGTCCGGGCATCCGCCTTCCCACCTCCAGAGGTGGAGATGTGCCCCAGTCGAGGTCAGTCAGACTCTGAGATTCGGAATCCCGATCAGGAACGGGCAAGGGTGGGGGTGAGTGGGGTCACCTGAGGGGAAGCAGTGAGCAGAGGGGCCACATTCCCTGGCTCCCATCGAGACTCGCCTGGACGTTCAGCTTCCTCTCTGCGTCTGTGTTCACCCAGTATTGCCCCGAGGCATTCCTTCTTGCCCAGCTCAGCCAGTCTGGGTTCGTGCTCGCAACCGGAGAGCTCTCGCTGATACACCAGCAGCTGGTTGGCCAGGACTGATTCTGCCAGGCACCTTTGTGCCTCGAACCTTGTGGTCAAAAGGCAGCCCCTCTGAACAGATGCTGGGGCAGTTGTCTTGGGGGGAGGAGCCCCTTTAGGAGACAGAGAACAAAGTACCTCTTCCTCCTGGTCAATGCAGCCCCCTTGGAGGGGCATCGCTCATTGAGCAGAATGCAGACTGGACCTCAGTTCTCACCCACCCCTTCCGCTGTGCGCTTTTGTGCAGTGCTCACCCTCCCCAACTTTCTGCGGAGACCCTGCTGTCAGGTCCCCCACTCTTCCCTTCAGCTCTCTTCTCCTCGCCCCCTTCCAGTTTACCTCTTCTGAGTTTTTACTTGGACCACATCGAGGCTGATAACGGCTATGTTTACTTCTGTAGCCATGGCTAAGTCTTCCGTGCTTTGTCTGTCTGTTGAGTCTGAAAGTTGAAACTCTAACTAATAGTGTTTACCTTATATATTGTGACTTTATACATAGATTTCCCTGCAGGCCTATAATCACTAGGATTGCATTTCCTTTCTTAAACTATTTTTTAAGTTTATGTATTTATTTTGAGAGAGAAAGAGAGAGAGAGAGAGAGAGAGAGAAAGCATGAGTGGTAGAGGGGCAGAGAGACAGAATCCCAAGCAGGCTCCAAGCTACCAGTGCTGAGCCGGATCCGGGGCTCGATCCCACGAACCGCCAGTCCATGACCTGAGCCGAAATCACAAGTCTAATCAAGCCTAACTGACTGAGCCATCCAGGCTCCCCACTCTTAAGCTATTTTTAATTACCTTTTGAAAAACAGCATCTGATACATTCACAGGATTATATGACATATCTGTTGGTTATAAATTATTATAATATAATAAATGCCTGTGCACCGAGCACCGGAATGAATAACCTATTACTAATAACCTGTGTGCCCGGTGTAATCCTCTCTGCCCCATTTTCCTGCCTTTCCCAGGAAATAATCACTACTCTGTATTTTGTGTTTATCATTCTACTGATTTTCATTTTTGTTTGTTTTTTTTTTTCCAAATTTTATTTATTTATTTTAAGTAATCTCTGTACCCAACGTGGGGCTCGAACTCACGACCCTGAGATCAAGCGTGGCATGCTCCTCTGATTGAGTCAGCCAGGCATCCCTCTGCTGATATTTATTTATATTTATTTATTTTTGAGAAAGAGCACAAGCAGAGGAGGGCCAGAGAGAGCTGGAGACAGAGGATCCCAAGCAGGCTCCACGCTGACAGGCCGGGCTCGATCCCGTGAACCATGAGATCATGACCTGAGCCGAAATCAAGAGTCTGACGCTCAACTGACAATCAAGAGTCTGACGCTCAACTGACTGAGCCACCCAGGTGCCCCTGATTTTTAAAACGTACCATGCCATCATAGTAGTGTGTATACTTAAACAACGTTGCGTTTAGTTGGGCTTGTCTAGGAACTCTCTAGAACTGGGATCCTATTTATAGCATAGACTTCTGGGAGTTACGTTTTTCAGGAAACATATTTCCAAGATCCTTCCATGTTGTTTTGTGTGGCCATTAGGATGAGAAGCTCTTAGAAACTCCAGGAGAACTAAACGAGACCCAAGGAAGGAAACAGAATCCTGAAATCACTAGCTCTGCTCAGCCTCCTGGACCCGGGTGCCTCCCGACCGCGGCCGACGGTTCTGAGCATGGCGCTTGTCCCCGCCAGGGCCAGAGCTCTGTCCTCGCCAGTGGGATTGGCGTCTTAGGCAAGAGACCCCACAGGGCTCCCTGGCCCCACCTGAAGATACAGCAAAAAGCCCGAGACCTCGAAGCGGGCCCTCACCGTTCCATGCTGGACTGCCACGAACTTGGACTTCCAGCCTCTGAAAACGCGAGGGACACATTTCTGTTGTTTATAAGCTACCCCGTCTGTGGCATTTTGTTACGCAGCCGGACAAACTAAGAAACGGAGGAAGAGCCCTCACGGGATCTGAGTTCCTGATTCTGGGTGTACTTCCGGTCCTGCTGAGCACGTGACCTTGGGATTCACCATGAACTCCCCTTTTGCTTAGGGCTCTTTGGGTTCCTTCCATCATTTGTAGCCACTCACAGGCGCAAGGATGCCTTCCAGAAACCTGTGTGTTTTTGTTCCTTCTCCGTATCCTAGCGAGAGAGCACGAACCGATGAAAATGATAATGTAACTGTAACAACTATCACTTTCTGGGAACTGACTATGCAGCAATGAGTGCTCATTGTTTGTTATCCCATTTGATACGGAAACGGAGTCTGCGAGGAGGGTTATTGTTCCCGTGTTACGGGTGAGTAAACTGAGGCACAAAGAAGCTGTTGGATGCATGCAGGTTCGCTGGCCCACATTCCTCTCTCTGCCTGTTGGACCTTAAAGCCTGTGTTCTTAACCACGTGGATCACTACTGCCTCCGCAGAGTGAACCAACTCTGATAGGATTCAAACTCACATCCCAAATCTGAAAGGCTTTTTCCTTGCCAGAGCTCCTGGGGTCTGAGGTCTAGAAGCTGCTATGATCAGGCCACCCCAGGTGATTCACATTTATTTTCTCCTAGCTGAGAAAAATCTCAGACTGTGGGGCTCCTGACTGGCTCAGCGGGTGGGTGGGGCGTGAGGCTCTTGATCTTGGTGTTGTGGGTTCGAGCCCCACGTGGGGTGTAGAGATTATTTTAAAAAATAAAAATAAAACCATAAAAAAGAAAAGAAAAGAAAAATTTCAGCTCGTGTGACACTCCTTTACCCCCTCCTTATCCTATGTCCTCCCCTTCTGGTGCTGAGGGGAAATAAGGAAGGGAAGAAGATACAGAGGGGAGGCGGGAGGGAGGTGAGGGGTTGGGGGGAGTAGTGAGAAGGTCGGTCACACCTTCGGAAGACATTTCCAAAGAACTTAGGGAGGCTGCTTTTCTGAGGACCGACTCCCTCTCCTTCTCCCTGCTCCCTCTGTCAGCATTTTGGGGTGGGGTCAGGGCCGAGGATGTGGGAAGAGAAGAGAGGACCCTCAGAAACCGCAGCTCTTGGGGGGTGGGGCCCGTGACCTTGGGCCCCTCCCCCACTTGACTGTCCCGCCCCCGGAATATTGGAAAGTTCCATGGCAGTTAGGGGCCCCGTCCTACTGAATAGGTTGTTTCTTTCCCAGACCCCAGGCCCTGTGGTGGCAAGGACTCTGCCTGCTACAGATATTTAAAGGATGAGGGACCACTGAGCCCAGCAAGGGAAGGGGGAGATGGGGTGGAGGTTAGGAGGAGAGACAGGGAATGCTCAAGATGGGGGCAGGGGACTTTAGGGCTGGATTTCCCGGGGCCGGTAGGAAAAAAGGATGAGCATCCAAACCCTGGCGAGGGAAGGGGGGGCTGGGAAGCAGGACGGGGCGGAGGGGAGCCTGGCCCAAGAAGAGAGCTGGCCGGCTGACCCCAGCGGTGACAGGCAGGTGCCCGGGGAGCACCCCTCAGAGCCCCGGAGAATCTCCGTGCTGCCCCTGTGGTGGAGGATGACGCACAGCTCCCGCTGGGTAGCGCGGGTGCTGGCCTCGGAGCTCAGCCTCGTCGCCTTCGTCCTGCTGCTGGCCATGGTGTTCTCCAAGAAGTGGCTGTGCCTCTCCGGGAGCCGCGTCTACCAGCGCTGGCCCACCAACGTCAGCACGAGAATCTACGCGTCGGCTAGTCTCATGTCCATGGGGCTCCTGCACCTCTGCAAATCCAAGAGCTGCTCCAGCTCCGAAACCGGGAAAGGTGAGACCCTCCGCGCCCCCGTCGCCGCCCCGGGGAACCGGCCCGCCTCGGTCGCGCCATCTGCGCCCTGTGGCCTCGTCCCTTCCTTCTGGTCGTCCCCAGTGCTGTTTCCCTGCAAGATGGCCTCACCGGCAGAGACCGCCGAGGATCGGTTTTCATTCTCCCGTCCGTCCCGGCCGGAGGGTTCTGCCTGACCCAAGGGAAGGTACCATTGCTCTGGAGGAGCTCAGAGCCCAGTCTGCGCCTGTGACAATGTTGCCAGGGGCACGACTCTCAGGGAATGTCAATCATTCAATCACATAACATATATTGGGAGAAGAGCCTCCTTGGAGGTGGGGATTTCCTTCCTCTAGGCTTGCAGACCCGGAGCTTCAGGGGAGTCCCCAGAATGCTCTCTCCCAGGCCCGGGCCCCAGCCTCTTTTCTTCCCTTCTCCCTCAGGCCCTGCTTTTCTGGGCCAGCTCTGGGTTTCCGTGTCTGGTTTCCCTGCTCCTTCCTTCCCCGCGTCCTTGCAGCCTTTCTCTTGTAGTTCTTGTTCGTCTGACCTCCCCTCCCGGCGCTGGGCCTCCTTTCTCAGCTCTCGCGCAGAACCAGAGCGTTTTTGTTTTTGTTTTTGTTTTTTTAACGTTTATTTATTTTTGAGACAGAGAGAGACAGAGCATGAACAGGGGAGGGGCAGAGAGAGAGGGAGACACAGAATCGGAAGCAGGCTCCAGGCTCTGAGCGTCCAGCACAGAGCCCGACGCGGGGCTCAAACTCATGGACCGTGAGATCATGACCTGAGCTGAAGTCGGACGCTTAACCGACCCAGCCACCCAGGCGCCCCTGTTTTGTTTGTTTTAATGTTCATTTATTTACTTTTGAGAGAGCGTGAACATGCAGGGGAGGGGCGGAGAGAGAGGGAGACGCAGAATCCCAAGCAGGCTCTACCCTGTTAGCGCAGAGCCTGACGTGGGGCCTGATCCCACAAACTACGATCATGACCTGAGCTAAAGTTAAGAGTCAGATGCTCAACCTACTGAGCCACCAGGCACGCGTTAAATTATTTATTTATTTATTTATTTATTTATTTTGAGAGAGAGAGAGAGAGAGAGAAAGAGCATGAACGGAGGGGAGGGGCAGAGAGAATCCCAAGCAGGCTCTGCCATGTCAGCACAGAGCCGGACCCGGGGCTCGATCTCGTGCACCGTGAGATCATGACCTGACCTGAAATCAAGAGTCCACTGCTTAACCCACTGAGCCACCCAGGCGCCCCTATTTATTATTATGTGTTAAAGATTTTATTTTTAAGTAATCTCCATGTCCAATGTGGGGCCCGAACTCAGAACCCCAAGATCAAGAGTTGCACACTCCACCGACTGAGCCAGGCTTTAAAAAAAAAAAAAAAAAAAAAAAAACTGAACAAATTTTGAATGGTTTTTACGCAGCTGTACTCAGTCTTCATAAACAATTTTATATCTTCTAAATTATTTTAATTTAATTTATAGTGTTTTAACTATGTCTATAAAGATACAGTAAACGTTTCCATATTATGATAGATGGGACATTGGTTCAGTCAGTTGAGTGTCCGACTTCGGGTCTGGTCATGATCTCATGGTTCATGGGTTCAGGCCTCACGTTAGGCTCTGTGCTGACGGCTTGGGGCCTGCTTCGGATTCTGTGTCTCCCTCTCTCTCCGCCCCTCCCCCGCTCATACTCTGTCTCTCTCTCTCTCAAAAATAAACATTAAAAAAAAAAAAAAAGAACCCTTGCCTATTTAATAAGTGAAGGTCACATTTCATTGTTACCTCAAATGTGCATATCTTCGATTATTAACGTTTTCTCGTAATTACTCATTTGATTATATATTTTTTTCTCTTGTGAATCCCGAGTTCGCCCTGTATTCTCATTTTCTCCAGCTAGTTTTAAGCTGTGGGAAAATCACCCGGTCTTCGGGGTGGCTCGGATAACCTTCTGCCTGACCCTGGGGCTGGGCTTTGTCCTCACCGTCTGGTTGCACCTGCCGTATCTACCTGGTCTGAAGAGACTGCCCTTCTTTAGCTGGATCGGGACCATCCTGAGCTTCTTTGAAGGTACCCCTAGCTCTGGGAATGGAACTCAGTTTCTCACAAGCCTCCTGGGCACTCCTCCCTCTTCCTTCCTTTGGGGGGGGGGGCAGGGGTGTGGATGGGCGCTGAGAATGGAATCCCATTTCCCCCCGTCCCTGGAGAGGTGGAGTTGGGTGGGGCTGCGCTAACTCAGCACACAAGGGAGCATCCTTGGGGGATTCTTCGGTGAGAAGATCTCTTGGCTTCCTGTCTCCCAGTTACCTTTATCTTCTCCACCCTCCTGCTGTTCCCTATTAACCTCTGGGTCTTTGAGTTGAAGAGGAATTTATCTGTCCCCATCGGCTGGAGCTATTTCATAGGCTGGCTGGTGTTTGTCCTGTATGTCGCCTGCGGTGAGTGGCCTGGCGGCCCTGGGAAGGAGGTGGCTCAGGGCAGAAGGAGTGTGGAGGGAGGGAGGGGCTGGTAAGGCCCGGAGGGAGGGAGGGAGGTTCTTAGGATTCACGTCCCCTTGGGCCTCACCTCGCCTGGCCTGCCGCTTGCTTTCCTCCGTTCTCCACATTTCCTGTCCCCCATCCCTGTGTCCTTTGCCAGCGGCCCTCTGCCACTTCAACCACAAACACTTCTGGAGCGTGATCATGAACTGTCCCAGCCGGGCCGCGTCCTGCAGCAATGGTTCCAGCTCAGTACAGAACTTTCCGAGTGAGCCGGGGGCCTCACACACCTCGGTCAAGCAGGAGGGAGTCCTGGATCCCGAGCGAAAGAAGGCATCTCCGTAACCTTTTCCGGAACCCTGGCGCCGACTTCGGCCGCCTCTCGTCCGAACCCCTCTCCTCATCCTTTCTCGCAGCCCTGGGTAGGTTGGCTCTCCTCACCTCGAGGACTTAGAGAGGGAGGATTTTAGGTCAGCCTCGCACTTGTCCTCCTTGTTCCTGCCGCCTGACAGCGGGGCCGATGGGGGAATAAATTGTCTCTTGCTTACCGTGTCTGGGAGTGGTTGAGACAAGACAACAACTTGAAGAAGGCGAGGGGGACGCCTGGGTGGCGCAGTCGGTTAAGCGTCCGACTTCAGCCAGGTCACGATCTCGCGGTCCGTGAGTTCGAGCCCCGCGTCAGGCTCTGGGCTGATGGCTCAGAGCCTGGAGCCTGTTTCCGATTCTGTGTCTCCCTCTCTCTCTGACCCTCCCCTGTTCATGCTCTGTCTCTCTCTGTCCCAAAAATAAATAAACATTGAAAAAAAAAATTAAAAAAAAAAAAAAAAAAAGAAGGGGAGGAAGGGAGCGAGAACAACTTCGGTTCCCGACTCTTCCTGCCTAGGAGCCTGTGGGCTCGTCCCGTTTCTCCCACGGCCCACTTGTGCCCAGGTGAAAGGCGTCTCGAGAGCTACGCCTTTCCACACTTCGTTACCCGCATCCCAACATCTGCTAGGAGGCAGGGGGCGTGAGGAGGAGAGATCACTTATGACCAGTTGGTTTGCAGGGAGTGAACGACTCAAGAGCAAACTGGCCACAAGGTGAGAGGCAGGTTACCCGGGCTGTGGCTGTACCCTGTGTGCTGGGCAGCCATCCCGCCTCCTGTGTCCTCAGGTGACCAAGAGGTCCCAGCGCCCTGGGCCAGGGTACCACCGGCACCGACTCCGACTCCAATTCCACCCCGACCTCCGTCCACACCTCGTCCTCCGCCACTCCGTCACGAACACGTGCGGCACCTGCCTGGGGCAGCGCCGGCAACGACCCCTGGGATTCAGACATCCCGCACGGAGAGGCTGGTCTCCCAGGAGAGCCGCTGTGGCCGATCTGTCGCATCCTTCCAGACGGAGCCGCCATGCCAGCCAGCTAGAGGAGAGAAGGGACGGAATCCGAGTGGGGTGGGTAAGTCTTAGCGGGTCGAGCCGTCCGACACTGCTGTTTCCGCAGTTACATGCTGCCAATTTCATCAGGCTCAACCTAATACGTCTGACTGGTTTCTATTTGATTTCTTTTGGCTCTTTTGAGATCCTTGTCCCTAACCGTACCTGACGAGCGGTGTGCAGCTTCTTGGCTCCAGGCAAACAGTCTGAGCAAAGAATATGTGGGCTTTCACGTAGTTTCCGGGATCAGGAATCTGGGAGCAGCTTAGCGGAATGGTTCTCGCTCGGGGTCTCTCACGGGGTCACAGTCAAGATGTCAGCTGGGGCTGCAGTCATCTGAAGGCTCGACTGGGGCCGGAGGATGTACCTCCAGTGTGGTTCGCTTGTACGACTGTCGACGGTTCCTTGCCACGGGGGCCTCTTTCATGGGCTGCTAGGTTGTCGAGAGCTCGTGTCCCCCAGAGTGAGTGATCTAAGAGAGGACGAGGAAGGAGGAGAAGGAGGAAGTGTCCGTGCCCTTCATGACTTAGTCTTGGAAGAAATACACTGTTACTTTCACCACGTAAATCAGCTGAAATTTCAGAATTGCACTGCATTGCAAGGGAGGCACTAAGTCCTCCTCATGGGGCCTTTAAGGATTATTCCAACAAAGCCGTGGAAATTGCACTCGGAGAGGCATTTGAAATTGGGGGATTCATTCTATCCACAGGTCCTAGAAGAGGTCCACATTCCACACGGAGGCCACATGGAAGGAGAGCCCAGAGAGCAGGCTCAACCACGCAGATGGGGAGCTGAGAGAGTGAGGACCCGTGGCCAAGTGCCTTTATTGGGGTCAAGCAAACGTCTGAGGGATTTTCATTGGTGCATTTGGATGTCGCTAGGTTATAGTCAGGGGAGGGCCAGAAGAGGAACTTGTGGCGGGAGCCAGCCTTGTCACACTTGGTGCACCTGCCACCTGGTAAGGGGCTCACGGTCTCATCGTGGAGCTGTTGAGGCATCCGGCAGAGATGAAGTTTTAAGCATTCATGACACGCTGGCCGTCTGTTATGGGCTGAGTTGTGTCTCCCCCAGAATTCATACGTTGGAGCCCTAACCCCCAGGACCTCAGAATGTAACTAGCTGGAGATAGGGTCTTACGAGGTGCACAGGAAAGACCAGGCGAGAAGGTGCACATCTACAAGCCGCGTAAGAGAGGTCTCAGAAAGAGACCGAACCTATTACACTTGACCTTGGACTTCCAGCCTCTAGAATTGGGAGAAAATAAGTTTCTGTTGTGTAAAGGACCTCGTCTGTGGCGCTTTGTTACGGCTGCCTTAGCAAACAAATGCGCCGCCTAAATTAGGGCCAGATGCGGGTAAGGCTCTTTCGATGCAATGCCTTAAATACAGGGAGTCAAGTGCACGTCCTCTCAATCTGAATACCTGTGAACTAGAGAGACATGTGACCACCCCCCACACAGCCAGAAACCATGGCAGGGCAGTCAAGGGGTAACCCTGACAGATGCTACTGTTTAAAAAGGGGAGGGGCGCCTGGGTGGCGCAGTCGGTTAAGCGTCCGACTTCAGCCAGGTCACGATCTCGCGGTCCGTGGGTTCGAGCCCCGCGTCGGGCTCTGGGCTGATGGCTCAGAGCCTGGAGCCTGTTTCCGATTCTGTGTCTCCCTCTCTCTCTGCCCCTCCCCCGTTCATCCTCTGTCTCTCTCTGTCCCAAAAATAAATAAACATTGAAAAAAAAAAATTTAAAAAGGGGGATAATGACATATAATGAACACTGAGTAATGTATAGAATTATTGAATCGTTATGTTGTACACTTGAAACTAATGTAACACTGTATGTTCATCATACTCCAAAAAAAAGTGGGGAGGGGAATATGAATGAGAGACACAACGGGGAGTCCTTGGTTCATAGCACTTCTGAAATCCGGCTGGGAAAACGTTGAAATTTCCTTGATCGAGACTCAGTCCTGGAGCGTCCGGGTGGCTCCGTCGGTTGAGCGGCTGACTTTGGCTCAGGTCATGGTCTCATGGCTCATGGGTTCGAGCCCCACGTCGGGCTCTGTGCTCACAGAACAGAGATTCTGTGACTCACTCCCTCTCTGCCTCTTCCTGCTTTCGCTCTGTCTCTCTCTCAAAAATAAATAACCACCTGAAAAAAAAAAAAAAAAAAGATTCAGTCCTCTTTCTCCCCAGCTGCAAGTCTCCGTGGGTTTTTTTTTTTTTTTTAGATGTAACACACATGCCATAAAATGTACCATTTTAAAGTACGCAATTCAGTGGTTTTAGTATATTCACAATGTGCAACCATCACCGCTATCCCATTCCAGAACACTCTACTGCTCTAATTACTCCCCATTCCCTCCATCCCCTGGAACTAGTCTATGTTCTGTTTCTCTGCATTTGCTTATTCTGGACATTTCATATAAATGGAATCGTACAATACCCAGCCTCTTGTGTCCAGTTTCCTTTGCTTAGCAGAATGTTTTCAAGGTTCGTTCATGTTATTCAACTCCGTGATGAGAGACAGAGCCCTCCCAGCTGTTGAAGTTGGAGGCTTGGAGGCAGTAAGAGACCAACATGGGCATCGGTCTATCGGTATTGAGTTCTGGCTCAGCCTTGTAGGTTCTACTGTATTTTTTGCTCTCTTCTTTTCACGCCTTCCCTTCCTGACTGCCTACACTGATTAACTTCAGGTTCCAGAATTAGGCACGGAAGCGACAGCCTTACATAGACTATTTAACTGGTTCCCCACCTGCAAAAAATAAATCCCTTAGTGGTTCTGTTTCTTTGGTTGAACCTTGACTGATAGGCCAGTAACGCCATCTGGGCCTGCTATTCAGCCCATCCTCTGAGTTTTAAAATTTCATTCTATTTTTTTTTCAGTGCTAAAGTTCCCCTTTAGTCGTTCTATGTATCTTCTATCTCTTCGTGGAGACTTTCTATGGTTTCATTTGTTTTAAGCCCATTTGTAATTGCTCGTCGAAGCATTTTTACGCCGCTCCTTAAAATCCTTGTTGGAAAATCCCAATGTCTAGGTCATCCCAGGGTTGGCATCTGCTGGGTATCTTCAACTCATTCAAGTTGAGCTTCTCTGGGTTCTTGGTATGATGCATGATTTTGTATTGTATCCTGGACATTCTGGTATTACATCATAAGACTGTGGGTATTACTGAAATCTCCCGTTCCAGCAGGCCCTCTCTGACATCGTGCCATGGAGGAAGGGAGTGTTTCCTTGCTACAGCCAGGTGGGGATAAAGGTCCTGGCTCCCCACTCAGCGTCCTTGGACACCCTGGGCAGGGGTCCAAGGCAGCATTACTGCTGGTCCAAGGCAGGATTTCAGGTTCCCCACTAGGCTTCCTAGGTGGGAGGGGGAAGGGTGCCTTGATACTCCTACCCATGTGGCCTCTCTGTGATGTGGGGTGGCGGCCTTTTTTGCTCACTGGATGATAGTGAAAGTTCCAGCTTCCCACTCAGCCTCCTCTGACAGAGGCGGGCGGCTGGTGAAGTCCAGGATTCCCATGTGGTCCCCGTTCTTCCTGTGTGTATGTGTGTGTGGGGGGGGGGTTGTTACCTCTTGGTTGGAATATAAGTCTTGGTTGCCCCCGGGTCTTGTCTGCCAGCACCCCGGCAGGAGGTGGGGGTGGCGGGGGTGCTAGGAGAGGTGTCTTGTTATAGTCTGTTGAGGGTGGAGGCCCAGGCTCCCCCACTCAGCCTCTGCTGACCAACATGGCAGAAGGGCCACGGTGTTCTCCATGGTGTTGGCTGGATTAATGAAGTATTTTCTATAAGTTTTCGGTCTTGTCAGGTTGCCTCTCTCCTGGTCTTTTGGCTAGAGAGAGCAGATCTTTTCTGTGTGTGTGTGTGTGTGTGTGTGTGTGTGGTTTTGGTCTGCTCCCACTGGCATTTCCAAGTTACTGGCTTGTCCAGCACCCAGTCTGCGATGCTGTGAGGCAAACAGTATTGCACCACTCACTGTGGTGTTGTTCTAAGCATCCAAGATGTCTAGCCAGACCTTCTTGACTCCACCTTTCACAATTTTCTTGTATTTGTTCTTTTAATGTTTATTTATTTTGAGAGAGAGAGAGAGACAGAGAGTGAGCAGGGGAGGGGCAGAGAGAGAGGGAGACGCAGAATCCGAAGCAGGGTTCAGGCTCTGAGCTGTCAGCACAGAGCCCGACACGGGGCTTGAATTCATGAACTGCAAGATCATGACCTGAGCCGAAGTTGGACATTCAACCGACTGAGCCACCCAGGCGCCCCTCGTAGATGTAATTTTAAACCAGAGAGTCTGCTGGATCCAGTAGGAGCCATGGATCTTCCTGTGGTGGTCATTCGCGCTGTTCACCAAGTATTTCTAGGTTTTGCCTTCTGGGGATATGCTAAGATTGCACCTTCGGGCTCCGGACGGAGTCACGTGACTAGTTCTGGCCAACAAATTGTGCAACGTGCTCCTACCTCTGGACCAGAGCATTTACTTACCAGCGTGAAACCCCCTGGAGATCTCATTGCCTCTGCGCATTCAAGATGGTGGCTGATCTGTCACCCTGAGTGCTAGAATGAGGACACCTGGCGGAGAGTCCATAGCCAGCCCTTGAGGGACTTCACCAAGGGCTTCTCCCTCCCTTGAGGGAGGAGAAGGCAAGCTGACAGGCCCCAGGTGGGATGTGTGTGCTATTCCTCGGGCACTCCCGGCTGCCCAAGAACAAAGGAAAGGGGGGAAACAAAGGGTTAACCGATAGAGGTCACGGTCGTGCAGGACCCGAGTCTCCATCTATTTACAAAGATCTTAGTCAATCACAAGAAAAAGGCAGTCTTATCAATAGCCGCATCTCCAGAAATTTGTAGACTCAGTTTCCTGGAGCCCCAACATCACCCTCCCCTCCATAGTGATGTGGGAAACAGAGGCAGAAGGAAATGGCAGATAGAACTCAATTTCCGTATAACCTGCAGCCCCTTGACGAATACTTGAGGCCGGCGAGAGCCAAACACTTCTCTAGGAACTCCCTATGTCTTAATGTTAATATTTTGCTGGAGGGTGGGGGGGGGGGGAAACCCTTAGTTCGGCAATAGCTAGGCCTCCACCATCTTGGGAGTGTTCTTTAGCATATGAAGATCTCACTGGAAACTTCCTCCTGATTTTACCTCCCCCAACCCCATAGTATATAACTAGTCTCTCCTCGTGGTCCGGGCAGCTGTTTCTGCCCACGGGTCGTGTCCCCGTGCTTTAATAAAATCACCTTTTTGCACCAGAGACATCTTTAAGAATTCGTTCTTGGCCGTCGTCTCTGGACCCCCTGAGCCCCACTATCACCCCAAAACCCTCATCCGACTGAATTGTGTCCCCCTGCCACCCTCCCCCCAGTTCATGTTGAAGCCCTGACCCCAGTGTGGCTGTAGCTAGAGACGGGCTTTGGGGAGGCAATCAGTTTACATGCGGTCATAAGAGTGGGGGCCCTGATCGGATAGGGTGAGTGATTTTACAAGAAGAGATGCCAGAGAGCCACTGGCTCTCTTCGTGTCCGTGCACGTGCAGTAAGGAAGGGCCACGTGAGGACATGGCCAGATGGCAGCTGCCCGCAGGCCAGGAAGACAGCTCTCGCCACAGACCCGATTGGCCGGCACCTTGGTCTTAGACTTCCGGCCTCTAGCACTGTGAGAAAATGAGTTTCTGTTGTTTAAGCCGCCCGGTCTGTGGAAATTCCTTATGGCGGCCCGTGAGGACAAAGATATGCAGAGTGAATGGGGGTGCAGCTTGGTTGCTACGAGATTGTGCGACTTGAAGATTTTGGGGTTCTCTGGGGCGCCTGCGGGGCTCCGTCGGTGAAGCGTCCGGCTTCGGCTCAGGTCACGATCTCACGGTCCGTGGGTTCGAGCCCCGCGTCGGGCTCTGTGCTGACGGCTCAAAGCCTGGAGCCCGCTTCTGATTCTGTGTCTCCCTCTCTCTCTGCCCCTCCCAGCTCGTGCTCTCTCTCAAAAATAAATATTTAAAAAGTTAAAAAAAAAAAAGATTTTAGGGTTCTTTATTCCCTCAGCATAACTGAGGCTCTTCTGGCTGACACAAACAACCCTCTTGGCTAAAAGGGAAAGAGAGAGAGCTGCGGGGAAGCTAAAGTCACTCCATCCCACAAAGACAACTGCATTTCCCATAGAGCTGGGATTTGCGGACCTTGGCTCCAATGACGACCAGATGGCAAGGCTTGGAGAAGCTGCTGGTTTTGCACAAGAGATAACAATAAATGTCTGATGTCAGAATCACTAGAGAAACTTTATTTTCACAATTTTATTTCATTAAAAAATTTTTTAGTGTTTATTTTTGAGAGAGAGACAGACAGACAGACAGACAGAGTGGGAGCAAGAGAGGGGCAGAGAGAGACACACACACACAGAATCCGAAGCAGGCTCCAGGCTCCGAGCTGTCAGCACAAGGTCCCGACACGGGGCTCGAACCCACACACCGTGAGATTATGACCTGAGCCAAAACCAAGAGCTGGATGCTTCACCAAGTGAACCCTCCAGGGACCACCCCGGAAATTCTTTTTTAGACATCATTTCAGACTTACAGGAAAGTTGCAAGAGCAGTACAAGGAATTCCTATATACTCTTCAACCAGATTTCCCTGCACGTTAACGTTATTACATTGTCTTTATCTCCCCCAGCCTCCTCTCCACACACACACAACTTTTTCTCTACCGTTTGAGAATAAATTACAGACACGATGCCCCTTTACCCTCAGATACTCTAGTGTGTATTTCCTAGAGACTCTTACATAACCATAGTACAATTCTCAAGATCAGGAGATTAACCCTGATAAAACACTATAACCTTCAGACAATAGTCAGATCCGGCCTGTTGTCCCAGTGATGTCCATGATAGCAAAAGAAAGTCCTGGAACTGGGACAGTTCCTTGGTCTTCCTTCCTTCCTTCCTTCCTTCCTTCCTTCCTTCCTTCCTCCCTCCCTCCCTCCCTCTCTTTCCCCCCCTTTAGTCTTTGTCTTTTGTAACTTTGGCCTTTTTGAATTTTTGAAGAGTACAGACCAGCTGTTTTGTAAGCCCTCAATCCGGGCTTCTCTCTTGTTTCTTCATAAGTAGATTCAGGTACTGTATTTTGGGTAGAAACAGCATGGAAATGTTGTGGTGCTGTACGAATACGGGGGCGGGGGCGGGGGTGTTAACTTGATCACTGGGTGAAGGCGGTGTCCGGCCAATCGGATTTCTCCTGTAAGAAGTCCTCTGATCCAAAGTGGGCGGAACGGAGAACATTGGTGAGCGAGCTGCAAACCATCTTTTCCACACTCCGCTTACACGGCCTCTGTGCGGGGCGTGCACTGAGCAACCCTTCACAGACCCAGACGTCTCTGCCGCGTCTCCATTTCGGCACTGGGCGCATTACCATGACCCCTTACGGGAGGGTGCCTCCGAAGACGAGCATGAGCCCGGCACACAGTTGTGTCTCTAGACACTGGAGGGATGGATGAAAGCGACAGGCCAGGGAAGTAGAGGGTGTGAGGAGGGATGGAAGAGGACAAGCCGAGCCTGACGACAGATTGCGGGGAGGCCCTCCCTCTTCCTGCCACAGAAAGTGGCTGCATCTGGAGAAGCTTCCCGGCATCCGGCCCGGCCCAATCCCGGTTCGGGCAGAGGGGCAGTGTTTCAGGACTGGGTTATTCCTGGTGATCTGGGTTGTGCGTGGAGGCCAGATCCTAGGGTCCCTACATTTAAGGCAGCCATTTCCAGGGTTCCTGCTGTCGCATCAGGAGGAAGGCGGAAAGAGAGGTGATGTCCTTCAGAGAAGTGTGTACTGCTGTACTCAGTGCTGAGGTGGAAGGGAGGGGAGGGGAGGGGAGGGGAGAGGGGGCCACTGAATGACTCACCAAAGCTAGGGGTGACCCATCTGTGCGAAACCCCAAGAGGCAAGGCTCACAAGAGCTCACCTGCTGATCGCTTATGTTGTCACGTCAAGGGAAGTGGCTGAAAGTGACCAGAAATCTGAGGCCAAAGTTCTAGGTGTGGAGAAGCTATTTTGAGCAAGGAGCTCGTCAACAGAGCCGGTGTCGCGGTTCAAATTCAACACAACGGTGGATACTACGAAGGAGACTCAGGGAAGCAAAGGGCAAAATATTAAGACTAAATTTCAAATGGAAAAAGGAAAAATCTAACTAGATCCAAACTGAAAAAAATTGTTTCTTATCAATTAGAAATAACAAAAGTAGACACAAAATAAACAAGTTTCTAAAAGACCAAGCCTCCTACTGAAACAGAAAGGCAATTTGCTCAGGAAACTCACACTTCCTGCCCACTTTGTTTGCTGGGAAAACACGGGAGAGTAGACCATCTGGGGTAATTAATTCTGGAGTAAAAATGTCAGAACCTGGGTAAACAAAGATTAGCGCCAAGATAAAAACAATAAAAGGAACCAGGAACTAAAAGAGAAACCGCATTTCAATAAATTCAAAGGGGTAGAATTCCGGACAAAATTCAGAAGACGATTCCTGGGATTCTGCCATCGGTTAACGTTCTGAACAAGACTCGCTCCTTCATATGTAAAAGCATCTCAGGTTTTAAACGGACTTCTGGAAAATGCTCACAAATCGAGCGGAAAGGTGTGTAAGTAACATCTAAAAACAAGCCCTTCGAAACCTCCCCCTTAGAATTCTACAACCCGAAGCCACGGAACAGGAAAAGGTTAAGGTAACTGTGCAGAGGTAGTAGCCTACACAGTGACCGAACTTGGCTTTGGCAAACCCTGCTTTCAGGGTCTGTTGCACTGATGTCCGAAAACCATGCAGAAGAGCTGGGAAGCAAGTGTGTGAGTCAGGTTCTCAGGCTCCTTCCCTTCCTCCTCCAGAGCTTAGCTTCACAAAACCACTGGGAACAGTGTCTTCTCTGAGAGCTGCGGAAAAGGTTTTATTCCCCGACCTAAAGCTAGTTCCGGCAAAGTGGTGCATGGAGAACATTCGCTAAAGCATCTGTCTCTGAGTCTGCCATGTTCCCAGAAGTGGGGACATGAGCCCCGACGGGGAGCTCAGGGGTTGGGGTTCTCGGAGAGGCAGGAAGCACAAACGTACAAGAGGCCAGTTTCCACATTACACAGAGTCAGAGCTGGAAGAGAACTCTAATATGAGCTGGTTCAATTGTCTGTTTTATGTTTTTTTTAACGTTTATTTATTTGAGAGAGCGAGCGAGCGCGAGTGTGTGTGTGTGTGTGTGTGTGTGTGCAGGGGAGGGGAAGAGAGACAGAATCCCAAGCAGGCTCCACGCTGTCAGCACAGAGACAGACACGCGGCTTGAACTCACGAACCGTCAGATCGTAACCCGAGGTGAAATCAAGAGTCGGACACTTAACCAACTGAGCCACCCAGGTGGCCCTAGTCTCTCTCTGGTTGAGGAAACCAAGTCCTGGCAAGTGTAAGTGACTAGGGCCAGTGCCTAGACTGGCTGCCAGCCTTTCTTCCCGCCACCCCGCATACGACAAGTGCAACGGGAAAATTCACAGGCCACAGCACCAAAGCTACACGTTGTGTACACGTTAGGACCACACCCTTTCCCAACTTGCACACCAAGTTTAGAGTCAGGTTTAAGTCATTTTCCCAGAAGCAACGGGTGCCGCTAGCCAGTTGTGAGCAAGGAAGGTGGATTTAAGACCTGACCTTGGACTTGGAAAGACTTGGGTTTGAATTTGGGGCTAGTTCTTAACCTTTCTGAGCATCATTTCCTCCTCTGTAAAAGAAAGGAATTAGGTCCTTAAGTTACTTTGCTACTTAAACTTATTCCTTCAGCTTCAAAGCACTTGGTAGGATTGTAAGGATTAAACAACATAATCTATTCAAAGCGCTTAGCATTGTAGCTAAATTCGCATTCAGTCGTGTTTACTATTATTGTGAGCAGGCCTCTACTTCCACAGATTCATTAGGCAGATTGTCTCTTAATGAAGGGGGTGATGGGGGCCTGACCTGTGGGAATGGAGAGGCGGTAACGGAATTGAGACATTTCAGGGTTAGTACACCAGCTATCCACTACTATGTAACAAGCCACCTGCAAATTTAGTAGCTTAAAAATTCATATTTTTCGTATGAATCCGCAATTTGGCCAGGGCTGGTCTCTGTTCCATACGGCGTCATCTGGAGGAAGATCAGTGAGGGGCTGGAGGGTCCTCTTTCCAAGATGGCTTACTCACACGGTTGGAAAGTTCGTTCTGGCTATTGACTAAGCTTAGCCGGGGCTGAAGGCTGGGGACGTTGGTTCCTTTCCAAGTGAGCCTTTCCACAGGAAGAGCTTGGGCTTCCTTACGGCATAGCGAGTGGGTTCCAAGAATGAGCATTCCAAAACAATGAGGTGGTATTTTTGTGACTTCATCTCGGAAGACAAATATCACTACTCCTTCTCTATTTTCTCGGTCAAGGCAGGAAGGCAGGTCTATCTAGGCTCTCTCTCTCTTTTAAATGTTTATACAGTTTTGAGAGAGAAAGAGAGAGAGAGAGAGAGAGAGAGAGAGAGCAAGCAGGGGAGCGGCAGAGAGAGAGGGAGACACAGAATCCCAAGCAGGCTCCGGGCTCCAAGCTGTCAGCACAGGACCCGACGTGGGGCTTGAGTTCACGAACCGTGAGATCATGACCTGAGCCGAAGACTCAACCAACTGGGCCACCCAGGCGCCCCGACAAAATCTCTCTCTTGACAGGGGTCTAGAAGGGCAAGCATTATAGATATAGGTTGCATCCATGTCTGGAAAACATGACCTGCCAACGATTGACGATGGGCAGTGAGGAAGAATGAGTTCCTGGGGAGACTGAAGTTTCTACCTTAGGTGACCCCATGGCGCCATTAATAGAATTCAGGAACGCAGAGGATATTGCTAAAAGCGTCCAAACAAGGAGGCCATTAGATTGGGGATGGCTCTAACACCTTGGTAGCCCACATAAGCAAACCAAACTTAAGCCAGAGCCAAAGCGCTCAAATCCAGGAAAGTGAAACTTAAGAACAACCCATCACACGGAGCCCAAATAAGGCAACTGCTTAAGCCCTAACCACTGAAATAACTGTTTCCCTTTGCTTTGGTGACTTCCCTGTAAAAACCTTGCCCCGTTCCTGTCAGGTGAGCACTTTGGGGCTGGCACTGCTCCACTGAAATCCACGTTTGTGCCAACAAGCTCTTCCCAGTGTATCTTTTATAGCATTTTGGAGCACAGGATCTCAGTGGGGATAGGAGCGTAGCAGCGAGGGAGGAATGAATGAGTGACCCCGAGGAGGACAAAACCCACTAGAGTTCCACTTCGTGGAAACCAGAAAGAAGGCGGGATGCGAGCTGAAGTGAATTTAACGTCCCAAAGAAGTCAAGATGGTTTGGACTGCGAAGGAGACACGGGCTAGGAAATGGGGGTACCCTGGTGACCTTTGGGAGGGTAAAACGTAGCACATACCATTTAGCAGCTGTGATGCTTTCTAGAAACCCTTTCTAATGTTTAAAGCACTTCCACACATGGGAGGAATGCCTTGCTGGAAAATAAGCTTTTGTGTTTTTGTTTTTTTTTTCTCTGTTAAGAGCAGAAGTGAGTGGGGCCCCTCGGTGGCTCAGTCATTTGAGTGTCTGACTCTTGATTTGGGTCCAAGTCATGACCCCAGGGTTGGGCTCTGTGTTGAGTGTGGAGCCTGCTTAATAATTCTTTCTCTCCCTCTGCCCCTCTCTCCTGCTTACTCTCTCTCTCAAAGAAATACATATACAGCAGAAACGAATGGATTAAATATGTAAATGTTCAGACCCGGGACTAGAAAGCTCCCAGAAGAACACACAGAAGGAGCGCTTCATGACTTTGGACTTGGCAGTGATTTCTTGGGTATGACACCAAAAGCACAGACAACGAAAGCAAAAAATAGACAAGGGAGACTACATCAAACTCGTAAGTGTCTGCAGAGCGGAGGACTGAGAAAAAAGGCAAACTACGGAATGGAAGAAAACATCTGATAAAGGGTTAATATCCAAACAATGTAAGCAGCGCCTTCAACTCGAAGCAAAAAAACCTCCCTAATAGCCCAATTAAAAAAACAGGCCAAGGACTTGAATAGGCATTTCTCCAGAAAGACATACAAATGGTCAACAGGTATATGAGACGACGCCCAACATCACCGGTCACCAGGGAAACGCAACTGAAGGCCACAAGCAGGTATCACCACACCCCTGTTAGGAATGTTATTATCGATAAAGCCCAAAAGGTAACAAGTGTTGGTGAGCATGCAGAGAAATTGGAACTCTGGCACACTGCTGGTAGAAATGTAGGATGGTGTAGCCACCGTGGAAGACAGCATGCAGGTTCCTAAAATAATTAAATACAGATATAGCATATGCCCAGCAATCCCACGGCTACAGATTTTCTTTTAAATGCTTATTTTTCAGAGAGAGAGAGAGAGAGAATGAGAGAGAGAGAGAGAGAGAGAAGCAGGGGAGGGGCAGAGAGAGAGGACACAGGATCTGAAGCAGGCTCCAGGCTCTGAGCTGGCAGCACAGACTGGTCCACCCAGGCGCCCCCACTCCTACAAATTTATCCAAGAGTTGAAATCACGATCTGGAAAAGAGATCTGCACGCCCAAGTTCACTGCAGTATTATTCACAACAGCCAAGATGTGGAGACAACTCAAATGTCCACCGATGGATGAATGATAAAGAGAAATGTACTATATACCCGCAGTGGTTTATTCTGCCTCACAAAGAAGCATCGTGCCATAGTTGACAATGCGGATGAACCTTGAGGGCATTAAGTTTAAATAAGCCAGTCACACAAAGGCAAATACTGCATGATTCTGCTTATGTGAGGTACCCGAAATGGTCATGCACAGAGAAGCAGAGGGCAGAACGGGGGTCGCCAGGGATTGGGGGGAGGGGGAGTGGGGGCTGCTATTCAGTGGGGGGATAAAGTTTCAGTTAAGCAAGATGATTAAATTCTAGAGATCTGTATATCTTGCCTCTAGTTAACAATAGCATATTGCGCACTTACAAATTTTGTCAAGAGGGTAGATCTCATGTTAAATGTTCTTGCTGCCAAAAACAAACCGAAAAAGCTTGCCAAAAAAAAAAAAAAAAAACCCTAAAAACCCACAAAAAGGCAGAAGTGTACTTGAGCAGAATAGCTTTTGCCAGCGCACTTCGGAACTCGAGGGTAGGCGAGCTGCAGGGGTGCGCTCGACCTCGAAGGGTGAAGGAGATCCCGAGCCAGTGTTCCAGGGCCAACTGTGGCTTGAGAATGTGGCCACGCATGCTAACAGGCAGAGGGACAGTGGCCGAGGGCTGGGCACTGAGCCCTGTGCCGACAAATACCCATAATGCCCTCTTATAAACCTCATCACAGCTCTGTGAGGTGCGGATTATCGTTCAACAAATACTTAAAAAAATTTTTTCCAATGTTTATTTTTGAGACACAGAAAGTGAGCGGGGTAGGGGCAGAGACAGAGGGAGACGGTAGGGTCTGGGCTCTGAGCTGTCAGCACAGAGCTCGATGTGGGGCTCGAACTCACGGACTGTGAGATCATGACCTGAGCTGAAGTCGGACGCTTAACTAAGCCACCCAGGCACCCCCACAAATACTTTTTTAACTGAAGCATCATCAACTTACAATGTGACACTCGTTTCAGGTGTATGACATACTGATTCAGCAATTCTATATGGGACTCAGTGCTTGCCATGGTGGTACCAGGGGCAGTGAGCACCTGAGGTTGGGATTATTACCTGCTCCGTTTCACAGTTAAGCTTGGAGTTCAAGAGGCTGTTAAGTGAATTTTTTTTTAGCCCACTGTCCATTGTATTTTCTAGTAAAATGGAATTTCACAGGCCTCTTAACAGAATTCTAGAGATGAGGCTGAAAAATGCAAGTCTTCGTAAGTAACGAAGAGTCTCCGAAAGATACGGCAACGTTTCCTCCCTCCACTAGGTGTGGAGGTAGGTGCCGTGTTGCATCGTAAAACTGAGCCAAATAATCCAGTTGGACAAGGTATCTTCCCTAAGAATCTCCATCGGCTTCTCCTGTGCACAACCAAGACTTGCGTGAACGTTGGTAACTGGTTGTCAACTTTTTTCTGTTTTCCGCTAAAATAATCTGCTCTTGCAAGTGTTATTGGAACACAGGGACTTTGTAAGCCTTCCGAGACTTAAGAAATTGTTGCTACATCTCCTAAAAATTACCTCTGAAATCGACAGTCCTTCTGATTGGTTGCTGCTACAGGCTGAACTCTGTCCCCCTCACCCCTCCCAAAAAGGTTGCAGTCATACCTCCCAGTAGTTTTGAATGTGACCTTATTTCCAAATAAGGAGGCAGAAGATGGAGTTAAAAGGACATCACTAGGGTGGGCTCTCATCCTACACAACAGGGTCCTCGTAAGACGGGGGCTCTTGGACACGGAGGGAGACAGACACATACAAATGCGAAGGCACAGAGAGAATGTCATCTGCAAGTCAAGGAACACCCGAGTCTACCAGAAGCTAGGAGAGACGCGAAGTCTCCCTCACGGCCCTGGGAAGGAACCAAACCTGCTGGCACCTCGATCTTGGGACTTCTGGCTTCCAGAACTGTGACACGATCCATTTCTGTTGTTGAAGCACCCCCCTGCCCCCGTTTGTTAGGGCAGCCCCAGGAAACGAATACAGCTGCCTTGAAAATAAGGGAGCAATTACTGTATCTCCTTACCAGTCAGGTTTGTTAAATATAGAAGCACCAGGCACTTCTCCCTTCTCCCGTGTGCACAATGGAAAAAGTAAAAACCGTCAAATAACTGGAGTCTGTTGCATCTAAACAGACAGCCCAGGGGCGCCTGGGTGGCTCAGTCGGTTGAGCGTCTGACTCTTGATTTCGGCTCAGGTCGTGATCTCACGGTTGTGGCATCGAACCCCGGATCGAATCCCCCTGCCTGAGATTCTCTCTGCCTGTCCCCCGTGGCACTTTCTCTCTCAAAATAAACATTAAGCTGACAGCCCGGATCTGATTCCAAGCCACGGGGTCTCCCATCACACCACAGCCACACGCAGGCACGGCATTAAAGCAGAACTACCGGCGGATTTTTCTTCCGTGGTTAGCCTTTGCTCGCTTTCTATTGGCTGCTCTTTTCACTAATAATTTCTAAGTACGCTTTTAAAAATTAATGCCTTACGTGTTTTTTTTTTTTTTTAATGTTTATTTATTTTTGAGACAGAGAGAGACAGAGCATGAATGGGGAAGGGTCAGAGAGAGGGAGACACAGAACCCGAAACAGGCTCCAGGCTCTGAGCTGTCAGCACAGAGCCCGACGCGGGGCTCGAACTCACGGACCGCAAGATCATGACCTGAGCCGAAGTTGGCCGCTTAACCGAGCCACCCAGGCGCCCCAATGCCTTACGTGTTTTAAGTGTTGCAAATTTTTTCTCCCGATGTCATTTATCTTTTCATGTTTCAAATGGCATTATTTTCTATAGCCATTTGAACTGTTCATTAGGGGAAGTAGGTTAACTTTCTTTTATGGCGTTTGAAGTTCACACGTTGCTCGCAAAGGCTTTCCCCATCCCGAGATCACAAAAACCCTCCGTTTTCCCCTCCCCCATATTTTTATAGTTTTGTGTTTTGCTGAAGAATCAGGCTTCACATTTCCCTGATGGATAGCTAATTGATCCAGCACCATTAACTGAATAATAGAACTCCTCCCCACAGATGTGGAATGTCGCTTTTATCACAAATTCTTTTTTTCTTTTTTTTTCTTTTTGCATGTTAAATTTTTTTTCAACGTTCATTTATTTTTGAGAGCCAGTGTGACGCTGGCTTGAACCCACGAACCGCGTTGAACCGTGAGATCACGACCTGAGCCAAAGTCAGAGGCTCAACCAATGGAGCCACCCAGGTGCCCCATCACAAATTCTTCAAGACACAGAGGTCGGTTTCCAGCCTGGATTCATTTTCTGACTTCACGGGCCAGTCTTTAGCAATGGGCCGGAAATGCACGTGCACGTATTCTGGGGCGCCCTCCCCCACCGCCCCAGGAAGCCAGCGATGCCGTGGCTCACCTCACCTCTCACCTACACGAGTTGACCATGTGGCTCCTGGCTTGCGGGCAACGAGGAGGTAGTCGGTCAGTATGGGGGAGGGGCGGTAACATTAGAAAGCTCGGCCTCCCAGATCCCCACCCCGGCCGGGCCGAGTGACAAAGGGGCAATGGAGAGTGAGGTCCTGGCCAAAGACAGAGCAAGATCCCCCTCCCACCAAACAAGCTGCAAAATGGTATCACCTCCTTTCTAGGGATAACGTGGCCTCCCTGGATACCCATCGCGGCAATGTTTAACCAGCGAAGGAATGGGGGAGGTCTCCGGCTTTCACGTGAGGGTGGGATCTGCTGGGGGCAGGGACAACTCCCACTTGGGTGTTCAGAGAAAGCCCCTTCATGCACATTGTCTCACGGGCTCTCACAAGCACCCAGTGTCACTAGGCGGGCAGTGTCTCCCCTCTTGCAGGCGGGGGTCGGTGCCGCCCCTCACGGAGGAACCTGGCACTAGGGGGTGAGCAGAATGGGCTTCGTTCGGATGGCTCCAGGACATGCAGGAAGGGTGCCCGGGAGAATGACGACTTCAGGCCCCTCCTTCCCAGTACCCGTCTCTGCAGAATCTCCTGTTCCCACAACAAATCCTTACCGAACACCTCTGATGGGCTAGGGATTCGTCTGGGCCTTGGGAATACAGCAGAACACACATCCAGGGGATCATCGTTCTCTTCGGCCAGGCTGGCGATCCCTACTCTGAACCGTGACCCAGACTGGCCTTTGCTCCATCCTCTGGGTGGAGCCGTGACCTCCGGCCAACGTCTGCACTTTGCTCCGGTCTCCGGTTGCTTCCCTGGCTACCGGTCACTTCCTGAAACGCACTGACCTGCTCCAGAAAGACACGCTTTTCTATTCTTGAGGCAGAGACCACTGGCAGATGCAGACCCAAATCCCAGCCATGCCTTAATTCTGACCTTTTAAAATAGGCTTCAGGCAGGTCACAGTTGCCTGCGCATGCCATTGTGACAGCAGGGGTGGCACATACAGTTCTTCTTGAAGCAGGAAATAGAGCTCAGATGCCGAGGTGGCCGCTCTCTTTTCTCACTACACCTTTTCCTCCGATGCCCCCACCTTTCGGGATGTTGTCTGAGGAGGGGGGCTTGGCAGAAGGAATACGTACTAGATGTACGTAGGGCACCGCACTTAAGACCCCACCGGTTCAGGTTCTGCAGGCAGAAATACTCTTCTACTGGCTGTAGTTAGTAGAACTGTGTCCCAAGAAAGGTATGTCCAAGTTCAAACCCCCAACACCCGTGAATTGGACCTCACTTGGACAAAGGGTCTTTGCAGATACAATTAAGGTGAGGATGTCGAGAGGAGATCATCCCTGGTAGGGGAGGACCTTAAATCCAATGGCATGGGGTTGGTATGCCGTGGTGTCCTTTCAAGAGACAGAAAAGGAGATCACAGAGAGACAGAGGGGGAAAGGCCAGGCGAAGCTCCACGGGAAGATGAGGCAGAGACTCGAGGAAGCCAAGGAACGCAGAGGACTGCCAGCGGCCACCAGGGAGAGGAGAAAGGCACGGGACGGATTCTCTCCGAGCTTCCAGAAGCAACAAGCCCTGCCGACACCTTGAACTTCTGGCCTCCAGAGCTGCCAAAGGGTATATTGCTGTTAAGCCGCTAAGTTTGTGGTCATTCGTTACGGACCCGGCCCGCTTTTCCCCTCGTTGCAAGCACTGCCGTGGACAACGTGAGCGACTGTGGAGAGCGCAGCCTTCATGTTCCTTTCCCCGGGGAATCTGGCGACAGTTCTCAGATGGCTGGACAGCACCCAGCAGGCGCCCGTTCACCAGCAGAAGAGGCCTGGGGCCCCCTGTGAGGTGCTGGGCTCTGTAGGTTCCGGAGGCGTGGGATCGATGTCCTCATCCATATCAGATCTGTCTGCTCCCATCTCAGTCCTTTCTTCCTGCCTGATCCAAAGGCTGCTTTCTAGCTGTTTTTCCGCAATTTCCAGCTCTTCCTCTGTCTGTAACACGGCCACGGTTTCGCGGGGTAAGTGTGAGGAGTACAGGCCGAGTTTGGCCTTACAGCCAAACATCGCTTCGTATGGACTTTGCTGCAAGGAAACGTCGAACACCTGATTCCTCGCCAGCTGCACAAATCGCAGGCCTTCGGCCCAGCGGCGTGAGCGGTGACTCTGCATCCAGGCACGTATCATGTTCTTGACGTCATGGCTCGCTCGCTCCAGGGAGCCCTGGCCTTGGCCAGGGCGGTGCTGACCACAGACGATCTTCAGCTCCGGCCATACCTCATTAAGCTCATTAACAACCTGGTTTGTGAACTCTACACCGCTGTCAGATTCTAACATGCCAGGGGTACCGAGAATTGTGAAAATATCCAACAGGACACTGACCACCTCGTGGGCCTGTTTAGCTCTTAACGGTCGTAAGATGATAAACTTGGTCAGGTGGTCCTGGTAATACAAAATAAACTTGAACTCACCATCGGCATTTGACTGCATGTCAAGTACTTCAACTTGGCATCTGGAGTCGATGTCCTTAAAAGGCATGGGCTTGGGCGCAAGACCTCTCTTGGGCACTGGGTTCTTCTGGTGGCACTGTTTACAGAGTGTCAGGTACAAGACAATGACTTCTTTGGTGACATTCCCATATTTTCCTTGTAGCTCCTTGAGCATCCGTGTCCGCCCACCGTGTCCAATATTGAGGTGTGTGTCGTGAAGAATGTCAAACAACTCTTCCTTATGTACGTAATACCGTATTCGATCACGTTCCCTGTGAGCGGCCTCTATTAGCTTCTCCGTGCCTCGCACAGAGATCACGTCATATTTTGCTGCGCGGCGGTAGTCACGTGATGACTTCTTCCCCTTTTCCTTGGCTTCTTTGACTTCCTTTATTGTTTGAAAGTACTTTTCTTTGGAAAATACTTTGCTGTTATAACTTTTGCTTTCTACTAACTTTGTCACGCTTGTAAGAAACTTTTCTCTCATGTTACTTATCTCCATTTCCGTTTCACTTGTGCTGGAAACAGCAGGGGAGTCATTTCCAGCTTTCTGGGGCATCATGGAGAGCTGTAAGAAGGATCCTAGGAAAGGGAGAAAGAAACAGAGTTCAGTTCACTGATATTCCATCTGGAAGACTTTCCCTCCAGAGTTCTGCATTCTTCCATCTGATATTTGAAGACTACTACGTAGAAGAAAGAAAACACGATAATAGTACAAAGCAGTAACAGAAAAAGGCAACCAAAAAGCCAAGCAAGGGGCGCCTGGGTGGCTCAGTCGGTTAAGCGTCTGACTCTTGATTTCGGCTCAGGCCATGAACTCACAGTAGTGGGATCGAGCCCCACACTGGGCTCTGTGTTGTGCAAGGAGACTGCCTGAGATTTCTCTCTCCCTCTCTCAAAATTAAAAAAAAATTAAAAAGCCAACGAAGACCATCCAAAACCAGGGCATGTCAAAAGAATTTTACATCAGTAAGATATATATGCAAATATGGAGTAATTTTAGATTTCAGGCAAACAGAAGAAATGAAACTGTTAGCTCATACGGGGAAACCTGATTAACTGGTCTTCATTAATTGAACAGGACACAGGATAAATGGAAATGCTTAAGGGCAGTGGACTAATACCTTCCTTCAATAGCTTTTTTTGTTTGTTTTTAAAAAACTTTTTATGTGTATTTATTTTTGAGAGAGAGAGAGAGAGACAGAGTGCAAGCAGGGGATCAGCAGAGAAAGAGGGAGACACAGAATTCAAAGCAGGCCCCAGGCCCTGAGCTGTCAGCACAGAGCCCGACGCGGGGCTCGAACCCATGAATCATGAGATCATGACCTGACCCGAAGTTGGACACTCAACCAACTAAGCCACCCAGGTGCCCCTCCCTCAGTAACTTTTAAAATAATATAAACAGGAGGGGCACCTGGGCGGCTCAGTCAGTTGAGCATCTGACTTTGGTTCAGGTCACGATCTCACAGTTTGTGGGTTCGAGTCCCGCATCAGGCTGTGTGCTGACAGCTCAGAGCCTGGAGCCTGCTCCAGATCCTGTGTCTCCGTCTCTCTGACCCTCCACGGCTTGCATTCTGTCCCTCTCTGTCTCTCAAAAATAAATAAATGTTAAAAAAATTTTTTTTAAAGATAATATAAACAGGAGAACATTGGTAGAAGGTTATCACACGATAACAGCAAACTTTGAACTTGAAGTTCACGGCAGAGAGGGCTCTTCAGCCTTTCCACAATCAGCATAATCAGTTTCTTGTGGCCCAAGAGCCTGTCCTCGCTTTAGGAGAATTGAGAAGAAGGTGGTAAGAAATTTTACGACGATGGTTTTCCCGTTGACCATACACAGGATTAGCGAATGAAGAGTCTGGGTCCTTACCCCGAGTGACCACACTCTCATAATTGTCCAGCATTGTGTCCCTGCACCCTTCAGCAGTCCTTCCAGAGGCTTCCAAACACCTCTAGTCTTCGGTCATACCCGCCAAAGGTCGCTACCTCTTGAGACAATGCCAGCTGCAGCCACAGGGACCATTCCTGGCAGCCACATCGGGACTGGGGAAGGGGGAGTGGAGGCTACCTGGAATGAAGCCACACCAGCATAAATGACTTGACACATAAGTCATGTGAATATTATATGGAAGATCCCGGAAATAAAGACAAGGTCTCCTATCCAACCACGTGAGTCCCGCTTCGTGGGTAAGAAAAAAAAGTTCTGTCCTCCTGGGAGGTCTGTAGGCCTGGGCTGTTTTGACATTGCCTGAGCTGCGAGCCACATATTTCCGGAAAAAAAAAAACCAAAACAAAACAGTGAGTTGAAATGAACGTGGGTGCTCCCAAGGCTGGGAGACACTTTCGGGTACAGGCTTGATGGCTCTGAATTGAGGCAGCAGGGTGTTTCCAGAAATGGAAATATTATACGTTATGTACAGATTTGTCAGGAGAGTATCATGCCAAAAAGAGATACCCCAGAGTCCACAGTCCACCAAGGTCGGAGAATTCCTCAGGGACAGAACTTGATACTCAAGTGTCTAAACCCAGATTCCTTAGCACAACTCCAGATGGTGGGATGGTGATGTGGCCGGGGGAAGAATTCATATGATGGTAACAGGAATGCCAACAGTCAGAGGAAAACCAGATCCCCAGGATCCCAGCCATCAAATGCAGAGCTGAGGGATAGGGCAGAATCCTGAAAAGCAGAGAAAGATGAAAAGGGTTCAGAGCTCTGAGCAAGGGTCTTAGCTGAGCCGAGGTCCTGAAGGTTCTCCACTAAAAAGGCTTCAAACTCCCTCGCTCAGCATCACTGGTTGACCGTGGAACATTCCTGATTCTAAGACATTACTGACAACAAAACCACTGCCTTACTCATGGCCTTCTTTTGAGCGGAAAAACAGAGGACCTTTATTAAATGAACACATCCAAATTAAAACATGTGGAAGACACACATTTTAGTAGTAAAGAAATAGAATGTTTGCAAGTGCTGTTTGAGTCTGAACTCAAGATCCTCAGTGTACGATGATGTTCTAAAGGCTCTGAGAAGTTCTGCAGTAAAACAAAGTATGCTTCATCTACCAGTCTCATTTAATCCCGGACATGGCGCTTTGTTTCTGAAGGAGTATCTGTTGTCATCTCACAGCCTTAGTGGTCCTTAGAACAGACCTGAAAACCGCAAGATATTCAACGGGATCCAGTAAAGTGCCTTCCAGACTCCTCACTGAAACCAGCGTCTCTCCGAAATTGAGTGGCTGCGCTGGCAGCTGTAGGAGGCCCTTCAGGGGACTGCAAAGGAAGAAAGGGCCTCATTTCCAGCTTGTAAAAGAAAGAAGACAGACTGGAAAAAATTTATAATCAAAAGATGCAAAATCTCAGTCTTTAATATGAGATACGGTCCTTACACTATAGCAGGAAATTCTGAGGCACAGCCCAAAAACCACATTTGGCTAACAGACCTACTTTGGTTAGTCTACCCAATGTACTTTTTTTTTTTTTTTTTTTTTTTAATTAGAACGATTTACCTATACTTAGAGATTGGGGGATTTCACAGAAGCCTCTTGACTGATGTGCTTGGAAAAAGGGAAGATCTGGATACGCTGGGAACTTTGCTGCTTGGCAACAACTGGCTGGAGTGGAGACAGCAGCTCCCGTTAAACAGTCTGCACGCTCCTGTTTCTCAGGGTCCCTAAGCCACCTGCTACCTTGTTCAGTTTACCTGCCCATCCCTGCGGCTATCTGGGTTTTCAACACCTGTTCCACGGCAGCATGAAAGGACTGTGTTCAGCTTCCCGGTGCGATCTGTGCCTGTTGGGGGGAAACTGCTAAATGACCTTTGGTTAGAGAAAACTGGAAACACCTCCCTTCCTCACCCACCTGTGAGTCTTTGCTTTGGCGCCCCAGATCTGGAACGTCCTTTCACTGATCTTCCGGGTCACCCCCAGCTCAAATCGGCCTGCTTCCCGATGCATTCGGCAACTCCAGCTGATGGCCACGCCCCCCTCCCTGGGGGCGGGGCACTCAGCGGAGCCCTTCGCTTTGTATTTGTAGCGACTGGTTCAGGTACACGCAACCTAGCAGGTAGGAGCTGGGCCATCCACCTAGCTGTTTTCGCTCGGAGGGCCAAGGAATACAAAGCCGAGACAAAAGATGCTCAAAGGACGTTTGCAAACACTTCCCGTCCGGGTGCAGCGGCGAGGCCGTGCAGAGGGAGGGCCAAGGGTGGCGGCGTGGGAATTCAATTTAGGACTCTGCCACCCGCTGTGTGTCTGCCTCCGGCAGTTACTGAGGTTTCAGTGTCCTCCACCGTCACAGCGGCGGTACCAGTTTCCGGATGAAGACTCGGCGGTAACGCCGGATAAAACGCTAAGCCCAGTGTCCCCGCACCTTCCAACACGGACACTCCACCTCCTCCTGGGACCTGGTTCGGGCACCACCTACCCCTGCGCGGCCTTCCTCCCCGCACTCCCGCGGGCTCCGCCCCTCCCGGGCCCGGCCGCGGACCCGCTCCGCCAACCCCGCGAGGCCAGAGGGGAGGACGGGACGCCCGGGCGGTGAGGGGTATTTGCCTGGGGCCGCGGCGTCGGGGACCGCCCACCCCGCGTCCAGCCGCGGTCTCTCCTCCCGCCCGCGCGTGCCCAGTCGGTCCCTCAAGCCGCTCGCCCCGGAAGCTGCTCCGCGCCGGCCGGAAGCCCCGCCCTTGGCGCCGCGGGCCGGCCGGCACCCTTTCCACGCTCGGGATGCGGGCTCCCAACCTGTCGTTGGGAGGTGGCAGGGACTAGGGATACGCGAGGCCGGCATGCGCGTGACCTTGGCAGAACAAGCCACGGAGCCCGGTCCCCCGCCGCAAAACCGGTTATTTTCCCACGTTGTTGCAAAGCCTGCAACTCGCGAAGTCAACTTGCAGTCAGCATTCTGAGTCCGGCAGCTTAATCTAAAATGAGGGCAGAGGCGTCCGTGTCTGCAGTGCCTCCACCTACTAATGTGGTCGCGAGAACCTGCGTTTCATTCAGATGGACAGCGCTTACTTCTAACTGCAGCCCGAAGATTTGTTTCGTTAAACTCTGGTATAATGGCCCCCTTCCGTGCGGCACCAGTGCATTAAAACAGGTTGGTAAAGGGGGTCCGGGGGCATGCCAGGGATCCTGTAGCTTCTCACTGTAGGGAAACAGCCTGGGGCAGGGGGCAGGGGGCTGGACGCTGCTGGGAAAGCCTAGCAGCTCCTATCCTCCGGACAAGACTTTCAATCCAATGGCAATCTAACTTTTAGGAAAGAAATTTAAAAATAGGCTACTACAACATAGACGTGCACATAACAGGAGACAGGTTCAAGAGGCAGGATGTCACACAGCTTCCTATCTAGGCCTTCTTCTCAATGAGCCATGATGTCCCCCAAATACTGCGTGCTGTAAAAATGAAGAGGGGCCCCGGGCTGGCTCAGTCCATGCAGAGTGACTATCTCAGGGCTGTGAGTTCCAGCCACATGCTGGGCATGGAGCCAACTCCAGAAAAAAAAAGAAAAAAAAAAAAAAAAGGAAAAGAAAAAATCACTACCTTAGCAGTCCTGATTTCAGAATATTGTTAAATCCCAGTTGTTAAAAGAACTGATGCTCACATGAAAAAACCCAAAGAGTAAATCAAGCCACAAGATAGGGGCGGCCTGCCTCCAGATGGCAAATGCCACGTAACTTCCCTGAAAACGGGTCCCCTGTGAAGTAGGTAGTATCTCCAGGCACCACACAGAAATTAAAGGCTCATCATTTTATCATTTTAACAGTTTTTATTTAAAGTTGAATATAAGATTACTTTATTCCTGCATCTTCTCAATCGTTTCTTCCTTATATTTGCCCTTTTCCTTTCCTACTTGGCGAGATTTGGCTTTGCGTTCAAGGATCTTTTTGCGGTCTTTGTCCAGTTTTAGTCTAGTGATAACCACCTGCAGAAAAACAGAAACATTTCTAAGCTTTAAATAGTCACTAGTTTCACAAGCTAACCATATGTATTTTTGTTTCTATTATAACCTCAGAATCATAAAGTTGGAAACGTAGCCCCTATTCACACCTCAACCCACAAAATCATAGTACAGACCTTGTTTCAACAGATCTAATTGTTACAGACCTCCAGGTTACGATAAATTTTAGTTTTATGAAGGAAGGTGAGGGAAAGGGGGAAAGGGCACTGAACCAGGTTTGCAAACACAGCACAATGACTGAAAAGAGAATCTCTGCCATCAGAGAGCTTGTATTTTAGTATGGGGAGAGAGAAAACAAATTAAGTGAATGTATATCAGACTCTGACATAGAGAAAAACCGGGCAACGTGGGGAGGCGAAGGAATGCTGGCAAACAGGCTAAGTCACAGGGTGGTCAAACAAGGCCTTACTGGTAAGACTCCATTCAAACAGACACTTGAAAACTTGACCCATTACGGTGAGAGAAGTCAGAGACCTGTACTTTATGGCTCACAAACACGTGGAATTGTAAAATCAGAATAAAATGGTGGTCACCAAGGGATAGGAGACAGGATAGATGTTAAGGGTACAAAGTTACAAACAGTAACCCCTTAGAGATACAATGTACAGCACAGTGATCTCTACACAATACTGTATCATAATCACCAAACTTGCTAAGAGACTAGAACTTAGTTACTCCAGTTACTAAAAAGGATAGCTATGCACCACACAGAGGTGCTCGTTATAGCTACAATGGCAATCATATATGTAAAGCTATCAAACTAATAGCTCATACACCTTGAATTTACATATTCTGTCACATATATTTTATTTTTTTAACGCTTATTTATTTTTGAGAGGGCACGTGCGAGCAGTGGAAAGGCAGAGAGAGGGAGCGAGAGAAGACCAAATGGGCTCTGAGCTGCCAGCTCAAACTCCCGAACCATGAGATCATGACCTGAGTTGAAATCAACAACTGGATGCTTAACCAACTGTGCCATCCAGACACCCAATAGATTCCAATAAAAAACAAACAAAAAAGATAAACACCTGGAAAAAAAGGGGGTGAAGTGAAGAGCGATTCTGGTAAAAGTACCAAGTCCAAAGGTCCAAAGGCAGAACTTAAAAGGTTTATACGTACATGTTTCTCAATCTTAAGTGTGTCTAAGAATCAACTGGAGAGCTTGTGAAAACAGATTAATGGTGCTGCCCCAGTAGACCTGGAACAGACCTGGAACAGAATCTGGAACTCTGATCAGGCGGCCAGGTGGTGCTGTTCACAGCAGACACGCCGTGAGCAGTTCGGCTGTACGAGCAAGGAGGCCAGCAGACTAGATCACGAAGAGTGGACGTCTACAAGCGGCTGCTGAGGGGATCGAGTAAGGTCTTAAAAGGCCACTCTGGGGCACCTGAGTGCGTCCGACTCTTGATTTAGGCTTGGGTCGTGATCTCATGGTTTGTGAGTTCTAGCCCCACACCGGGTTCTGCACGGACAGTGGGGAGCCTGCTGGGGATTCTCTCTCTCGCAAAATAAACAAACTTCTATAAAAATAGAAACAAAAAGGCCACTCTGATGGGAACAGACAGGATTCTGGATAGAACAGACAGGGGGGTGTAAAATAATAAATGACATTTTCGTCCTGAGCAGTTGGGAGGATAGAGCTGCCCTATACAATGGCAATGGTGGCAAACTGTGAACCAAGTCAGAAGTTTGAACACATTAGGTCTGAGGTCATCTATCAGAAATCCAAGCTGAAATGCAAACTAGGCCACTGGATGCTGAGGTCTAGGTTGGAGTCACCTGCCTTTGTATGTGTGACGTCCCCAGGCGGAACTAAAGACAGGAAGGTGATCACTGCGCCACAGCGAGGAAGTGGGTATGTCCTCAACTGTGCTACCTTGAAAAGACCAAGATTTCCTCACCTGGAATGCAGGTCTGCCTGCCTGCCAGAGTAGGCAGCAGCAAACACACAGGGCAAAGAACCCAATTCTTCCCCAAAGTTTAACAGTCCGGGTAGTCCTAGCAATCCTGTTCACCAGGAGGCAACCCAAAGTGTTTCTGAAAGAAACCCAGAGGTTTCTTTCCAGATGCACACATGACTGGCGAAGGTTAGGAAAACGATAAAGTCCTTGCTCTTAAGAGAACATTCCATACTGAAGTAATGCGAGGATGTGTCAAGACGCTTGTAATCCACTGGGGGTATTGAAGAGGGGTAAAGAAAATGCGGGAAAATATTTATAGTGAATTCCAGGTGAAAGATATGCAGGAATTTTACCACACCAGTCTTTCAACTTTCCTGTGGTTTGAGAAAGATTTATGGTGGCAACATAAAATGTTTCTAAACAAAAAACACAAAACTGGGGAGCCATCAGTAGCTCAGTCAGTTAAGCGGCCGACTCTTGATTTCAGCTCAGGTCCGATCTCTGTGAGTTCGAGCCCCACGTCAGGCTCTTTGCTGCCAGTGCAGAGCCTGCTTGGAATTCTTTTTCCCTCGCTCTGCCCCTCACTGGCTTGCTCTCTCTTCAAACAGAGATCAGTCAGAGACTGCTGGATCAGAGAATTCACATCCAAGTTCCAGACAGGCACCTGTTATGGGTTATCAACAGACTGGATTTTCTATCCTGGCTCAGACACTATCACCATCCAGGAGATCTCAGCTTCTGTGCTCCAGTTTTCTTCCCCATTTGTAAATGTACGAAATCTCTGCAAGGCTGTAAACTTGCCATACTGACTCCACTTTAATATGTAAAAACAAATAGGGGATCAGCTCCACTTAATCTAAAAATTACCCTATTTCCTAGCAGCGCCTGGATGGCTCAATCAGTTAAGCATCTGACTCTTGATTTCTGCTCAGGTCACCATCTTACCGTTTGTGAGTTCGAGCCCCACACTGGGCTCTGCAGGGACAGTGCAGAGACTGCTTGGGATTCTCTGTCTCCCTCTCTCTCTGCCCCTCCCCTGCTCACTCTCTGTCTCAAAATAAACATTAAAAAATAAAATATAAATAACCCATTTCTTGATTTTAAATTTTGTTGTCAGACTGATCAGTTTACTAATTGCTACTGACCGAAAGGTACATTAAATATACAAAATGACTGTTAAAAACAACTTGATCTCATAAAAACTTTTAGACTGGTTTCCAGGACTCCATTCAAATATGGTATTTGCCCTAAAACTGGTTTCTAGAACCTCTAAAATCAGGAGTCTATTTCTATGGGATTGCTCTGCAAACAAGCAGTCCCACCTGCCAACACTTGCTGTAATTTCCTTCTCTCAAGCATTCGCAGAAACACCCACCTTGCTGGGGTGGATGCCCACGTGGACAGTTGTGCCATTGGCCTTCTCTCGCTGCACTCGTTCAATGTAGATGACGTATTTCTTCCTGTAAACCTGGACTACTTTGCCAATCTGCTGACCTTTGTAGTGTCCTCGCACAACCTAAATACAAATTCACGAATGACAGAAATGTTAAGAAAGTCAACCTTGCAAATCGGGAAAACTAAATCACGTAAATGTCATTTACTCTCTCAGATCTGTAAGACCCTTCAGTTTTGAAAGATGTAGTAACGGTTACTGGAAACATGGGAGTGATTCTCTCTGGCTTTAATTAGCCTGCAAATAAACCCTGCCCCCATATACGCCTTGTGATGGACAGTTCGCCCATCAACTGATGGTTTGCAGTGGTGGGCTTGGTAGGTTAAAAACGAGTCCACTTAGGCTTTTTGTAGCTGGTTGACCACAAGGAACTTTACTCCGTCTCAGAGGAAGCGAGAGGCCGCAAGATTTAATTCACAACCCAATAAAGTGTCCCACCCGGTAACAGAGTAGGCAGCAGCAAATACATGGGAAAAAACCCAATTCTTTCCCAAAGTTTAACAGCGTCCTACCCGGTAACCCTAAGATCCTGTTCGCCAGGAAGCAACCCAAAGTGCTTCTGGAAAGAAACCAGAGATTTCTTTCCAGAAGCACATCTTCTCGCATGAAGACAATCTCAAAAACAGGGAAGACCACCTCCCACATCTAGTGGCAATTCTAGCACCAGCCCAGTAGCAACAAGGGGCTGTTCGCAACCTGCACCACTACTTGGGAACTGGCTTCATCTTTAAATGGGTATTAACCTCGTCAAATAGTACCGGGGACAGGCGAGTTGCTTTAGAGACGGCCTAAAATCTTGCAATCGACAGCGGCATGTTCCAGCTAAATAACGTTCACAGAAACGTTCGCTTAAATAGATTTGGCAAGATATTCACCTGTAAATGTGAAACCACCAGAGAAGACTACGGTTCAGTTACAGCTTCTGTATCTGGACCCTCGACAGCCTCTTCAATGACCAAACGCACCAAGAAAAAGAGAACCGCGGGGTAACGCTCTGGTTCCGAACCACCTTTCCGCTTTCTGATACTTGGGACAATTGCTGTTTTTTTCCTGTTTGGGTTCTTAGTGCCCTTGTGCAATCCTGCTCTGGGGAGCACGGTCTCAAGTGCATCTTTCTCAGCAGATGATCCCTCTTCTATGCCAGGTATCTGCCAAGACACCCGGGCACAGCACATACCTGTACTTCGTCGTCCTTCCGGATGGGCATGGATCGAACGTTGTACTTCTGTCGTAGCTCTTTGGAAAGAGGGGAGGACATAATCTTCCTGCGAATGTGCGAAGGTGCATTGAAATGCCTTTTACGGTTCTTGCTCCGATCGGAGGTCACAAACGGATTGAACTTCATGTTGGCTAAAGAGAGAGTGAAAAGAGGCGTAAACCCTTAAATGCTCAAAGTCTCATTCAGCGTCCCAACAAGTGACATTCCCAACAATTTCATCTTGAAGTCTCAGGAAGCCCACAGAAACTGTCGCGCTTTCTATGTTCGTTTATGGGACAAAGAGTTTTTTTTTTTTTTTTTTAAACGTTCACTCATTTTTGCAAGACAGAGCGCAAGCTGGGGAGAGGGAGACACAGGATCCCAAGCAGGCTCCAGGCTTTGAGCTGTCAGCACAGAGCCCCACGCGGGGATCAAACCCACTAGCGTGAGATCATGACCTGAGCCCAAGTCGCTTAGCCTACTGAGTCACCCAGGCGCCCCCGACAAACAATTTTCCATTCGTAACAGACTTGTTTTAGTTCTTAAGCTTTTATTTTAGTTCACAGCCTCCAAGCACCTGAAATATCGGGTAAGGAACTTAAAACAGGACTTGTATCTCTGATGAAGGCAAAGCGGTCCGACAACTCAATTACAACACTACGCTTTACAAAGACCAACCAAAGCCAATACCCTACGGACTCGGACGTGAACACATTTAGCTCCGTTCTCCCCAAACCTGGGAAACGCTGCACATCTCGGGTCCAAGAAAACCTTCTAATGAGCGCGGCCTGCAAGTTCCCTGGCTTTGCCAAAGTTATTTCGAGGCTCTTCTTTAAGAAACGACACTGAATAGACTTGAACCATCTGCGCAGAACCCCTCCTCTCCGGGCTCCGATTCCGAGTTTCCAAACCCCTCTCCTCCCTTCCCGAGTCGGCCGCCCCTGGAAATTAAGAGGAAGACAGGCTGGGGACCATCCTAGCCCCTCTCCCTCGGCGCTACTCGTTCGCCGGGAGAGTATCGGGCCCCTAGGGCCAAAAGACAGCACACCCGCGAACGGATGGCTACGGATTACTCGCGCTCGGCCGGCGAAAACTCACCCGCTGCAGCTCCAGCGATGGCCGCAAAAGGGAAGAGAGCTACACGCTACTTCCGGTTCTGTAAGTTTATGAGAGATCTCGCGAGACCGATCGTCTCTTGGCGCGAGAGAGGCACTGGGTTTGAACGAGAAGAGGAAACTGGGAAAGAGATTGGTGACTAGTGTCCCCCAGCGGCTAGGAGGGGAACTGCTGGGACCTGCAAAACTGCCCTCTCCAGGGCCTGGTGTCTCCCGGGGTAGGTTTGGGTTCTGCAGCGGCGTTCTCTGGGAAGGCTAGTTCCTGGGCGGGGGGCGGGGATTGCTCAGGGTGTGACTGTCCCCGTGAGTGGTGAGGGAGCGGGCGGCCCATTAGCTAGGTGGCCACTGGCGACCTCGGTTCCGTGGACACCGCCAAGGCTTCCCGGGCCCGTGGCGCCGGCGTGCCGAGCGCGCCGGCCCTTTAACGGGCTCCATCCGGCGTGTGCTGCCGGCGCCGTGGGGCGCTCCGACCCGCCACGGACCTTGCAAGGGCTGGGACCCGCGATCCGTCCCCGCCCAGCGCAACGAGATTGAACCTGAGTTTCTAACGAGCTCGAAGGTGATGCCACGGGGTGCCGGTCCACACTTGCAAGGAGGCCTTTGCAAGCGGAGCGCTGTGCCCCTTTCTGAATTGTACTGCATGCTGTCTTTCGGTTCAGGGTCTGATGGAGGCAGGGCGAGAGGGTGCCCTCCCCAGCAAACGGATTCTGGGGCAGGCTGCAGTTGGTGTGTGTGTGTGTGTGTGTGTGTGTGTGTGTGAGCTCCCGCAGGGTGCCCTGCCGTCGCGTACTCAGTAGGGGATCGGTTTCTGTTGAATGAGTAATGCATTGTCATTGAATGAATGATGCAACGTCCAGAAGACATGCATTTCGTAATAATTCCTGAGACATAGTGAGTTTGTGTGAGCTTGCGGAGCACTGGAAACGCTCTTCTCCTTTTCACGTTAACTCCTTTCATCCACCAAATAGCCTTGTGAGGCTGGTACAGTATTATTGTTCCCATTGTACAGACGGGGCCATTGAGCCACAGAGAAGTGGGAGGAGCTTGTACACGTTTTGTAGAACCCATAGGTTATGGTGGGACCCGTGTAGGTGCTCCCCAGTCCCTTCCCTATATGGTCCCAATTTCTAGGACTCCATTTGGTCGAGTCAAAGAGCAAGAAACCGTGTCCTTGAGGGGCCAGGGTAGAATCAGTAAAGACAGTAAAGAACCTGTGTTTTCGTGATTTAAGAAAAGTTGTGCTTGAAATATGCTGTAAGGTAAACAGCCCCAGATTTTTCTAACTGAAAGATTCAGATAGAGTATCTCTACTACAATTCTTTTTTTTTTTTTTTTTTTTTTTTTAAGTAAACTCTGCATCCAACCTGGAGCTTGAACTCATGACCACAGATCAAGGGGCACATGCCCTACCAGCTAAGCCATCCAGGAGCCCCCACAATTCTTTTCAACAAATGTTTATGGAGCATCTTTTGCAAGCCATCCCTAAAAGGGACACTGGAGCTACAGAATGAAATTAGTCAAACCTTCTGCCTGCAGGAAGCTCACTGTCTCAGAGGAGAGAGAAACAGCGAAACCCCGCAATCACGGGACCCCAGGAAAAGTGCTGGTTGAGCCAGCCACCCTTTCTGTGCTCCGGGAATAGGACAGAGCTCTGGGGTCAGGGAAGACTTCTGGGGTGAGATCACCCTTGGCTGAGTTTTGGAGAATGTTAAAATTAGCTCCACGAAGCAGTGGGAATAGCTGGAGGGGAGGCTTGGAGGTGTGAAGCAGCATGATGTACTGTCTCCAGGAGCCAGGTCCTGGTGGCCGTAGTGAAGACACCTTCAGAGAAAAGCCCATGGGGCTCCGGGGCTGAGCTGAATTTGATTGGGTGGCTCAAAGTTACAGCCGAAGCCTTCCTACTTTGCCTTCCTTTCTGATCTTCACGGACTCACCTTAACTCTCTCCCCTTGTTCTTAGGAGTTTCCTTAACCCCCTCTTCCTAAGGTCTCGCCTAACCTCTTCCTCTCTTCCCACAAAGGCCTCTTCTGTTTCCTCTTCCTCCCCATCACTCACTGCTGACACCCTTCCCTCCAAGGCCTCCTTACCACCACCCTCCCTCCGCCGCCGCCGTGCACAACACTGACTCATGGAGATTAAACCTTCAGGCCACCATTTGGACAGCATAACCACTTTATATGGCGTGAAGAATGCCAGGGTTCAAATTGTGTGCACAGATGCAAATTACTGGTAACCTGGTTGAGAGTCTGTTTATCTGCATAAATGTCTTGGCTCCTCCCTGCACGAGAGTCCGGGCACCTCGCCTGGCTGCCCGCCCCCCACCTTCCTTACGTGCCTCTTACTTGATTTGAAAAAGTTCCTTTAAAAAAGTTTTTTTAATGTATTTTTTTAAGATTTTGTTTTTATTTATTTTTATTTTTTAATTTTATTTTTTAAAATTCACATCCAAATTAGTATATAGTGTTTAATATTTATTTTTGAGAGAGAGAGAGAGAGAGAGAGAGAGAGAATATGAGCGGGGGAGGGGCATAGAGCAAGAGAGACACAGAATCCAAAGCAGGTTCCAGGTTCTGAGCTGTCAGCACAGAGCCTGATGCGGGGCTCGAACTCACACACCGCGAGACCATGCCCTGAGCTGAAGTTGGACGCTCAACTGACTGAGCCACCCAGACACCCTGAAAAAGTTCCTTTTAAACTGACTCTTTTGGGTCCTTTTGAAACCAGTCTTTGTGAAGTCCTAAGTCAAACCAGCTATCCAGACTCCACACCTAAGTCCCTTGGACTAAAACTTTTTTAGTCCTTAGGCACCTAACCATCCCATTTATCCCTTCCTTCCTTCCTTCCTTCCTTCCTTCCTTCCTTCCTTCCTTCTTGATTGCCTGCCTTCACTTATACATTCTTCAAATATTTCTCTAACTCTTACTCTTTACCAACTCCTATGCCAGGCACTGAGATACAAAGATCAGTAAGATTGGGCACCTGGGTGGCTCAGTCGTTAAGCATCGGATTTAGGCTCAAGTCATGATCTCACAGTTTGTGAGTTCAAGTCCCACATCGGGTGAGCCTCAATTCTTTCTCTCTCTCTCTCTCTCTCTCTCTCTCTCTCTCTCTCCAACTGCCCCCTGCTCAATTGTGAGCTCTCTCTCTCTCAAAAAGAAAAAAAATCAGTAAGATCTAGCCTCCCCTCAAGGAGCATACCGTCTAGAAGGAAGAAATGGTGAAATGGCCATGTCAACAAACAGGCATAATAAAGCGTGCCTGGAAAGGTAATGGGGTGCAGTCGGTTCTAACTGAGGTTGGGCTCAGGGAAGTCTTCACAGGTAACCCTTGGATTATTTCTGGAAAGCTAGGTAGGAGTTCTCCCGGGAGACAAGGGTGGGGAAGTACCTTCCAGGCAGAGGCAACCACCCAAGCAAAGCCCAGAGCCTTGTGCCCAACACCATTTGTTGGAACTGCCAATAGTGTGTTGAGAATTAGTTGTGGTGTTCATTTGCACCAGGTAAAAGGAGGATGAGGGAGAGTGTGGGGATGGAGCAAGGTTATTTGGGGCCAAAAGAGGACGTCTGGGCTGATAAGGAAGTGAGAGAGAGAAGCAAGGTGAGCCACAGGGCTGTCTGAGTCATTGCAGGCTTTGCCAAAGGTAGAGGTCCTGGGAGGGTGTCCCAGGAGTGCAGAGGTGCTATGTGCCCAGGCTCCTGGCATCCGTGGCCTGGGTTTTCACTAGAAATAGACGGATCCTTAAGCTTGCCTGGTAGGGCTAGACTCTGCAGGTATATGTTAAAATTAAAAGGGTTTTGGGTTTTTGTTTTTTTTTTTGCATGAGTCTTAAATTTTATTAATGCTTTCAGTTTGTGTGTCATTTAAAACAAGATATGTGCTTTTTTTTTTTTTTCAACGTTTATTTATTTTTGGGACAGAGAGAGACAGAGCATGAATGGGGGAGGGTCGGAGAGAGAGAGAGGGAGACACAGAATCGGAAACAGGCTCCAGGCTCCGAGCCATCAGCCCAGAGCCCGACGTGGGGCTCGAACTCACGGACCGCGAGATCGTGACCTGAGCTGAAGTCGGACGCTTAACCGACTGCGCCACCCAGGCGCCCCAAGATATGTGCTTTAAAAAGCATTCTTTTTTAAAGTTTATTTATTTTGAGAGAGAGAGGGAGAGAGAGAATCCCAACCAGGCTCTGCACTGTCAGCTCATGAACCCCTGATGAGCTCGATCCCATGAACCCTGAGATCATGACCTGAGCTGAGATCAAGAGTTGGAAGCTTAACTGACTGAGCCACCCAGGTGCCCCTAAAGAGCATTCTTATACATCTGGCTTTGGCTCAGGTCATGATCTCCCAGTCCGTGAGTTCGAGCCCCCCATCGGGCTCTGTGCTGACAGCTCGGAGCCTGAAGCCTGCTTTGGATTCTGTGTCTCCCTCTCTCTCTCTCTCTGCCCCTCCCCTGCTCGTGTTCTCTCTCTCTCTCTCTCTCAAAATGAATAAACATTAAAAGCAAAAGACATTTGGAAAGTATTATTCGGGAATGCCAAATGTTTTCCTGGAAGAACCATGGTTTCCAATAGGAAATGCTGATGAAATTAAAAGACATCAGTGTTGGTAAAGAAGACCAAGAAAGGTTTGCGCTAGGATCTAGTTCGAGAGGAGTTTCTGCAGAGAGTGGACTCCTACCAGCACCGCTGGCTGCCAGCCTGGGCCTTGGTGGCAGAGGCCCTGGCCCGGCGATTCCAGGTGGACCTGCAATCTGGGCTGTTCCCCCCGGTGACCGTCGCCTTTGTTATCTACACGGACCAGGCTGGACAGCGGCGGGTACAGTGTGTGCCCAAGGAGCCCCACTCATTCCAGAGCCGGCTGCCCCTGCCAGAGCCATGGCGGGGACTTCGGGATGAGGCCCTAGCCCAGATCAGCGGGATCCCTGGCTGCCTCTTGGTCCACACCAGAGGCTTCACTGGTGGGCACCACACCCGAGAGGGTGCCTTGAGCATGGCCCGTGCCACCCTGGCCCAGCGCCCAGTGCCGATGCCTCCCACAAATCCCCTACCCCGATACAATGCCATCTGTCTCATAAAAAAAAAAAAAAAAATTGTGTGGGACCGTGGAGAAGGGCTCCTGTGGGCCTCCGGTATAGGTCGAGTAGATGAAATCAGATAGCATGAATCAAAAGGTTGACATGGGAGAGAGTTAGCATGAGCCAGATGACGTGACACATTTTTTTTTGTCAAGGCACGTGACTAGGATTACACAGGTGGCCAGGTTGTATAGACTGCTTTGCTTTTTTCATTTGGAAGATAGCCAAATGTAATATAATTTCCATGTATTGGCATTGATTGATGAATACGTGCTATTAGATTAGGGCATTTAGATTTAGGTGGCCAAGTTGTGTGTGCATGCGTGTGCGTGTGTGTGTGTGTGTGTGTGTAAGGGGGACGCCCCTGGACAAGGGAGGGTAGGGAGGAGGAACAGCTCATGTTTAATCCCAGGCATCCATCTGTCTGTCTGTCCATCTCTTTATTTATCTAATGGTATCTCTCTGTAGTGCCCTGACCTCAGGGTGGTTTACTCAAAGCCAAAGCTTTTCACTTGACAAAGGAAAGGAAGGGTAGAGAAAAATCAAAACAAGCATAGTAAATGATCCGGCCCAAAGAAGTCCATAGGAACTGAGAAGCACTGAGTCAAATATTAAGCTTCTTACCTTCCTTCCTGGTGTGCTTGTTCAGCATAAGATGTCACACCTCTAAGCAGACAAACCAGCCCCACTGAGCCGTAGCTGACACCCTTGAGCCACAGGACAGGTAGTCCAGCAGCTCTCAAACGTTTTGGGGGCCAGCTCCTCACGGGGCAACAGGTATGTACCCTGAAGATATCTTTGGCATCTAATATCATTTTTAAAAAAAGATTAAAAAATTTTTTTAAGCGTTTTATTACTTATGTCTGAGGGAGAGAGAGAGAGAGAGAGAGAGAGAGAGAGCATGAGTGGGGGAAGGACAGAGAGAGAGGGAGACACAGAATCCAAAGCAGGCTCCGGGCTCTGAGCCCTCAGCACAGAGCCCGATGCGGGGCTCGAACTCACGAACCATGAGATCATGACCCGAGCCAAAGTCAGATGCTCAATCAACTGGGAGCCAGCCCGGCACCCCTGTAGTAACATTTTTCAATCTAATTCTTGAATAAGGAGTATGTTTGCTTGGTTCAAAAAGTATCAAAGGGGAAGGGGGAAATCTTCCCAGGCCCCTACTGATTGTCATGTAGGGTTTTTTCAATCCTTTGTGATGACAAAGTTGCAATTATAGCACACTGCCTATCTCCGCAAGTCTATCTACAGGATATGTTTCCAGAATAGGACTTGCTGGGTCAAAGTGGAAATTTTGATAGGTGATGTCAAATTTCCCTTCCTAGGGTTTGTTACCAATATACATCCCCAACCACCTCACCTGCTTTCCCTCAGCTTGGGCAGCAGAGTGGGTTTTAAATCAGGGTCTGAGGGGCACCTGGGCGGCTCAGTCGGTTGAGCGTCCAACTTTGGCTCCGGTCATGATCTCGTAGTCTGCGGGTTCAAGCCCCACTTCAGGCTCTGAGCTATTCTGTGTCTCCCGCTCTTTCTGTCCCTCCCCCACCGCACCCTGTCTGTTTGTCTTTCTTTCAAAAAGTAAATAAACATAATTTTTTTTTAAAATCAGGGTTTGACGGGCTAATAGGTGAAAAATGGTATGTTTACCAGCAGAATTTTAATTTGCATTTCTATCACAAGTGTGGCTGTTTTTTAAGACCCATTTGCCTTTGTATTTTCAAACTCTTTCGTCTAAAGTGAATTTTCCCAGAAAGTCCAAGCTCAGAGCTCCCCGTGTGTGTTGGCAATGTCTTTGGAATCTTTGGGAAAATATATACCTTTATTTAAAAAATAACTTTCAGCGTTCTTTGAAAATAAAAGAAGTGCCAGCTATGAGTCACCACTGAATGAATGACATGAAAACACCACAGGTTTTTTGAGATTAGCTTTTGGCAAACACAACAGAATCTGAAAAGACTAGAGTCAAGTCCCCAGAAATTCAATGACACTGTTGAAAGCAGCCTGACCGAGCTTAAATAAAACAGACTCATTAGAGTCTTTGTAAATTTAACATTTTGAGTCTTGTAATAAATATGTTCCCCATGAATCCACCCGTTCCCTACTCCCCCCCCCCCCCCCGGCCCCACAAATAGCACCTATGGTCTTTTTGAGTCTGGAAAGGAGCAAAAAGAAGTCCTTAAGTGTTTTCAATCAGCCCTCCCTGCTTCCCAAATATCCCCTATACAGTGGAGCCCTTCCCTGGCGGTCCCCTAATGGACACCAGCCACCACAGGGATTTGGGAACTAGATACGAGGCAGGGCGTTATTTCTTTCCCCATAGATAGCAAACTTTGCCAAGGGGCATAGGCTGGGGGCGGGGGGAGCGTTAGCTCTTGGCACAGCCGGGGTGTGAACAACCGCCTATCCCAGAGAGCAGCTGAGAGTTTTTGTCGTTGTTCATCCTGCAATTAAGATTATGGCCCGTTGACGTATGGGCAAGACCCCGTCCGAGGCTTTCGGAGTGGCCCTCCTCACGGAGCCGGGCCACAGTCCAGGGTGGGGACTGTCTCATTGAGACAGTAGAGTCCCTGATGAATTCAGCTGTTTGCTTCCCCACCCGTCCTTGCCCCGGCCCAGCCCAGCTGGGAATGGGCCTGGGAAACTGGCCCGGCTGGTGTGACCTCTAATGAGTGGTTGGGTCATGAGGACCTGGGCCGGCTGGGAGGCGGGAGCCCCCAGGGGTTAATTTGCCCCCATAGTTGCATACTTCTCGGCTGACTCAAGTCTCGGTCAAGCTTCCCCTGCACTCCCCGCCCGCCAGTCCACCCTTGACAACCCCAAGACTCAAACTTTGGACCATTCACGGGCCCGCGAGGCTTGCGGAGGCCTCTGGCTCTGTTTGTGGGCCATTTTGCCAGCCTCGGCCTCAGCTCCCCTTTTCTGTTACTTCCCCCAGAGGTCCCCGGGGCCACAGCCCCTGAGATCAGCTCCTCCCCACAAGGGAAGGCCTTCCAGGCCGGGGACTTGGGGTTCAGGAGGACTTGGGGGCGGGAGGGCAGCCGTGAGGACGTTTGCTGAGATTCTGGGAAGGGTGCTTTTGCGCCCTGAGCCACTGCTTCTGTTTGTTCCCGACAGCGGACTAGAGAACCCCGGGTGGGAATTCTGACCTGGAGGGGTCCTGGCATTGGGCCCCCAGCCAGCCACCAGTGAGCCCCGCCTGGCTCCGGGTGGGTCACCTGGCAGAGAAGGAGGACGCCTCAGGGCTGGTGACCCCACAGGAAGGGGGAAGCCACCCGCTCTCCATTTTGCTCAGTACCAGCCTGGAGGAGGTGGGCAGGACCTGCTGAGGCTACCACCAACCCCTACCCGGGGGGTGGGGGGTGCAGCTGTGGTTCCTGAGGGGCCTCCACTGCCTTCTGCACCCTGGCCCGGAACCTGGTGTTCCTGTTTGGGCCCAGAGCTCAGCCCCAGCCTCCCTGGGCCCCCCCGCCGGGCGGGAGGAGCCAGAGGTGAGAAGTGAGGACGCCCCGTCCAGGCTCCGGTCGGCCCAGGGCGGCTGTCAGGCCTGCTTCCTCACCAGCAGCACCCAGGGCAGGATGGCGGCCACCACGGCCACCACGGCGATGAGGGTGATGAGTAGCAGGGCCCGCGAGCGGCAGCAGAAGGCCCGGCGGGAGCTGGGGGCCGGCGAGGCCTCCGACAGCTCGGCCAGGCTGCGCTGGGGCAGCACGCTGTCCTGCTCGCCCAGGGGCATCCCGTGGCGGCTGATGACGAAGACCTGGGGCTCCCGGGCCAGGCCGGGCAGCGGGTCCGAGGGGAGCTGGGCGCCCTGGCTGGGGGGCGGCCTCCAGGCCGTCGGGGAGGCGGCCAGGGGGCCCACGGGCACGGCCAAGGTCTGGGAGCTCCTGTCCAGCATGGAAGCCCAGCGGGAGCTCTTCTTACTGAGGAAGGTGACGTAGCGGCAGATGGGGCAGACGATGGTCCTCTGCACCTGGCCGTCCACGCGGGTGGAGAGCAGGTACTTGACCAGGCAGTCGTGGCAGAACACGTGGCCGCAGCTCAGGGTGCGGCTGGCGCCGTCCAGGTCGCGGAACTTCTCGTAGCACACGGGACACTCGCTGCCCGAGCTGTCCTTGCTCTCCCCTTCTGACATGGCCACTCTGCCGAGGCAGGGCCTTAGCTGTGGGGGGCAGGGGGGAGAAGGGCTGTGAGCACCCCCGTGCCTTTCCCTCCTTCCCAAGTCCCTCCCACACCTCCTGGCCCCTGCCCCAGAGTCTGAGACCTGGAGCCAAGCCCCTTAGGAGGAGACGAGGGAGCATTTCTGGAAGGATGGGGAGACAGATGAGGAGGAACCCCAGCCCCCAGAGACTCTGCAACCAGGGGCGTGGATTGTGATGAAGGCGTGGCCTCCCTGATCCCTCACCCCAACCGTGACATGCATGCGTGGTGAGGTCATCACCTCTCCTCTTCCTGCTTTGATGGCAGAAGCGAAGGCAAGGGGGGAACCCGCTTCCTGGGGGAAGCGGGCAGCTAAACAGATGCTCCCCCCTCCAGACTCAGCCCAGTCTCCAGTATGGGTCTGTACCCAGAGTGGCCATTTTCCAGAAGATCCTCTGCTGTTCCTCTCTCTCTCCCTGCTCGGGGACTCGGCAGGGCCACTGGATTGTATCCAGCCATCGGACTGCATTCCTCTCTGTGCTGAGCGTGGCTATAAAGCAATGACTGTTTTGGAAATAAAGCTCAGAACTTACACATCCCAGTGCCCGCTGGCCCTCTGTGTCGTCACGGCAGGGAGCTGTGGGTTCCTACGTCCACCTGCCACAGCCCACTCATTCTTCAAATTCTTCCTGGGCTGCCTAAGGCAGCTAGAGAACCTTCTGATTAACCCTGGTAAAAAGGCAGATTTTCATGCTTCGAGGATATGTCTGGTATTTTGGAAACGGCCACAAGTCACTGGGAGACAGGCCTGGTGAGAAAGTTCATGAATGATCAAGTGCTGTGATGCTGTTTTGAATTGAAGATACAGAGGGGCCCCCCGGGTGGCTCAGTCGGCTAAGCATCTGACTCCTGGTTTCAGCTCAGGTCACGATCTCACGGTTCGTGAGGACAGGGGACCTGGGACCCTGGAGGCAGCCCCGAAATCTTTTCAGAGGTTTTCAAGCTTTGGTCTCTGGCTGATCAATGTGGCCCCCAGGCTGGGTGAGGATTTCAAGTGCTCAGACTCTGCACCTGAGTTCAAATCCTGTATACCGTCCGTATAGCCTCAGGCAAATTGTTTAACCTGGAGCTTGGGGTTCACAGCACTGCTTTCCTCAGAGTTGTTCAGAGCGTTAAGTGAGCCAATGTGACCGAAGAGCCTGGTACACGGTACGTGCTCAACAAGTGGGAGATGTCATTGCTAAGACAGGCGCCTAGCATCTGCCTCCCCCTCCGCCACGCCTCACGAGTTGTTCCTTATTGTTTTTTGAAAAAATTTTTAATGCTTATTTATTTTTCAGAGAGACAGAGCGTGAGTGGGGGAGGGGTAGAGAGAGAGGGAGACACAGAATTTGAAGCGGGCTCCAGCCTCTGAGCTGTCAAGCACAGAGCGTGACACGGGGCTCGAACTCACGGAGTGTGAGGTCGTGACCTGAGCTGAAGTCGGATGCTTACCCCATTGAGCCACCCAGGCGCCCCAGTTGTTCCTTATTATGTAGATGACTAAAAAACTAGCACACACCCCTAACAGAGGCCAGCTCCCCTCAGATTAGAATAACTGTACAAGATGATGAAGAGATGATGGGATGGACTGGGCAACAGGTTCAAGGGGAGATTAGGGAAGTGATGGGCAATAGATAACAATTAAGGTGATGATTCCAATGTTTCTCTGTCATTTTTGTTTCTTAACATGCTCGCAAATGTCTAAACTGTGCTTTATTCTCAAGGATGACCATGATCCTCTTAAGCCAACCAACTACTCACAAATCTCCCTGCATTTCACAACCTCCACAGGCGTATGGTGGCAGTTGCATCCATCCTTCCACCTGTGTACCCATCCATCCATTCACCCACCCATCAATCCATCCACCTATCCTTCCTTCCATCCATCCATCCATCCATCCATCCACCCACACACCCATCCACCCTTCCACGTATCCTTCCTTCCTTCTGTCAATCCATCCATCAGTCCATCCATCAATCCATCCATCCGTCCATCTATCCATCTACCCACACACCCATCCACCCATCCATCTATCCTTCCTTCCTTCCTTCCTTCCTTCCTTCCTTCCATCCACCTACCCACACACCCATCCACCCATCCATCTATCCTTCCTTCCTCCCTCCCTTCCTTCCTTCCTTCCTTCCTTCCTTCCTTCCTTCCATCCACCTACCCACACACCCATCCACCCATCCACCTATCCTTCCATCCATCCATCCATCCAATTATTCAACAAATAGTTCTTGAACTCCTGCTGTGTCCCACGAACTAAGCTTTGGCATTGAAGATAAGCAGGATCAAGAAGGTCCTTCATGAAACTTTGGAGCTCCAGAGAAGGGGAAGTGACTTGACTGAGGCCACCCAGGAAGATGACAGAGAAGGAGATGACGGAGAGACAGACACGGAGAGAGGAGATTCCATAGATGATATAGAGAAGGTTATTAGAATCAGTAGACGAGTTGGGTGAGTAGCTCTTTAGCTGAGTTGGGAAGCACTATCCTCCCTGAGGTGAGCAGGAGAGGGAGGAGGAAAACTCTAATTTTCACTGGAGTTTGAGGAAAAGTAAAAGGGATCCAGGGGTGCAGAAGGACATCCTGGTCCCCACTGGTGGCCTCCCTGGGCAACCTTTTCTTCTTCCTGTGCTTCAGGAGAGCCACACCACCCGTGCCTGGACAGCGCCACCCTCCTCCCCCACCTCCTTCTCACCTCCCTTTCTCGGTCCTTCCCTGCCCTCTCCCTCCTTGCGTCCCTCCCTTTCTCTTAATTCCATTTCATTATTCCTTGAGTTCTTCTCATGGGCCTGACCCTGTACTGGGGTGCTGGGGCCGGGGTGAGGGCAGTCAAAGAAATTCAAGGAATGTGCTCTGATTTGGGCACAGACTAGCTCGATAACGACGTAAGACGTTATATGCCCAAAGGCATCCCCGCTGGTGCTTTAGGAAACTGTGGGGAGAGTAGGGTTGGAAAGTCTTCCTAGGTGAGGTAGGACCAGTGTCGACCCAATAATAAATAATTATAACAGCGACCATTTATTGAACACTAATTACGTGCTTGGTATATTATATCTCTTCCTCGTGTAATCCTGACAACAACCGAGGGAGGTAGGTATTATTTCCACTTTACAGATGAAGGGACTGAGGCTCAGGGCTGCAGGAACTTGTTCAAAGCCACACTGCCAGTATAGGGTGGACCCAGGAGACAGGCCAGTACAGGGTGGACCCAGGCCGCCTCTAGTGAGGGTTTGGATATGCCTCCACGGAGGACAGTCCAGACCTTGGTCAACGGAGAGCAGGATGGTGGAAAAGGAGGTCCCAGCCCTCATACCCCCGCAGAAACCCTGATTTAACAAACACCCATGGGTGGAAATCCCTTCTGAGAGCTCCAGAATCCAGTTGTATGTGTTAAACACGTACAGCCTTCTTATGTCTAGCCTACCTCGTAAAGTGGTTTAAAAAGGAGATGAAACTCGCATCACCTTGGTAGAGACCTTCCTCAGAGTGACTCTAAACACGGCTGTCACTCCGGCCACCTGTGAGGCATGGGGAGGACCAGGCTGGCCCAAGGGGAGCTGACCTCATGAAACCCCAGCACCCACAGCAGCAGCCCGTGGTGAGGACCGATGGGGGGGTACGGTCAGCCCAGGGCATTCCCGCCTCCCCCACCTTGGGACGAGGAGCCTGTTAGGCAGAGACACGTCTAGGCAGCTGGGCTTCCCTCCTGGTGTCCCAAAGCGGGACCCTGTGGCTTCGGCTGTGACCACTTCCCTGCCCCTAGACACTACGCGCGCACACACACACACACACACACACACACTCCCACACCCGTGTGCCACTCCAGTTTTGGTCCAGAACCTCGCCAAGCTCTGATTGGATCTCCCTCCTTCCCTGCCCCCGCCAGGCCCCCAGACTCACTTTGGCTGGGACCAGGGAGAGCAGCGTCCGCCTCTCCACCGCGTCCTCCGCGGAGCAGATCTGAGCCACCCACAGGTGTTGGGCAGACGGCACGTCTTCCTGCTGCTGTCACTGTGACAGCCGCCGCTGAGGCATTTCCTAATGACTGAGCAGGTCGGGAGGACAGTGAAGGGAAGTGAATGTCGCCCAACCCGTTTGAGGCCAGGAGGCTCTTGGCGTTGGCCAGGGGATTGGCAGCTTCTGGAGTCAGGTGATCTTGACGGGGATGCTAGGAGAGGAGCCCCTGGGTCTGCAGAGGAGCCCGGGGATGGGTTCCCAAGTCAGTCAGGAGGTCTGGCAATGGAAGCCAGGATCCAGGACCCCTTTGACTGAGGCTCTCAGAGGTGGGTCTCCCCATCCCAACAATAAGAAATGTGTCTTCGGGGCACCTGGGTGGCTCTGTCGGTTAGGTGTCAGACTTCACCTCAGGTCATGATCTCGTAGTTCGTGGGTTCGAGCCCCGCATCGGGCTCTGTGCTGTCAGCTCAGAGCCTGGAGCCTGCGTCGGATTCTGTGTCTCCCTCTCTCTCTGCCCCTCTCCCGCCACCTCAAAAATAAAAAACATTAAAAAAAAACTTTAAAAGAAATTTGTCTTCATGGTCCTTCACCGTCCTGGGCCCATTTCAATTGTCCTCCCCCAGACCCCTGTTCCCCTGCCATGCACAGAGTGAAGGGGTCAGATCAGCCTCAGCAAGGCTACAACGCCCTAAGTAATATACAAATATTTGAGTGACGTGCCCACGTGCCTTTGCCATTCATCAAACACTCAAAGGGGCTCAGAGCTCCCAAAGACCGAACACCATGGAGATGAAGAACGAAGCAGAGTGAAAACCAGTGAATTACAAATGCAAACCTGCCTGGAAAGAAATCCCTGACATCATGGGAAATGGAGGTAAGTTTCAGGACAGTCCGTAAAACGTGATTCTGTTTATGGAAATTGGGTAATTTCTTATAGAGAAAGATCTGGAATAAGACACATCAAACTTGATCGTAGTTATCTCTGGAGGGACTCTCTAACTTCTACCTTTCTGTGATACTTGAATGTTCCCCTGGAAGGTGTGTTTCTTCTGTGATCAGGAAAAAATAATCAAAAACAAGGCAGGAATAAAGCGAGGGGGTGGGGGTGCGGGAAATCTTTTGAGGGGTTCCCTCGTAGTTTGCTCAGGACTGGAGGCCAAGTCCTCAAGAAGGTGGTTTTCTTCTGGGGCTCCTGGGTGGCTCAGTCGGTTGAGTATCCGACTCTGGTTCAGGTCATGAGCTCAAAGTTCGTGAGTTTGAGCCCTGAGCCCTGTGTCGGGCTCTGTGCTGACAGTTCTCAGCTCGCAGCTCTCTGCCCCCTCCCCCACTCACACTCTGTCTCTCCATCTCTCTCTCTCTCTCTCAAAAACAAATAAATATTAAAAAAAAAGAAGGTGGTTTTCTCCTGGAAAAAAAAAAAAAAGGAGCTTCCTGAATCTAAGGCTCAGTCAAGCATGAGTTTGATTCTATAGGGCGCCCCAGGGTGGCGCCTCCTTGACCTGTCTAATCGTGGCCTGGCTCTATGGGCACCTTGAAGCTGGTTGGGGAGGATGGTCAAGGGAGTGCTCCCGGCCACCTCACCCAGGGACACAGGGATGACTGCCATGACAGTCTTGTGTGTTCTTCCCCAAGGAGCTGAAGGTGCGGTGTTCCAGGCAATCCCAGATTTAGCAAGCAGAGAAAAGGTATCTGTTGTTTCTCTAAAACTCAAATTTCATTGGGCATTCTATATTTCATTTTGCAACTCCAATCCTAGAGGTCTCCCCAAATGTCTCTCCTTCATGAGCATTTCCAGGGGTCCGTTAGGTAGGTTGACTCATGACTCTGCCTAGGGCTTCTGGGGGTTCGGGAAAAGGAGACTCAAATACTTATCATCAATGCCCCGTGTGTCTCCAGGGGAGGGGACTGAGCCAGGCTGGGCTTTTTTTTTTTTCTTCTTTTTGAATGTTTATTTTTTTTTGAGAGAGAGAGAGAGAGAGAGAGAGAATTGCAGGCAGGCTCCACATTCAGCATGGAGCCCAATCTCACGACTGAGAGATCAGAACCTGAGCTGATACCAAGAGTTGGACACTTAATGGGCTGAGCCACCAAGGTGCCCCCAGGCTGGGCTGTCTTTAGACTAATGTGATATGACTTTGGAATAACATGAAGTTCCCGGGGCCCCCAAATCTCTTCCGTTGGCCCTGTTATGAAGCTTGACTTTGAAAATTCCTTTCAATGTACAGATATTTATTTCCATAGTTTGTTGCTTTTTTGAGAGAGAGAGAGAGAGAGAGAGAGAGAGAGAGAGAGAATCCCAAGCAGCCTCCCTGCCCAGTGCGGAACCCAATGCAAAGCCAATTCCCCATGATAGTGAGATCATGACCAGAGCCAAAATCAAGAGTCGGAGGTTCAGCCCACTGAGCCACCCAGGCACCCCTGTCGTGGTTTTGTATTCCAAAATAAGAATTCAATTTTATTTTATTTTATTTTTTAAATGTTTATTATTTTTTTTTTGAGAGAGAGAGACAGAGTGTGAGCAGGGGAGGGTCAGAGAGGGAGGGAGACACAGAATCCGAAGCAGCTCCAGGCTCTGAGCTGTCAGCACAGAGCCCGACGCGGGGCTCGAACTCATGAACCGCGAGATCACGACCTGAGCTGAGGTTGGAAGCTTAACCTACTGAGCCACCCAGGTGCTCCTAATAATTCAATTTTAAAAATTATATATACATATGTATGTGTACATATGTGTGTGCAATGCACACACATACACACAAACACCCGAGAGAGTAGATATATTAGCTGGAGACATCTCAGCTTTACTTTATCGGGTTGGTCTAGCCATCTTGGCCATCTTGCCCCTGAGACAGTGGGACATAGGAATGCCAAGTTTTGACAGGGAGAGGGGAATTAGTAATCAGGAAAGGTTGAGGGCACAGTTATATTAGCCAGAAGTGTCTACACTATAGGATTTGATAGTAGGGAGCTCTGGGAAATGAAGACCACATTCATTCATCAGCGTTCACACTTGGCTGTGCTTATATAAAGAGAAGGTGCCGTGCACCTTTGGGTAAATGACCTAATCCTTTTGTGCCTCAGTGGCTTCATCTGAAAAATGGGTATAAGGTTACCTACTCTGTAGGATTATGGTGATTACAGGAATGGGTGCAAGTAATGTGCCTGGAACCACACCTGTCAGCTCAGGGCAGGAGGGCGCAGTGGCCTCTCCTCTGGTCAGGTCACATTGGAGAGTTGTGTCCAGTTCAGGAAGGGAGGCATCGCTGGGGACTGAAGCACGTTCTGGGAAAGAGGCCAGCTGGGTTGGGGATGGGTCTGGAGACCACTGTGGCCTCATAAGACCTCCCTTGGAGAGATCTCTCTGAGGGTAGGGAGCTTCCAGACAAGGAAAGAATCCTGGCTGAGGCTGGCTGACTGCTGAATGGGCAGGTGTTGGGAGGGGCCTAGGGGTCTATATTCTATATTAATTTTTTTAATTTTAATTTTATTTTTTTAAATTTACACCCAAATTAGTTAGCATATAGTGAAACAATGATTTCAGGAGTAGATTCCTTAGTGCCCCTCCCCCATTTAGCCCCTCCCCCCCCCAGTAACCTTCTGTTGGTTCTCCATATTTAAGAGTCTCTTCTGTTTTGTCCCCCTCCCTGTTTTTATATTATTTTTGTTTCCCTTCCCTTAAGTTCATCTGTTTTGTCTCTTAAAGTTCTCATGAGTGAAGTCATGTGACTTTTGTCTTTCTCTAATTTCACTTAGCATAAGACCCTCCAGTTCCATGCACGTAGTTGCAAATGGCAAGATCTCCTTCTTTTTGATTGCCGAGTAATACTCCATTGTATATATATATACCGCATCTTCTTTATCCATTCATCCATCGATGGACATTTGGGCTCTTTCCAGACTTTGGCTATTGTTGATGGTGCTGCTATAAACATGGGGGTGCATGTGTCCCTTGGAAACAGCACACCTGTATCCCTCGGATAAATGCCTAGTAGTGCAGTTGCTGGGTCATAGGGTAGTTCTGTTGTTAGTTTTTTGAGGAACCTCCATGCTGTTTTCCAGAGCGGCTGCACCAGCTTGCATTCCCATCTATGTTAATTTTTTAATTGGATGGATAAATGAGCAGATAGATACATGATAATATAAGAATAGTGAATGGTAATCGTGGAATCTGGGTATTGCATATGTGGGATCTCCCTGTGAACCTCCTTGAACTTTGCTGTATGTTTGGAAATCGTCAGAAAAAAATGCTAGAAAAACTAATTTCTTGAATAGTAATGCATTCAGATAAATTTGAAAATGAAAAAGTGATGGGGTGCTGGGTGACTCAGTAGGTTGAGCGTCCGGCTTCGGCTCAAGTCACCATGTCATGGTTCATGGGTTCGAGCCCCACGTCGGGCTCTGTGCTGACAGCTCGGAGCCTGCTTTGGATTCTGTGTCTTCCTCTCTTTTTCTGCCCCGCCACTGCTCACACTCTGTACCTCTCTCTCTCAAAACGAAATAAACATTAAAACAAAATTTAAAAGTGAAAGTGTTGGGGCACCTGGGTGGCTCAGTCGATTAAGCGTCAGACTTTTCACTTCAGCTCAGGTCACCATCTCGTGATTGGTGAGATTGAGCCCTGCGTCGGGCTCTGTGCTGACAGTGCGGAGCCTGTCCGTCTCCCTCTGTCTCTGTGCCTCCCCAGGTCGCGCTCTTTCTCTCTCAAAGATAAACGTTAAAAAAAGAAAACTTAAAGAAATGGTTAAGATGGTAAATTTTACGTTGTGTATGTCCTACCACAATTCTTAGAAGAGGTCACCACTGTCCTTAGTGGTTATTCCTGTGCGTTTAACTTTATATCTGCACCAGCAAATATAGATACTGATGTGTATTCCTTCCCCGCTTTTTTTTTTTTTTTTTTTTTTTAAATCAAAAGATAGCACACTACGTGCAGACGTCTGCGTCTTGCTTGTCTTACTTGAATCTCCATCCTGGAGCTTTCTCCATGATCATATATGGAAAACGAGTTTTTGGACTCCAAGTTGTTGTTGTTGTGTGTGTGTGTGTGTGTGTGTGTGTGTGTGTGTGTGTGTGTGTGTTTGAGAGAGAGACAGAGAGAGCACGAATGGGGGATGGCCAGAGAGAGAGAAGGAGACAGAGAATCCCAAGCAGCCTCCACACGATCAGTGCAGAGCCTGACGCGGGGCTCGAACCCACGAAACTACGAGAACATGACCTGAGCCGAAACCAAGAGTCGGATGCTTAACCGACTGAGCGACCCCGGTGCCCCTGGAATCAAAGTTTTTCGCAGTTTCCCCAGGGAATGTCAAGGGGCAGCCTGTTTGGGAACCTCTGGCCTGGGAGATGGCTGGGGTCGAGGGTGGCTTAGAGATTTGCTTCTGCCTCCAGGCTGGAGGGCGGAGGACCAGAAGCGGAGGTGGCTCTTTTAGACAGTGCTCCTCTGTCCCCACCATCTACGGTGTCCATCTACAGCCCCCCCAGGGGAGTGAGTTTTTCCTGCGGGTCCTGGGTCTCTTGCTCCCCGGAGAGACTCTGGGTGGCTGGCAGCAGGGACACTCAAAACTCAACACTGTTTCTACCCTTTCTCCACCTGCTGTGGGGACGGGGTGGGGGCGGTGAGCCGGAGCCACCCTAAGAAGATGGTCACTCCTGCCATTCTGAACCGGGGCCAACACTTTAATAAAGTGAGTCACTACAAATATCAAAGGTCGAAAAGGCTGAGGGGGGGGGGGGGTGCGGGGGACGTGAATTTGGAGCCAGAACCTGCAGGCTGTGCCCTGAGGCAGTGGACGGTTGGGGGCGGTGGGGAAGGGGACGGAGAAGAGGAAGAATGGGATCAAGGGGTAAGGCAAACCTTTGCTAGGGCAGAGGCTCTTGGGCTTTATATCACTGCCCTCCGTGAAGAGACACCTGACAATGATCTTCCTCAGCTGAACATGCTCCTGTGGGCATACCTGGATCATTGACCGGGGCCTGATCAGCGATGCCGAGGGCTGTGTTGGGTCAGGAGAAGGGAAGCCATCGCATTGACTGTTCATATTGGGCCAGTGGAGGCTTGCTCAGTCCTGGCTCTCCATGAGGGTGGAGTCATAGAAGGGGTGCAGGGCAAAGGCCGGGGCGGGGGGCAAGCTGGCTGTGCCCCTGTGTATGCTCGTGGCGGTTGCAATTAAATGACACTTGTGAGATAGGAGGTGGGCATCTCCTTGATTCTTGAGTGTGTGTGTGTGTACGTGATCCTTGACCTTCCTCCTGCCCTGCCTCCGCTCATGAGCCTCTTGACCGGCCTGAGGATTATGGGCAGTTGGGAAAGCCTAGCCATCCCCAGGTAAGGAGCGGAAGATCCCCTGGTCCCCAGGGAAGCCAGGGCAGAGGCCAAGGCTTTAGTGACCCCTGAAGATGCACTGCTCCAGCCAGCATAGCCCGGCCCCTCAGGCCTCCCCGGTGAGGCCACACTCCCCACAGGGAGGCCCGGGGAGGACCCAGAATTGAGCGCAGCCCTGAGGGTCTCTCCACCCCTGTGCAGTTATCAGGCCCTGACCTTGCTTCCTTCACAGCTGGCTCTGAGTCCTGCTTTGGGGTTTCAGTTTATTCGTGCGCCTGTAAATTTCCTGGGCTCACCTCCTCCCCACAAGGCTTCCCTGGGGCCTCTGAAATCTCTGTGTTACCTGTTCCCTTTGTGCCACCCCCTGGGGCTCTCCCCCATTTATGACACAGCCTGGGGCTGCTGGTAGCACAGGCGAAACCTGGGGCCTGTGAACAGAAAACAAAGATGCCCCTTGTCCGGGTTAAGGGCAGTCCCACCAGGGCACACGGCTTGGTAGGCGGAATAAGGGCCACTTTGCACTCCCAGCTCCCACCTCGGCCCTCAGCCCCCTTAGCCCGATGGCACCAGGGTCTGCAGAAGCCACAGAATGTTTCCACAGGTCTCTCCCTGTCCCTCCCTCCCTCCGAGGACCTCTGGGGCTCCCTGCTGCCCTCAGTACAAAGCCCACACACTCAGCCTCCACACAAGGCCCTCACTGCCCTGCCCTCGCTGTCTCACGTCATGAAGCGTGGCCACAGAGGTGGCTTTCAGTTCAGATGCCTTGAAGGCCTCGGGCTATTGGAGATCTGTGATTTTTTTTCATGCTCTTTTTCTTTCTGGCTCGAATGCCTTTCTACTTCATCACAGCCGGCCCCCCAGCGGCGCCCCCATCTCCATCTTTTAAGACCTTGAAGGAGGGGGTGATGACTCACCTCTGTAGCACGGGGCCCGGTATCATCAGAGCCCAGCAAATCAATGTTTGTTAAATGAACAAATCTGCCTTCACAAGCCCCTAGCTCAAGTGTGTGGGGCTGGGGCCTGGGGCAAGGGAAGCTCGGGAAACACGGTCGTTCATCTTTCTATTCGAAACTCCTTTGGGAGCCACACCAGAGTTCCCTCCTCAGAGTCCTAATGGAGCGAGAAGCTCAACGAGGCCACCGCGGGGTCAGAGCCATACTTTTGTCGCCGACGTTCACCCGTGTTGTCTTTGAAAAAGCATGATCTTAGGTAGATTCTGCAGGAGCTGAGTCTGGGAAGGGGAGGAGGGAAGATGGTCTGGGCAAGGGGGAGGGACTTGTGGAGGAATGTGCCATTATCTAGCCCATTTATCCTGGTATTTTTTGCCGTATCAGAGTGCCACACACGTACAACTGTTTACTTGATTTGTCTTGAAAAAATAAATGGAATCACATTTTAATATATAAAATATACATATAAATATATAAATATATATTTAATATATACAAAATATTAAAAAGCATATTTAAAAAAAAATTTTTTTTTTCAACGTTTATTTATTTTTGGGACAGAGAGAGACAGAGCATGAACGGGGGAGGGGCAGAGAGAGAGGGAGACACAGAATCGGAAACAGGCTCCAGGCTCTGAGCCATCAGCCCAGAGCCCGACGCGGGGCTCGAACTCACGGACCGCGAGATCGTGACCTGGCTGAAGTCGGACGCTTAACCGACTGCGCCACCCAGGCGCCCCAAAAGTATTTTCTTTAAATAAAGTAATCTCTACTCCCAAAGTCGGGCTCAAACTGGCGACACCAAGATCAAGAGTCCCATGCTCTACCCACTGAGCCAGCCAGGCGCCCCTAATCATACTTCTAATAAACAGCACATTTAATACATACTGGGAATTGGGGGAGGGGGGGGCGGAAGAAAGGCTCGCTTTGCAGACCGCCTGAAATGGTGCACCCAGACCTTGACGCGCTGACTTGGGACGTGAGAATAAGGGATGGTGGCCTGGGAGGTGGGGGACAGAGGCCTGGGATCTCACAGCAGGAAAGAAGCCACCTCAGGCTGAGCTCAAGGCTGGCTTTAAACGCTTGAGAGCCCTTTGGTCCTGAAGCCAGAGTAGGATCAACTAAAAGAATCCTAAGAGAAGGAGGCACAGAGCTTGGACGTACGTGAGGATGAAACTGGCAAGAATCGGGGTGGTGGGTGCGGACTCCGGGGCGGAGGGAGAGAAGCAGGGGTGGGGCAGCGGGCGAGGCGAGCAGGAACGCCCCAGCGCGGAGCTGCGCACCTGCAGCGCCCCTGACCTGCGTGCGCTCGCTCCCGCCCCACTGCCTCTCGCGATGGTGAAACTCACAGAACGCCCTTGCCTGTCGCCAGCCCCCGGTGCGCAGGCGCGCTCTGGGACAGGTGCCGGCAGGGAGGCTAAAGAAGCGGGGACAGAAGTTTGATCTCAGGGCCCTGAGTGGAAGGGAAACTTCTTCCCACTTTCTGGGGGCTCTGGCAGCTTCAGGGGGAAAGAGAGCTGGAAATGAGCCTTTCATCCCAGAACTGAAAGCCTCCCTGACATTTGAGAGCCCTCAGCGCTTGAGACAGGTAAGGCTAGAGGCAGGGACAGAGTCGGGAGTGAAAAAAAAAAAAATGTATATTTTTTTCTGATTATAAAAATAGAACTACTGTTGGGGGGAAAAATGTAGAAAATTCATAAAAGGCACACGAAGAAGAAAAACATAAGCTCTACAACACCTGTCCCGATAGCCACCATAAATATTTTGGTGTTTATTCTTCCAGCCTATTTATGTATAATAATATATATATATATATATATATATATATATATATATATATATACCACATATGGTTATGTTAAGGTAATGATGTATTATATAATGTATAATTATAGTAAGATAATAAGTGAGATTGCATTGTATAAATACTTTTAGGGCCTGATTTTTTTTTTTTTTTTTAGTGTTAGCTTGTGGTCCCCAATAAACATTCTTTTATACTCTTATTTATTTATTTATTTATTTAGAGATGGAGCAGGGGAAGGGAAGGGCAGAGGCAAAGGGAAAGAGAGAGAATCTTAAGCAGGCTCCACACCCAGCATGATGACCAAGGTGGGTCTCCATCCCATGACCCTGAGATCATGAGCTGAAATCAAGAGTTGGATGCTCAGCTGACTGAGCCACCCAGGCACCCCTATGCCCTTGTTTTTAACAGATGTAGTCATTTATTTAATGTATTAATTGACATTTAAGTTGTTTCCAATTTTCTCCTAGTATAAAAAGTCTCTGCACCATTTTAATTTGCAAAATCTTGGTGTTACTTCCTTAAAATAATTATTTGAAATGGAACTGATGAGTCGGAGTATAATATAATTTTAAATACTTGTGATAAATATTGTCATATGTCCTTTCATAAATGTTATACCAGTTTAGGGCCGCCTGGGTGGCTTAAGTCAGTTCGTGATCTCTTGGTTAGTGGGACCAAGCCCTGCATTGGGCTCTGTGCTGATGGCTCAGAGCCTGCTTGGGATTCTCTCTCTCCCTCTCTCTCTCTGCCCCTCCCCCACTCATACTTTTCTGTCTCAAAGTAAGTAAATATTTTTTTTAAATGTTGTACCAGTTTAGACTCCCTCCAGCAGCATGTGGGATTGCCTCTTGTCACCCTATACTCACCTCACCTTGGTATAATTATAACTTTATCTTTACCAAAAAAAAAAAAAAAAAAGTCTTGAAATCTTCCACTTCTGTGATCACTGTCAATATCCTAGCTCAAGACACTATCAGCAATTTGTTTGGAATTCAAGACAGCCTTTTAACTTTCCTTCTTCCTTCCCCTCTCCTCCCTCACCTGGCCCCCTATGGTCTGTTTTCCACAGAAGAGTCCGAGTTATCCTTGAAAAAAAATGTGTCCTCGTTGAGTTTTGCCTCTGGTCAAGACACGGTGGCTTGTATCAGACTAGGATTCCTTTATATATATATATATATATTTTTTTTTTTTGTAACGTTTATTTATTTTTGGGACAGAGAGAGACAGAGCATGAACGGGGGAGGGGCAGAGAGAGAGGGAGACACAGAATCGGAAACAGGCTCCAGGCTCTGAGCCATCAGCCCAGAGCCCGACGCGGGGCTCGAACTCACGGACTGCGAGATCGTGACCTGGCTGAAGTCGGACGCTTAACCGACTGCGCCACCCAGGCGCCCCAGACTAGGATTCCTTTAGAGAACAATGTAAAAATTAGGTCACACACATAAGTACCCACACCCACTCACATTCGCATGCACAGCTGTTTTAAGGCTTCAGAGAGTAGCTAACATGGGCAGAACTTAAGTAACCAGGATCCTGTAGAGAAAGAAACTACTTTGAGGTAAGGGGCATCTTCTCCACTGCTTTCCTTAAAGAAATTCCTTAAGGAATTTGCTGATTTGCTTGGGAGGCCTTGAGGCTGAGCAGAAAATGGTGGCCTAAAATTGGAATTCAGGATCTGGCAAGAAAGAAGAATCTGGTCAATCCTCTAGGGTTTCAGTTGAGACTCCTGTGGGGCTATGACCTAGGAGTAAGGACGATCCAGACATGGGCCAGCCCATACAAAGCCTGGTAGTCTCAGTCCTGATTGGGTCATATGATTTGACCCTACTCTAACTGCCTGGAAGAACATCAACCGGAATTTATATATCTTCTGGAAAAATAACATCCTGGGAGCCACCCGGGCGCCCCTGGTAGGGATCCATTTTAAATCTTTATGCCTTGGTTGGAACGCTAAGTGCCTGGCTTGACCCTTTGCTTTAATGTTAGTGAGATAAGGAATGTTTGGTTGAAGTCACACGCTTTGCTCCCAGTAGGAGCTCAAGAAATGCCTATTGAGCTGAACTGAATTGAGGTCAAGGAGCTACTCAAGCGTGGGGTACCACATTATCGTTTATAGAAGAACGGGTTATCTGAACCAGTAACAGAAATAGTGAATGGTGGATGCTGAAGGCCAGAGAAGGAGCAGAAATAAACCAGGCTGGCAAGGACGATGAGAATCCCGGAGACAGCTCAACCCGCAGCAGACCCTGAGCTGCGGCTCTCTGGAGGGGGATGAAACGTATCATGAATACCTAAACACAACCAGCAGGTGGCGCTCTAAAGATGTGTTGTTGCCATCCAGACTTGGAGGGCCAACATCTTGCTTGAGCACCTAGGAAGTGGAAACTGAGGCAGGGGGAGCCTTGAACCCTAACGTTTTTGGCTCTGTGCTTCCTCCAGCGGTGAATCCCCCAAGATCAAGAGCCCTGTAAGGGTGTTGTTGTTTTTTTCCCCCCATATGTTTGCTTTCTCTGTGGCTGTATAGTGCCATCTGTTCAATTCAATTTAGAGCGCTGTGGGTTGAAAACTTTGATAAACCAACTAACTGGTTCCCTCGTGAAAATACAAGTTTTTTTTAAAATTTAAGATTTTATTTGTTTTATTTTTATTTATTTTTTCTTAAACATTTTATTTTATTATTTTTTAAATATGAAATTTATCGTCAAATTGGTTTCCATACAACACCCAGTGCTCATCCCAAAATATTTTTATTTTTTTAAATGTTTATTTTTGAGAGAGAGAGAGAGAGAGAGAAAGCATGGGGGGGGTGGGGAGAGAGAGAGGGAGACACAGACTCTGAAGCAGGCTCCAGGCTCTGAGCTGTCAGCCCAGTGCCCGACGGGGGCCTCGAACTCACGAACCACGAGATCGTGACCTGAGCCGAAGTCGGATGCCCAACCAACGGAGCCACCCAGGCGCCCCCTAAGATTTTATTTTTAAGTAATCTCTACCCCCAAAGTGGGGCTCAAACTTACACCCTGAAGAGAGTTTCATGCTCTAGTAACTGAGCCAGCCAGGCACCCCGTGAGTTTTGATTCAGTAGGGCTGGCCCGGGACCCGAGGTCCTGCATTTCTAACCAGCTCCCTGGTGATGACTTATGTTCAGTAGTTTTAATGTTTTGAACACACTGCCTGCAAGGCCTCATTTCTGTGCAACATGGGAGGGGGGAGAGGAGCAAACCTTGGCTCTGTCCTCAGAGTTTACAGCCTCCCAGAATGAAATGTCATTGAAATGTCTGCAATGCAAGTTTGAGTGTGAGTCCACTTACTGTGTGACCTTAGGCAAACTGTGTGGCCTCTTTGGGTCTCAGTTTCCTCGTCTGTACAATGGGAAGAGGGGTGCTTGGCTGGCTCAGCCGGAAGAGCATGCAACTCTTGATCTCAGGGTTGGAAGTTCAAGTCCCATATTGGGCAGAGAGATTATTTAAAAATAGCAACTTAAAAAAATGGGAAGAGGGGCGCCTGGGTGGCTCAGTTGGTTAAGTGACCGACTTTGGCTCAGGTCATGATCTCACGGTTCGTGGGTTCGAGCCCCACGTCGGGCTCTGTGCTGAACACTTGCTCGGAGCCTGGAGCCTTCTTCAGATTCTGTGTCTCCTTATCTCTCTGCCCCTCCCCTGCTCCTGCTTTGTCTCTCTTTCCCTCTCAAAGATAAATAAACTTTAAAAAAAGAATAAGCTAGGCGGGCACCCTGGGGAGTGGTACATTGGAGGGAGTGATCTTGAAGAAGGTGTCATCATCTGAAAAGAAGGAGATTTGGGAGGTGAGGACAGAAAGCTGGGAGGAGGGCTGGTCTTCTGATCTGGTGACAAGCGTAAGAATTGCTTTTGAGGGGGATTTGAGCGTTACTTCGGGCTCAGCAGGGATCCTTCTGGAAATGGATAGGGTGGGTAGGAGCTAGACTTCCTGGCACATCAAGCTTTGGTTTATTGCCCCATTTCACATCTTTAGGGCTTTCGGGGGTTGTGAGAGAGGCGCTAAGAGGAGCCAAGGCTTACCCTGGTCCTGCCCTCATGTAGGGCTTTGCCACAGCCTCCTGCCCACTGGTGTGGGGTCCTCAGCCCAGGCTCCTGAGTTTGCCTGCGCACTTAAAAATTTTTTTTTTTTTCAACGTTTATTTATTTTTGGGACAGAGAGAGACAGAGCATGAACGGGGGAGGGGCAGAGAGAGAGGGAGACACAGAATCGGAAACAGGCTCCAGGCTCTGAGCCATCAGCCCAGAGCCTGATGCGTGCCTGCGCACTTTAAATACAGTGGTGTTTCCATAGCATCTGGAAGATTCGCGACACTTCTGGATTAACTTCTAGCGTTCTGCTGAATGTTCCTGGGGATACAGAGATCCATGCAGCCTCTACGCTCACTGGGTGACCCCGGGGAGGTCACACATCACCCCGGGAAAGGAATGGTCAGTATAGGGCCTCAGTAGTGATTCTTAAAAATGATGCAGAGGGGCATCTGGGTGGCTCATTTGGTTGAGCATCCGATTCTTGATTTTGGCTCAGGTCATGATACCACGGTTTGGGAGACTGAGCCCCGTGTTGGGCTCTGCGCTGACAGCACAGAGCCCGCTTGGGATTCTCTGTCTCTCTGCCCCTCCCCTGCTCTCTCTCTCTCTCTGTCTCAAAACAAATACATAAAGAATTAAAAAAAAAAGTGCTTCTCCCATATGGTGGGACTAAATGATACGTGAGGCCTGCATGCAGCGTTCAGGGTGAGTCGCCAGACCAGGGGTGGTCTGATCTGGTCATGATTGAGGAGTGGGGGCAGGTCTGGAGAGGCAGAGAGGAGGAAGGACACCAGCACCCACTGGAGGGACTCCAGGGGACATACGTGAAGCCCGCTGCACACGTGACCTGTGAGGCCAGCCCTGGAATCACCCCCATTTCGTAGATGGGGAAAGTGAGACTCGGACCCCCAAGTCTGACTTCACCCTCTCCCGTGTTCTGTGCGTCTCCCGTCCTTAGTGAGTGACAGCCTTTCCCCTGCCCTTCCGGTCCCGTCCACACACGGGGACGGGGGCGTGCATGCGTGTGTAGTGAAAATGGGGAGCCGTGAAAAAGTGTGGCCGAGGAGGTAAGCGAGGCTTGATCTCTCTCTTCCCTTCCTCAGAGGCCAGGGAAGCTGGAAGGGTTGCCTCACTTCAGATGCCAGGCCCCAGCCTTCAGGCCACAACCCACTTCCTGTGCCTGTGTGCCTCTGTCAAAAGGTGATTCTCACGCTTCCTGTTGACTTCCGCTTTGTTTCAGCGGGTCCAGCCCGCCCCCCCGCAGCGTGCTGCTCTTGGTCTGATCGGTGAGCCCTGGGACACAGGACCAGGTACCGTCCTGCTACTGGGAGGGTAGGGCGCACGAGGCGGGGTGGGAGAGTGTGATGGGAGAAGTTCTGGGCCAGGCGAGGGGGGACCCGAGAGACACCAGGGCTGAGGGGTCCTGGTGGTCTGCAGACCCTCTTCGTCCATGGTTGGCGGGCGGTGGGGGGCGGGGGGGGGGGGAGCTGTCAAAGGCTGAGGTCAGTATGTGAAGCTGGTTATTTCTCTGGCCATGACGCGAGAGTTTTGCTTGGGTGGCTTCCTGAAACCACACTGCCTGTCCACGTCTCCCCAAGATCCCTTGATTTGTTTTTCTATTTCCTGGGCTGCCCGGGTAGCTTCTTCCTGGGGTGCAGAGAGAGTTTCCGGGGTTCAGACAGGTTTATCTGGGACTGACTGAGACACGGTCCCTGTGATGCTTAAAAATCACACTGAGCTGACCAAGTTAGGAGATTGCCACGAATCCTGGCTCCTTGTCTCACTCATGTAGATTTCTCCGAGCCCATGAGCCTGTTTTCTCATCTACGGAATGACACGGTGTCTCTATTTTGTGGGATTTCTGTGATGCTGAAGCAGGACGATGATGACGAAAGTGTTTTGTAAACTGTAAGATGATATCCTTCAGGACTTGAGGTTACTTTTAGTTTTTTTGTTTTTTTTTGTTTTTTTAATTTTAAGGTTTATTTATTTATTATGAAAGAGAGTGCAAGCAGGGGAAAGGCAGAGAGAGAGAGAGAGAATCCAAAGCAGGCTACATGTTGTCAGCACAGCACAGAGCCCGACTTGGGGCTCAAACCCACGAATCATGGGATCATGACCTGAGCAGAAATCACAAGTCAGACACTTTACCGACTGAGCCACCCAGATGCCCCTACTTTTATTTCATTTTCTAAATGGAACTAGACCTTTTTTTTTTTTTTTTCCCTAAACTGGTATGATAGTTGCTATAAACCCCAACAATACAGAGAAAGTGAAAGTTTTTGCATGATTCCATCCCCAAAGATGACTATGGACATTTTTGGCGTATAGATTTCTAGACTAAAAAAAAATAAAAAACAATTTTAATGTTTATTCTTGAGAGAAAGAGAATGCAAGCAGGGGAGGGGCAGAGAGAGAGGGAGACAAAGAATCCGAAGCTGGCTTCAGGCTGTGAGCGGTCAGTACAGAGCCTGATGCAGGGGCTCAAACCCACAAACCCATGACCTGAGCTGAAGTCGGACACTCAACCAACTGAGCCACCCAGGCACCCCTTTCACACAGTTCTCAATTGAGTTGTTGTTGTTGTTGTTGTTGAGTTATAGGAGTTCTTCTATTCTATATTCTGGAAATTAACTAGACTTCTACAATAAATATTTCTTATGTCCAACTCTACTCACTGTCCATTAACCTTTTCTCCTTTAATAATATCACTTGAGTATCATCTCATGTTAGTTAAAAAAAATTTTTTTTTAACATTTATTTAGTTTTGAAAGACAGAGGGAGACAGAGCACTAGAGTCAGGGAGGGGCAGAGAGGGGTTGGGAGACACAGAATCTGAAACAGGCTCCAGGCTCTGAGCTGTCAGCACAGAGCCTGATGCTGGGCTCGAACCCACAAACCACGAGATCATGACTTGAGCCAAATTCGGATGCTCAACCGACTGAGCCACCCAGGTACCCCTCATGTTAGTTTATAAATATCTATCTTGTCTGTCTTTTTTTTAATGTTTATTTATTTATTTTGAATGAGTAAGACAGAGTGTGTATGTGGGGAGGGGCAGATAATGAGGGAGAGAGAGAATCCCAAGTAGGTTCTGTGCTGTCAGCACAGAGACTGATGCATGGCTCTATCCCAGGAACCCATGACCTGAGCCGAAGTCAGGAGTCAGACACTTAACCACCTGAGCCACCTGGGCGCCCCTCTAGCTTGTCTTTCTTAACAGCTGTGTAGTATTCCAATGTGTGGCCATACCATGATTTATTAACTCAGTCTCTACCAATGGATGTTTAGGCTATTTCCTATTTATTGGTATAATAAGAAATAATTCTCCAGTAACCACCATTGAACATACACCTTTGCATATTAGCCCTATTATTTCCTTAGTATAAATTCTTTTTTTTTTTTAATTTTTTTTAATGTTTTTATTTATTTTTGAGACAGAGAGAAACAGAGCATGAGCAGGGAGGGGCAGAGAGAGAGGGAGACACAGAATCTGAAGCAGGCTCCAGGCTCTGAGCTGTCAGCACAGAGCCCGATGCGGGGCTCAAACTCACAGACTGTGAGATCATGACCTGAGCTGAAGTCAGACGCCCAACCAACTGAGCCACCCAGGCGCCCCTCCTTAGTATAAATTCTTACAAATTGACTGCTGGATGAAAGGTATGCATATATTTATAGTCTTAATTCATTCATCCAAATTCCTCTAATAAATGTCATACTTTTTTTTTTATTTAAAATTTTTTTATTGGGGTGCCTGGGTGGCGCAGTCGGTTAAGCGTCCGACTTCAGCCAGGTCACGATCTCGCGGTCCGTGAGTTCGAGCCCCGCGTCGGGCTCTGGGCTGATGGCTCAGAGCCTGGAGCCTGTTTCTGATTCTGTGTCTCCCTCTCTCTCTGCCCCTCCCCCGTTCATGCTCTGTCTCTCTCTGTCCCAAAAATAAATAAACGTTGAAAAAAAAAATTAAAATTTTTTTTATTAAAGCCTCACAGTAAAAAAAAATAGCATTTCCCTGTCTCATCTTCCCACTTCCAAGTTCTCCCTACCAGACATAAACACTAGCAATTATTTTCGTTGTTTCTAAAGTGGTTGTATGGCTGTTCTTTTTTTCTACTATAGTCATTATTTATTTACTTATTACGAAAGGTAAGGATACATCACCCTATCTATATCATTGCTCCCACATCTTCCTGGTATGGTTATATCACAAATTTTGGTTAAATCAGTGTTCAGTTTACATTATAGAAGTATGTTATGCCATAACTATGTAAGTATTGTTCTCAGAGCTGTCTAGTTTATTGTTACTATTTCCTTCCTTTTGTTTAATTTCTCCCCCCTGGAGTTGATGGTTGCATCAGTTTTTTGTTTTCTTAGTTTTAACATATGTATCACTGATTCCCCTCCAACAGGGCTTTTACATCTTCTCATTAGGAACAGACACATCAGATCATCTCTGTTGCCATCTTTTTTTAAACTGCATATTTTAATTTCAACCCTCATTTAAAAAAAAAAAGGTTCTTGTCTTGCTCCTTTTTTGTAGCACCACGTTCTTGTTTTATGGATGTGATGATATCTTTATTTCTCTGAAGATATTAAAGTCTTTCTTTTTTGGGGTTCCGGGGTGTCTCCGTCAGTTAAGCATCTGACTTTGGCTCAGGTCATGATCTCACAGTTGGTGGGTTCAAGCCCCACATTGGGCTCTGTGCTGACAGCTCAGAGCCTGGAACCTGCTTTGGATTCTGTCTCTCCCTCTCTCTCTCTCTCTGCCTCTCTCTCTCTCTCTCTCAAAAATAAATAAACATTAAAGGTAAGGATAAATTTTCTTTTTCTGTTTTATCTCTGCTCCCTCCATTGTATCTACTACTCCTGTTTCCTTTGTGTGATTTTGTTCTATCTTTTATATTGGAGGCTTTTTCAAATGTTTGTGGGTTCCTTGCTAAATGTTCATTTTTATGATCAAGGAACTAGAAGCTGATTAGAGGCTCCGTGTGGGTGTGGGGGGAGGGATTGGGTGGAGGATCCTGTTGGCTGTTGGGCCTCTCCCTGAGGCAATCTGGTGGGCAGACCAGGTGCTGTGGTTGGGAGACCTCTCTGGAGCCAGTTGGGTTCTGTTGAGAGAGTCTCTGATCTCCTGCCTGGAGGATACAAGCTAGGATGTAGGCATTCTTGGGGGGCTGTCAGGGGAAGGAAGCTGGGATCTCATCATTCAATATGCAGCCTTTGAAGGATCTGCCCTCCCTCTATCTCCCTTTTCTTTGTGGTATGGTGACTAAGCCTTGCCCTCCGGTCTGGAGCTTCTCTGGTTTAGTTTCTCCAGAGAATAAATGTCCTCCTCCTGCTAGGGTGGGAAAGATAAATACCTTGGCTTATCAATTGTCTGCGCTGTGAAATCAGCCTCTGAGTGTTTTGTAAACACGCTGTACTCTCAACAGATCTTCCTGTTTTTAGCCCCACCCCACACCACCTTCCGACGTAAGCTGTCACCTCCAATTCTTGAGCCACCTTCCGACGTAAGCTGTCACCTCCAATTCTTGAGCCTGTCGGTAGGACAGAGGCACAGCACTGCTTGCTTCTGGTTGGCATTCAGTTTCCAGACTTCCCTGATCCACTCCAACAGCTACCATTCACCAATCTACCTTCCATCTCCCCAGATTCTGGTAACATCTTGTGTCCACCGTTGTCTTTTCTTCTGTGCACTGTCCTGCTGTCCTGGTGGATTTCTGCCTCTTAGGATTCTTGTCCTGTCTTTGTTGTGGTGTTTCAAGAGGAAGCAAAGACACAAGTATTCAGTCCATCCTGGTAACTGTGATAGTTATATTTGCGCTCTGACCAGTGTTGTACAAGAGCATTGGCTTTCTCATACTTTTTTTTTTTATTATTTTATTTGAGAGACAGCACACATGAGTGGGGGTGAGGGGAAGAGGGAGACAGAGAGAAAGAATCTTAGCCCCATGTGGGGCTTGATCCCACGACACTGGGATCCTGACCTGAGCTGAAATCAAGAGCTAGACACTCAACTGACTGAGCCACTCAGGCACCCTGGCTTTCTCATGTTGTTAGCAGCACTGAGTATTATCATTTATCTTATCTTATTATTATTTTTTAAACATTTTTTTAAAGTTTATTTTATTTTATTATTTTTTTTTCTTTATTTATTTAAAAAAAATTTTTTTTTTCAACGTTTATTTATTTTTGGGACAGAGAGAGACAGAGCATGAACGGGGGAGGGGCAGAGAGAGAGGGAGACACAGAATCGGAAACAGGCTCCAGGCTCCGAGCCATCAGCCCAGAGCCCGACGCGGGGCTCGAACCCACGGACCGCAAGATCGTGACCTGGCTGAAGTCGGACGCTTAACCGACTGCGCCACCCAGGCACCCCAAAAGTTTATTTTATTTTTGAGAAAGTGAGCGAGTACAAGTTGGGGAGGGGCAGAGAGAGAGGGAGACACAGAATCCGAAGCAGGCTCCGGGCTCTGAGCTGTCAGCACAGAACCTGACACGGGGCTTGAACCCACAAACTGTGAGATCATGACCTGAGCCGAAGTTGGATGCTTAACAGACTGAACCACCCGGGCTCCCACATTATCGTTTCTTTTACAGTTTTCTAATCTGATTAGCAGAAAGTTATATCTCATTGTTATTCTAATTTTTAATGATATTTTCCCCTTCCTTGGATTAAGAAAGTAATCTGTATTTGCTGTAGAAAATTTGGAAAATACAGGTATGCACAAAAAAAGAAAATATAAATCAATTTTTCTATAGCCATGTACTTACAAAAATAAAAGCAGAGTCATCTTAATTTGTAGTCATGCTTTTGACTTACTAATCCTAATTTGTCCTCATATTATGATACGTTGTTCTATGACGTCATCGTTAGTGGTAACATGATACTCCATTGTGTGGATATATTTTTATTTTATTTTGGGAGGAATTTTATTTTATTTTATTTTATTTTATTTTATTTTATTTTAGAGAGAGAGTGCGCGTTGAGTGGGGGAAAGAGAGAGGGAATCCTAAGCAGGTTCCATGCTCAGCGTGGGGCCCGATGCAGGGCTTGATCCCACGACACTAGGATCATGACCTAAGCCTAAATCAAGAGTTGGACACTCAACTGACTGAGCCTTCCAGGTGCCCATTGTGTGGGTATATGATCATACCCTACTGATGGGCATTTAGGTTCTTTTGGGTTAAAATTTTCATTAACAGGCTTCCCTTTTGATCATGACCCCATTTAACCGTGTTCCCACTGTGTTATCTGCTCAGCAATCTGTTTTTTTTTTTTGGGAGGAGAGAAGAAAGGTAAAGTTTAATCCTTTTCTGGTTAAATAATTACTAATTCCAAATCAGTGAATACAGACTCGCAGAGATTTTCTAGCACTTTCTATCTTTTTTTTTTTTTTTTCTTTCCATGGGTCAGAGGAAGAGCTAAAGGGTCACTTTGCGGTTCTCATGAGATTTCTCCACAGCTTTCAACTCGAGGGAAGATGATAGAGGACAAAAGCACCAGGGAGGACTGATGTTTTTTTTTTTTTTTTTTTTTCAACGTTTATTTATTTTTGGGACAGAGAGAGACAGAGCATGAACGGGGGAGGGGCAGAGAGAGAGGGAGACACAGAATCAGAAACAGGCTCCAGGCTCTGAGCCATCAGCCCAGAGCCCGACGTGGGGCTCGAACTCACGGACCGCGAGATCGTGACCTGGCTGAAGTCGGACGCTTAACCGACTGCGCCACCCAGGCGCCCCAGGAAGGACTGATGTTTGTGAGTGATGAGAACACGGAAGCAGAGCGGGCAGGTGTCTGGAGAAATCATCCAAGAAATAGTAGCTTAAGAGAAAATCGGAAAGAATGAACTGGTCTGGGCGTTGAGGAATCCTGAATCCTGCTAGCTGTGTGTCCTCGGGCAGGTTGCCCAGCCTTTTTGGTTCTCCACTCTTCCTCCTCATCTCAGGTGGATTTCTTCGTTCTCTCGTGTCTTCAGAGGCTCTATGAGTACAGACTTTGTCATGCCTGCCCTGTGATCCGGACAAGTTGCTTAACTTCTCTGAGACTTGGTTTTCTCATCTGTAAAGTGGGGACGCTAAGAGCTACTTCACAGAGTTGCTGGGAATGGATGTTTGGCGGGTACTTATCACAGGGCCTGTCCCGTACCGAGTATCCAATCAATGAAAGCTATTTTTATTGCTTCTCGCACGCCGATTGTTATGTAAGAGGAGAGTAATTACATCATCCCACGCCGTGCATATGGAAAACAATGCTGTCTTCTCTAAAGTGGTTTTTGAGGTCCAGCCTGCAGCTGGGACAGACTCCAGGGAGCGCAGTCCAAGGTCACCACTGGCCACTGACCTCCGTTTTCAGCTCATTCTTCCTCGGCGCTTGGGTGCTGTCCAAATGTGCACCAAGTTAACACGCAGCTGTTTAACACAGATGAATAGGATGCCAGGAATGTTGGTCGACAGGGGAAGCCATAGGACGCTCCACTTTCTAAATATAAAATACCCAGGAGTGTAACCGAAGGGGACCTGAGTATTAGACGATATGAATCACCAATGTGGGAGTGCTATTCAGAAAATGTTGACATGCTTTCAAGTTGTGATTAATGAGCACGGAGACGGGGGAGAGAGGTTGTGGGTGTTGCTGAAATTTTGCTCTTTGCTGCTGTGCGCTCTTGGACAAATCACCCTCTTCTGTAAAGCCAGCAGGCCGGATTGTATTTTTGTCCCCCAACGGGTGGGCTTTGTATGACTGGTGGCCTGCAAAGTGATGTTATATGGTACAGACGCAGACACTTGGTATCTTATCTCATTTTTTTATTTTTAATTTTTTTAATGTTTATTTTTGAGGGAGAGAGAGAAAGAGAGAGAGAGCACAAGCAGGGGAGGGGCAGAGAGGGAGAGGGAGACGCAGAATCCGAAGCGGGCTCCAGGCTCTGAGCTGTCAGCACAGAGCCCGACGCGGGGCTCGAACTCACGAACCGTGAGATCATGACCTGAGCCGAAGTCAGAGAACATGGTTTGTGGCAGCTAGAAAAACAGTGCCCCAAAGCTGTCCACATCCTTAACCTCCAGAGCCCGTGACTGTGTTACCTTCTAGGGCAAAAAGGGCCTTGCAGATGTGGGTAAGGGGAGATTGAAAAGGGGAGATTTTGAAAAGGGGAGATTATTCTGGGATATCTGGGTGGGTCACACGGAATCGAAAGAGTCCTCAGGAGAGCAAGCCGTGTGTGTGTGTGTGTGTGTGGCAAAATCAGACAATGTGACACCAGAAACAGCTGCTGGAGGAGACGGTCAAGAGCTCAGAAGCCCTGAGGTCTCTAGAAGCTGGGAGTGGCCAGAACCCCTGCTCCCCTGGAGCCTCCAGCAGGAACCAGCCCCTGCCGACACGTTGGCACGTTGATTGCCTCCCGTAGGTCCCATTTGGGGCAAGAACTGTAGGAGAGCACACGCACTTGTGTTGTTTTAAGCCACGGAAAGCTTGTGGTAATCAGTGGCAGCGGCCACAGGAGACGAAAACACCAGCCTTTAGATAGTTCTCTCGGCAAGTTCAGGGACTCCCCAGGGCATCGCAAAGGAGCGTGACAAGAATACGACCTGCCCCCACTGACCTAGGAATGACTGTAGGGCAGACTGGCCAAGGAGAGGCAGAGACCTCAGGTCCCCCAGAGAGGGTGCTTGGGACCTCCATCCTGACTCTCAGGCACTGACAGCGAGTATCATCGGGTTCAGCCTGCTCGTTTTACAGAGGAAGAGACTGAGGCTCCGAGAAGGGAAGTAATGAGCAAAATCAAGTGTGATGGGGCTGATTTGGCCAAGAGGAATACATTCCTGAATTCCTAAGGCGGTGGTTGGGAAGGGCTCCAGGCAGAGGCTGACTGGGCTCTCACACCAGGGTGGGGAGCCCTGAGGAGGGGCGGGGCCTCCCCTCTGGCTGGGGGTGGGGGGTGGGTCTTGCCACCCTTTGACCACCTTTTGCATTTGTCTGGGCCTCTTGCTGTCACAGCGCCTCAAAACCCACAAAACCCCCTTTTGTAATTTTCAAAGTGGACATGGGGACCTGTTCCCGTATTATACCGTGTAGGAATCGACAAAGGCTAGTGTGAAATGTCCTCCGAGATCCCATGGACTCAGGTTAGGGTATAACCGTCAACGGTCAGGGTATTGTTCCCCTTTATTGAGACAGTGGCCTCCAGATACGTGAGCTGCAGAAAAGCAATCCTGATATTAGCGATTAGCTGCAGAAAAGCAATCCCAAGTTAGCGATAGTTGACCTCCAAGATAGTTCTGCCATTCAAAATCCCAAATATCATTACGTTGTCAGTTAACAGGTGTTTAGAAGATATGAAGTTGAAAAGATTGTAGGGTTGAGGGGCGCCTGGGGAGCTCGGTGGGTTAAGCATCTGACTTTGGCTCAGGTCATGATCTCGTGGTTGGTGGGTTCAAGCCCTGCGTCAGGCTCTGAGCTGACATCTCAGAGCCTGGAGCCTGCTTGGATTCTGTGTCTCCCCCTCTCTCCGCCCCTCCCCTGCTCATGCTCTGTCTCTTTCTTTCTCAAAAATAAATAAACATTAAAAAATTTTGTTAAAAGATTGTAGGGTGGAAACTAGACTTCTGCAGAACTTATGTTTACGGGAGGGAACCCCATCAGACGGGGCTAATTAGGGAGCCCTAGCAGAAGAAATTAATTCTTGTGATCTGTGCCACGCAAGTGGGAGCCTTCCTGTCGAAACGTACCCCAGCGTGTCCACGTTGACTCTTGTATCTGAGAGAGTGGCTTGGCTTCAAGGCTGGAGTTTAAAAAGGTCCTAAAAGCCACAGACTTAAGAAAATCATTTGCAAGGAATTTCGAGCAAATTATCTTGCTTTACCTTTGGATGCATTCTTTTTTTTTTTTTTTTTTTTTTTTAATAAAAAATATACATTTAATTACTTTTGGTTACAAAGTACCGAAAAGTGTCTGGGTGGTTCAGTCCGTTAAGTGTCCGACTTCAGCTCAGGTCATGATCTCACAGTTGGTGAGTTCGAGCCCCGCTTGGGGCTGTCAGCGCAGAGCCCTCTGTGGATCCTCTGTCCCCTGCTCTCTCTGCCCCTCCCCTGCTTGCACACATGCTGTTCTACTTGGAATGTGTTTGATTAGGAGCAAGGTGGAAATACGATATGTGTGTTAGCTGCCTGAATTTTTAAATTTTGTCAACTGCTACTTGTTAGTCTTTTTTTTTTTTTTTTATGATAGAGTTCTTTATCAGAGTTCTAAATGGTAAAACTGCTTCGACAAAAAGGAAGAAAAAAGGGGAAGTGCTCAGCAGCAGAGAGCAATGAAAATATGTTAGAACTTAAGAACATTCGCTGCAAGGTTATTTCTCCATTCAGCAAATGTTAAGTGCCTGCTCCGTGCCAGGTGTCGCCCTAAATGCCACCCTAAATATAAAAACACTGAAAAGTTCTAGCCTGTTCGTTTCTTCTCAGTAGCTTTCACTACCCCGACATGCTAATGTTTCTTTTCTGTTTCCTTTCTTTTCTGTAAGCTTGTTTCATGACCTGCTCTCTTCCTGGAGCCCAGAACAGGACAGGCACTCGGTAAGTATTTATTGAACGGCCATTCCGTCCCGTCTGGGTAACTTTGACTCACTGGCTTCCCTGGGAATGGGTTTTGGCTGAAATTGCCTGGTACGATCAGCACAGGTTGGTAAGAAACACTCCCATCTCTTTAAAGTCCCGTCGTTTCATTAGAATGGTTTGGGAGCGAGCAAAACCAGCGCCACTTTGCCTCTGTAAAGGTATGTGAGCAGGTATTGCTTCTGTCTGGGGACAGTCACACTGTTTATGTAGGTGTGATGTCAACAGCCCTTGGGGTTGCCAGGTGTTACCCAAGCTAGCAATTGAGAGTGTGGGACCTTCCTTCTCTGTGTAGGCAGCTGGCGCTCTGGGGTGTGGGTAGTGACACAAAGGGCTGGGTGGGAGCCGGGGCTGACAGTGAAGACAGAGGCTTGGATGGCAGGGGGAGGCTCTGAAGCCTCCAGGAAAACCAGGAGGCTCTAGATGGTTCCAGAATGGGAGGAAGTCCGCCATTCAGGTAGGTTGCTGGGGAAGAAATTGGGGCAGTTCCAAGAGATTCGTGGCAGTGTGGCAGGATATCAGGTTCCGTTAATGGTGGGGGGGAGGGTGAGGGAGGCTAAGCAAAGACTCTTCAAGCCTCAGTTTACCCCACCCCGGATAAGGACGAGGGCCCTTTCCCTCCAGGCACCAGAGCTGCATTCTGACGGGAAGGCCTGTTTCAACCTCAACCCGAATTGTCCTCTTTCTCACCTGCAAGGGGCCACTTCTTAGCAAGCCAGCCCGGAGGCCTGCGGAGGGTGGGAGGCCCTGGAGACATGTGGTCCTCCGGCCGGAAGCAGGTGGCATTCTTAGACACAGTGGAAAGGGAAGGAGCAGCAAGGGAGTTTGGAACCAAAACCCGAGCAAAGTCATCATACCCAATCCCTGTCTTTCCGTGGACTCACAGACGCCTGGAGTTTGGAATTTAGGGGACAGAGATTCAGACAGCAGAGCTGAGGTTTGGAAGGCCCAGTGGCTTTGTGTGGTTGGCGAGCACCGTTTGTTCAAGAAGCTACTGAGGATGCAAGAAAGGCAACAAAGGAATTTCCTCTTGTCTTCAAGGTGGTGCGGGATTACCTCGGGCTCGGCCGTTCGGGCTCCAGGGTCAAGGACCAACCAGAAGGGAGCATTTTTGAATCCAACGTAAACTGGTTACCATCCCTTATCTTGGGGGAACTTATCTGGTTGAAGGCTGCGCATTCTGCAGACCCCTTAGCAGTCATGATTCCAACCAATTTTTATTTATGTAAAACATTTTTAAAAATTAAGTTTATGGGGCGCCTGGGTGGCGCAGTCGGTTAAGCGTCCGACTTCAGCCAGGTCACGATCTCGCGGTCCGTGAGTTCGAGCCCCGCGTCGGGCTCTGGGCTGATGGCTCAGAGCCTGGAGCCTGCTTCCCATTCTGTGTCTCCCTCTCTCTCTGCCCCTGCCCCGTTCATGCTCTGTCTCTCTCTGTCCCAAAAATAAATAAACATTGGAAAAAAAAAAGTTTATAATAAAAAAAAAAAAATTAAGTTTATTTTGAAGGGGGGAGGGGCGCAAAAATCCCAAGCACAGAGGCGGGGCTCAAACTCACGAACCCGTGAGGTCATGACCTGAGCCGAAATCAAGAGTTGGACCAACCAACTGAACCACCCAGGCGCCCCTCCAACCAATATTTATTGAATGCCCCACTTTAGGCCAGAAAGTAAGATAAACTTCTCTATTCAAGGCATTTGCATATATTATGACGTTTTTATTTTCATATCTCCGTTGCATTTTATATAGCAGCCCTTTATCTTAAGGGCCTTGACAATTTTATGGAGGAAGGCAATCAATCCTGTGACATCAAACCCTATATTCACTCAGGGACCAGGCCCTGCCACACCGCATCCTCTCACCCTGGGTATGTTTCTTCACAGCACCTGTCGTGATCTGACAGAAATAAATTTGTCTGCTTGCTTATTGTCTGTCTTTCCCATTAGAATAGAAACTCCGGGGGTGCCTGGGTGGCTTGGTCGGTTAAGCGTCCGACTTCGGCTCAGGTCATGATCTCACGGTCCGGTCCGTGAGTTCGAGCCCCGCGTCGGGCTCTGTGCTGACAGCTCAGAGCCTAGAGCCTGCTTCCGATTCTGTGTCACCCTCTCTCTCTCTGCCCCTCCCCTGCTCATGCTCTGTGTGTGTGTGTGTCTCTCTCTCTCAAATATAAATAAATATTAAAAAGTTAAAAAGAAGATTTGGGCTACAGAAAAGTCATAATTGCCCCTGACTTGGAGTCCAATTCCTTTGTAACCTGACATCACCTAAGTTGAGCCTTTTATACTAGTGAAGCTTTGTATAATGTATTTTCTTCTCAGAATTTGGGGCATTTTCCAGAATGTGCTGTTGGTCTTGCATTTGGAGTTATAGCCACCAAACTATTGATTCATTCTTTCGCTTTTAATTAAAGCACATTGAATTGAGTGTTTGCTAAATGCCTGTTGCTGGGGGATAGTAGGACAATCAATATTGTCGCTGTGGTCGGTGAGCTTTGGTTCTTTGTGGGGAGCTCAGACACCTCTATGACCAAAAAGCTGTGTTCAGTAAGTCCCCTGCGAACTATGTGAGGTTTTACTTGAACTCAGAGGAAGGAGCATTCATTTTGGGGCTTTAGGTATTCAGGGAAGGCTTCTTGGAGGAGGTGGCATATGAATGAGACTTCCACAGGCAGAGAGGAAGGTGGGCTGGCCAAGTCTAGAGAGCATCAGTCACATGCAGGGCAGTGGGAGTCAATAAAAGCCCAGAGAGGGGTGCCTGGATGGCTCAGTCAGTTGAGCATCTGACTCTTGATTTCGGCTTGGGTCATGGAGTCGCGGTTTGTGGGATCAAGCCCCGTGTCACGCTCTGTGCTGATAGTGTGGAGCCGGTTTGGGATTCTCTCTCCTCCCTCTGCTTCTCTTTTTCTCTCTCTCTCTCTCAAAATAAATAAACATTAAAAAAAAAAAAAAAGGCTCAGAGAGGCAGGGAGCTGTTTGGGGGACATAGTGGAGGGTCTAGGTGAACTGTAGGAAGCAGACAGTACAAGTGGGTTGGAGTTGCTTCGGGAAGGCCTTGAATGCTAGGCTTTGTACTTGACCGCAAAGGCAACAGGATGCTGAAACAAGCTTTGGAGGCCGTGGTGCTCTGTACACGGAGGGATTTTAGAAAGATGATTCTGATGGGCTGGAACAAGACGAAATTCAAGGGAGAGAAGTCTGGGAAGGGAGGGGGCAGAGACACAGGAGACTCTGCCCTGGGGAGATCCAGGGAGAAAATAGTGGGAAAATGGATTTGAGGGAGTCTTTTGGGTTTGGTGCCCTCGAGAGTAAAATGGAAGCCGGGGAAGGGGATAATTAAGGGTGATTTGATGAGGCCTTTGTATCTTAGTAACCAGGAAAGTGAGGATGTCATTGGCAGAAACCTGAAACTCATTTTGAAAATTTCAGCTGGGGCCAAAGGAGGATGTGTTTTGGGGGTGTAGGCAGGAGGTAGAGGAGGTGGTGGGACATCTGGTGGATGTGTCCAGCAGGCCATTAGTAACCAGCTAGCCATCGGGAGTCCCTTGCCCAGCCTGGGTACGGAAAATACCGGCCACAAAAATATGGAGGGATTCACCTGAATCAAACCTTTGATTTTGAGGTGTCCGCTCACCTGATTCAACAAAGGGCTGCATATGCCCCATCTTCTCAGAGTTTTCAAGGCAGGCCTGTGTGCACCGCGTCACCTTTGTGTGTGATGTGGCTGGAGTCCAGCACTCTCATTAGCTAGAGTCGACATTTGTGTCCAAACCTCTCCTGAGGCAACTGGTCAACCCCCACTGCCCCGCAGTGGAAATCAGCCTCTGTTTCCCGAGTCTCTGAGTGTGTGGGTGGCAGGGAAGGTGGGGGTGTTTGTGCATCCTCTCAAGGACTGTGATATTGACCCCTTTAGCTCGATCCCAGAGGGACCTTGTACGGGGACCCCTGCTTCAGCATCCCCCTACTTGATAGCTGATGAAGGTAGAGACTGGAACAACTTCGCTCATCTTTTTTACCTTCACAGAGCTGATTTTGTGACTTCGTTTGCTTTTCGAGGCCACTTTCGGTCGTCACTTCTTTATTTTCTCTAGATGGGCATCCTGGAAGCAGGGAGTGGGGCAAAGGTCGTTGACTGCTACCTGAGAGAAAGCTCAACAGCACAGAGGAAGGAGATCAGTAAAGGGCTTTGATATTACCGAGAGCCCGGCCAGGCAAAAAGCCCGTTCATTAAGATGGGGCCCATGCATGAGTCCTGACAAACACCGGTGCAGGATCCAGACCGGGTAGGATGGGATGGTGGCCTATAAGATGACGCCAACATTTTCTGTAGGGCCTGGCCTGCCATGAGGTGACTCAGTGTATTTCCTAGGACTTCAGCCAGGAGGCGGGGCCAAGAGTTGCAGACTATTTTTTCCTCTTGGGCTGGGACTGCTCTGTCTTGGCACTAGGTCCACAGGAAGGTCTGCCTGCTTAATTAGCTCTTTGCCTGTGACCTCATCGGTCAGAGCACAGCTTCAGCCAGGGAAGCAGAGCCCCAGACTCTGAGAGAGCTTCCGCAGTGTCCCAGGTCACTGGGCTTGGACAAAGACCTGCTTGGGTTTAAAGTCTACTTTAAACCCTCAGTTTTGCAGCATATACACTCAAGGTAATAATTCCAGCCTCACAAGCTGCTTGGGTGGACGGAGGGAGGGAATTGATGTAAAGCACTTAGCACAGTGCTTTAGCCCAATAAACAGCAGTTATTATTAATAGACCCCCTAGTTGAGTGGCAGTGTAATCGGGGTAACAGTGTGGTTTCTGGAATTAAACAATCCAGATCAGTTGGGTTTGGATCTCGAGTCTTCTTCTTTTTTTTTTTTTTTTTTTTCCTAGTTGACTGACCTTGGGCAACTTTGCTTTTGCTGAGTCTGTTTCCTCATTTGTAAAGTGGGAATACTAACAGTACCTATGTCGCAGGGTCATTGTGAGGAGTATGCAAATCAATTTTGCATAATTATCAGTATACACACATGGCACAATGAAGGTGAACGACTCTTACAGCCAATATCATGATCTTTCAACCCTGAAGCTTTCTGAGCCTAGCTCAAGGTACCATCCTTAACCCATTAATCTCTTCTCCAATATTTATTATTTGGACACCTCTTACAATCCATTTTGCATTGTTCCAGTTTATGTCCATTTCCCCCCAAAACACAGCTGGACTTCCCAGACTCACCTTGCCTTTGCCTTGAGGCCTTTCACATCATTATTGTGTCCAAAAAGCCCAAGGATCCTATCCCAGCAGTACTGACATCAGAGAGATAATTACACTGCACATTATACAGTAAAGGTTCCTAGAATTGTTTTCAAAACAGCTCTGTTCAAGTTTCCGCTCCCCAAGCGGTTGCTCATCCTCATTTCTCCCCTTTCTGAGCTGAGTGCCCCCCTCAACCCTCTTCCCTCGCGAGTCCCCTAGGATTCCATTCTTCAGGGGCTCCAGAGGCATAAACACACAAACAAAACGACGCTTAGATACGTAAAATATATGTGGATATATTTGTATTCCCCTCAAAGAATCCATTCATTTATTCAGCAAGTATGTTTGAGTGCCCACTCTGTCTGGGACCAAGCCACCTGTTGGGATGAGAAAGACAGGAGGGTCTAGCTCTCCTGGAACTTCACAATCTGCCGGAGGAAGACAAGCACGGGTGTACAATTTCGGTGTGTGTGTGTGTGGGGGGGGGGGGAGTGCCGTAAAAATTACACAGGTCTTAGTGGGAAGGACGAGGGGGACGAGAATACCCCTGTTAATCTGCTAGGTGGTCGGGGGTCGGCGGGTGGGGTCGGTGGTGAAATCTGAGCCGAGAGGCATCTTACAAATGAGCGCTCTGAAACACAAGATACTTGAAGGACCTTGGAAGCTGAAAGGCCGGGAGGCAGGAAGGTCTCACCCCTGCGGGCGTCACTTCCCCGAACCTCACCGTGTTCTCGGGGGAACCGCGGCGCCGCGGGGTCACCTGCGCGGAGGCCCTCTTCCCCCCGCCCCCACCAGCCTGACGTCAGCGCGCCCGGCCCGGCCCGCCCCCTCCTCGTGACGCCGTCCCCGCCGCAGCCCCGCCCTGGTCGTCCGCGCCCTGGCGCGCATGCTCCGGGCCCCGCCCCGTGCGTCACAGAATGGCCTCGGCCCGCCGGGCGGCCCCTGACGTGTCGGGGAGGAGCCGGACGCCGAGGTGCGCGGAGTGGAGCTCTGGGCTGCGGAGGGGAGCGGAGCTGAGCGGCTGGGCGGGCCTGGCCAGGCCAGCGGAGCGGAGACGTCGGTCGAGCGGCGGCGAACATGCGCTTTTGACACATTGGAGGTGAGCCGGCGGTGCGGGGCCGCTCCCGAGGGGGCCGGGCCGGGTGGCGGCAGCGGCGCCGAGGCCTGTCCCCTGGGATGGGGGTGTTGGGGGGGGGAAGCCTGCCCGGCCCACGGGCCGGCTGTGAGGCCCCGCCGGGCCGGGCCCGGGCTCTGGGGGCGGCCAGTCCGGGGCAACTGTTCCAACCGCTGCAACTGCCCCCTGCCCGCCCTGGTCCGAGGTGCGGCCCCCGAGGGCGGCCTGTGGGGCTGGGGTGAGGGGTGCGCGGACGCAGGCCGGGACGTGGCACCGGGGCCGGGGCGCTGGTGGCGCTAGGAGTGGTCGGGTCGGAGGTGGCAGCGGCGCGCCCAGTCTCCCCTCACCGCGCCCCCCCCCCCCTCCCAGGTCCCTTCGTCCTGGAGGGCTGTGCGCTCGGATTCCCAGCTCGCGTGGCCTCTCCCCGCTGGGGCGACAGCGGAAGCAGCCCACGTCGGGCCCGGGTGACACTGCCGCGACTCCTCGCCCCTCCCGGAGTTGGGAAAAGTGTCTGGGTTGCTTGTGCTCGCCCTCCCCCCTCCCCCTTTTTTTTTGGTGGTTAGCAACAAAGTAACCTTTTAAGTTTTGCCAAGGAAGTGAGGGTTCTTTGAGCGCTGGTGATTAAATCCCAGTTCTGTAGCGCCCTGACGCATTTCAGAACCCTCGTTGCTGCCTGTTTGGAACCTCATCGCCCAGTCGTTGTTGTGCCTGATTCTGTTCTTGCCGGATAACAGAGAGCACCCCCGCCGGCCGAGGTGGGGTGGAGGGCGGTAGGTGGGTAAGTGATTTCTCCTGGGCTTTGGAGTCTACAAGTGGTGAAAGGCTTCGTGTGGATCAGAATTTACGTCTCTGGGCTCAGTCTCCCTTTCAAGTACTAACCAGGCCCGACCCTGCTTAGCCTCCGAGATCACACAGCTTGTTCAGGGTGGTATGGCCGAAGACACGTCTCTGGGCTAGGAATCACATTTGTGTGTGTGTGATTTTTATACCCTTCTCAACTAGAAAGCAGAGCAGAAAATCTGGCTTGTCTAAACTGTGCCGGCAGCTAGGAGAAGGTGCATTCACCTGTTTTTTGTTTTTGTTTTTGTTTTGTTTTTTTTTGAGCACATTTACCTGCTTGCTGCCCAGTCATAGAGAAGATTCTAACTCTGTCTGGAACGTTCGTGGGTTGTGCTGGCTAATCGTTTTGTATCCTCCACCTGTGAACCAGAGTAATTAGTGGCTTCGCTCAATCACGAAGTGCGGTAAAATGCAGCCTTAAGTTCGTGGGTTGAAGAGAACCAACGGGGAGCTGAGCAAGATCTCTCTTCCGAATTTTTACTAAAATTCACATCTACGACTGAGAGATTATAAGGAACAAGAGGAAAGTTGGGTTGGCCCTGGTTAGAGGTTGGCCCGGTCCAGGTGGCAGTGGCTGACTCTTCCGAAGCTGTTCTTTTTTCGGTTCTGTTTTGGTTTGTTAAATGGAAGTTGGATAAGGGACATTCAGAGTAAGTAGAAACCTCAGTAAAAACTTAGATCTTGCTTTCACGACATTTGCAAAACTTATTTTTATTCTCATTTTAAATCGCGCTGACATAAATGCAGTTACTGACGCTTAAAATTACTTCTGGCAGAATTTCCTGACCACTTTGTGAGGTAGGAGAAGACATTTGACAGGCCTGAAAGGGAGAGCATATTTATGATAAGCTTTGAAAAGTAAAAAACAAAACAAAACAACAAAAACCAAAAGCTGTAAATGTCACCTTTGGGAGAAGTACAAGATTTTGGTTAAAATGCATGCACATTACCTGTAGTGAATTCCAAAAGAACTCTCTCAATCTCATTAAGTCCCTAATACAACCATTAACAAGATGACAACATCACATGAAATGAATTTTCTTATTCCATTGCACAAAAAGTAGGTTCTCTGTAAGTGCAGCATTTTGGACAGGTTGTTTCATACCCAGATGAGCTGATTTGTCAGTTACTAGATATCCAAAGGTCACATACAGTATGACGTTGCCCCCATGTAAAAGTTGTCATACTTTTGAGATCTGTACCCCATCTGTGTGAGACACGGCATTGAGGGAAGATCTGGGTAGCAGGGGAGAGGACAAATTTATCAGCTTTGATTGCAGCTTCCTGAGATTATTGACGTGTCATTAATAGCTTTACATTTTTTTTTTTTTTTTTTTTTTTTTTTTAGCAGTGTAGTTTTCCATATTGGCTAACTCTGTATAGCCTTAGTATCTCCAGTTACATAGTTTCAAGTAACACAGTAAACACATCCTCCCGCTGTAACCTGAGGCAAACTGAACAGACTTCCTCTTTACAGTCCCTGAGAAGATCTTTTGAATATCGGCAGTGGTAGCAAGTGTTTGTCATTTGTAAAAATTCTGACTTCTGGAAAAGGTTATTTCTCATGAATAAAATCAGAATGATAAAACTGGATAATACCAATCAGGAAGCAGTAAGAATGAGGTGTGACCACAAAGAAGTAACTGTTTTGTTTTTTTAGTTTCTAATCTAGGTCTTCAAGGCTGTTCCAAAAGAAGTTTTAAAAATGTTTTCAGTAATGGTGGTATCACCAGACTATGTGTATACCTTCTGGAAGAGATTAACTTTTAAGGAATCATTTGTATGTTATGAATTCTGAAGCACATTTATTTTGTGGTCGTATTTCAAAGGTCCACTACTGAACAATTTTTTTTTTTTATACAATTTAACAAAATTTATGCTACATTTACTATGTGCCAGGCCCAGTATTAAGTACTTTACACATATTAATTCACTTAATCTTCGTAACAACCTTATTTTAGTTATGACCCCCATTGTACAGGTGAGGAACTGGGGGACTGTGGTTGAGTAACTTGCTCAAGGTCACCCAGTGAGTGAATAGAGGAGTCTGAATCAAACCCAGGCAGTTTGGCTCCGGGATCTGGGCTTTCAGCTACTATGCTGTGTTGTTTCTACCCCATGTTCCTGGGTTAAATGTTTTTAATTGGTTTGTTCCGGAAGAGATGATGGTCACGTTAGTAAAAGGTTTCAGGTGTAGATTATACTGTTTCGGGGGCCAATAAGCACGTTGTAAAAGCAGCCTTTAATTGCAAAAATCGTAGTCAACATTCAGTTCAAATAAGAATCAAGAGAATAAGAGACGCATGTGTGAAGTAAAAACGCATATTAATTTTGCTAGTGTTATTTGACACTGAACTAAGTAGTTGGACAAGGAGGACACAAGAAATAGAGCTAGACGTTCAAGAAGTTTCTCAGGAAAGTCTATTTAAAACCTGAGTCACCAGAGAATACTGATGGAAACGTTGGTAGTTTTGTGAAGAATATGGCACTATTTAAGAAGCAAAAATCAGGGACAAATGGGTACTTTATAGCACACTCCCAAGTGTAAATAGTGAGATTCCTCAGGGAACACTGCTAAGCGCCCTTCAAAGTCATAACCACATTCGGGTCTTAAGACCCGTGTAAATGGGCCGGGAACAACAGAACAGCCTCCCCCAGAGAAGTTTCAGATTTGGCAGTTTTAGATTAAAAACAACCCTATTTGTAGAAGGATTGACTCCACATTAAAACACATTCAAAGAAATGTTAGTTGCCCAGGACAGCATCTGATGGTCATTATGAACTTCTGTAAGGACTCCAGCCCGTGGAGCACACAGTCGACCCCTAGCAATTGCTGTCCCGTAGCAGAGGGAGTACTGAAATCTTAAAAACATGTTGAAATTCTGAGGGGGCACCCATCACTCAATTCCAGAAAGGCGTATATGTAATCTAGAGAAGGTCCAAAGCATGACAGCGAATTTTGAAGGGACCAAGATGGCTGCCAAGTGAATATTAGCTACAAAGACAAGAAATACTTTGAGAAGAAGTATTATCCTCAAAGTCTACAAAATTAAGGCTTAGGGGCACCTGGGTGGCGCAGTCGGTTAAGCGTCCGACTTCAGCCAGGTCACGATCTCACGGTCCGTGAGTTCGAGCCCCGCGTCGGGCTCTGGGCTGATGGCTCGGAGCCTGGAGCCTGTTTCCGATTCTGTGTCTCCCTCTCTCTCTGCCCCTCCCCTGTTCATGCTCTGTCTCTCTCTGTCCCAAAAATAAATAAACGTTGAAAAAAAAAAATTAAAAAAAAAAACCAAAAACAAAATTAAGGCTTAAAAAATAATACAAACTTGTTCACCAAATCCTAGAACCTTACAAGGGAGCAACACACAGAAGTTATGGCAATTAAAACAAAAATTTTTTTTTTTAATGTTTGTTTATTTTTGAGAGAGAGAGAGAGAGGGAGACACGGTCCGATGCAGACTCCAGGCTCTGAGCTGTCAAGCACAGAGCCCTATGCGGGGCTCAAACCCACAAACTGTGAGGTCATGACCTGAGCTGAAGTCGAACACTCAACCAACTGAGCCACCCAGGCGCCCCTAAAGTTATGACAAATTTAAGGGAAAAAAATAGGAATTTCACTGATGGCTATAAAATATGGAACTTGTCTCATTTGCATAAAAAAATGTAAATCAAATTAAACATTGTAGACTTGAAATCTTTTAAAATGTGTATAAAACTTAAGCCTTTCTAACAGTGTGTTTCACTTCTCAGAAGTTTTTACTTTTTTTCTTTTTTAAAAAAGATGTGAAGTAATATCTATCCCCAGCATGGGGCTTGAACTCACAACCCTGAGATCTGAGAGTCACGTGCTCCCTCGACTGAGCCAGCCAGTGCTCCTACTTTTTTTCTTACAGACATAGGAGTGATGTGTGTTCATCACAACCTTACGTTTTTCCAGCTTCCCACTCAGATGGTCTGTTACCTGGGATTCCTCATTTTTTCTGGAGCCGTCCATCTGGCTGAGTTACTCCTTTGGCCTGATGGACTAGGCTTCATCTGGGGACCTCTCTTTGCAGTCCTACGTTGGAGCCACCGTTTCTTGTATCCTTTGCTGTCCAGCCTAGGTCTTGGTTCTCTCTCCGTGAAACTGTCTCAGGAAGTGTGTGGGAAGTGACCCCCCTGAGTTCTTATGTGAGAAAAAAATTCTCTCATTGTCTGAATTTACCTGTTTCCTCTGTGTTCAGTAGGTCCTGGGGTTTTCTTATTCACACTGCTGGGTTTTCTCATTTGTCTGGTGGTTCTTGGTTGTCCATTTATATTTAAGACCAAAGGGCTGGATGGTGATCATTTTATTTATTTTATATTTTTTTACTTAAAAAAATATTTTTTAAAATGTTTATTCATTTTTGAAAGACAGAGACAGAGCACAAGCAGGGGTGGGGCAGAGAGAGAGGGAGACACAAAATCCCAAGCAGGCTCCAGGCTCCCAGCTGTCAGCACAGAGCCTGACGCGGGGCTTGAGCTCACAAGCGGTGAGATCATGACCTGAGCCGAAGCCGGACGCTCAACTGACTGGGCCACCAGGGCGCCCCTGGATAGTGATCATTTTAGATGGCACGCTTGTGGTGGTGTCTCCAAAGCTGTCCCCTGTATGTCCCATAAGCTCCATATTCTTCGATGTGGAGCCTGTATGGAGGCTTTTAAGTGACTACGAATATGGCTTGGCATGCATCGGACAGATTATTCTGTCTAGCCAAGAACGATAGGTTTTATAATCCCCATTTAATACATGGTAGAAATAAACTCACAAATCTTTTTACTTATGCCATTCCTGGAGTAGGAATTTAGATACTAATAAAGGAAAGCATTACTTTGGAAAGTAAGAGGGAATAACGAAAGAAAGGTTATAAATCAGTGGGAATATTTGTTGAATTTCTACTGTGTCGCATGTTTCTGGTGATGGAGGAGGGATTTATAAATGAAACACTGGTCCTACCCTCAAGGAACTAGCTGGGAACCTTTCCTTTTTCTACAGATGTTTACCTGAGCTAGAGCAGGCAGCAGCAAACTTTGCTTCTTGTGTTCCTCTGATCTTCATAACGTTTGGCAAAACCATAATTTATTGGATTGTGTATTAAAAAACCGAATATTTGAATTGCACATTGGTATGTGGTTGCCATTGTTTAAGTGACCAGTGCATCTATCCAAAATTGAAGACCCGTGCCTGTAAACTTCTGTAGGGCTGAATTCATAGATTTCAAATGTAATCCACATTTTTTGGGGGCGTTTTGGAGAAAGACCTTATGTAGAGCATTCAGAGGACACAGTGATTGTTGCCTCATGTTTGGATGCTCACTCTCGTGTGCTGAAGTTATATCTTCATCTGGCTTGTTAATATGAAATAGGTCCCTTCCCTCAGTGACTTAGGCAGGAACTCTCGAGAGTTATTGATAGCACATGGGGATGCCTTCAGGGGCTTCGGATACTCTTTTGGGATACAGATACTTCTGGACTGGCCTCATCATTCACACCTCACTACATATTGTAGCTACAAATAAGATTGCCACTACAACTGGGAAAATGGAGTGGGGATGGGGAGCTTTGATGAAGGGATAGGATTATAAAATTAATCAGTAATGTTTACTAGTCAGTATACCAACTTGAAGAAACCTTAAGTCATCTAGTCCAAACTCTAATTAGATGAAAAAAAAACGGTTAAGAGGGTAAGCATATCGCTTAAGGAGTTTAATGGCAGAATTGGAGCCCTGGAAGCCGGTCTCAGCAGGACTCCCCACTCCGTGCAGCTTACATTTTAATGTGCTGTTGGGCCATAAGGGCATCTCCAAGAGCAGGGTAACGCAGACAGAGGTGTGCTGTGGAGGAGTGATTGCATTAGAGGAGGGGGCACTTGGTGCCCTCCATACTTCTCCAGTGCTCAACAATGTCTGACACGTAGCAGTTGCTCAGGAAAAGCTAGAAAGCACTAAGTACTTTCTCTGAGCAAAGTGTCGTGCTTGGTGCCATGAGAGAGGTGGAGTGTGTCAAGAATCCATCTGTTTTCAAAGAACTCTTAGGCTGATTGGTAATTTCAGATAATCGGGAGATTGACTAACATGTCGAAAGTAATACTGGGTGGTGTGGTTAGGAGAGGTTGGACTGAAACAGAACACTGCAGTTGGCCTCAAACCAAGTGTGTGAAGTTATATGTTACTATTATTCCATGAGAAATCACTCTTGTACCTACCTGTCTGGTATTCCCACCCTGAAATTGGAGTTTCCTGTTTGTGACTTTTTGCACAGCCTTTATGAGTGGATCGTGCTCTGTGAACTCCCAAGTTCTCTGCAACCCCAAGTTTCTATTTACTTCTAAAGCTGGTCTTTAGTTCTTGCTGCCCAGTATGGATTAGGTTGATCCAATTCTGGTTTAATGTAGTTAATATTATTGAGTATCTTGCTATGGTGCAGGCATTGTGTTGGGGCAGAAATAAGAACAGTGCACAGCCTGATGGTTTAAGCAAATGCATTACTATGTGGTAAGTATATTCAGGAAAGCAAGTGTGGGGTATAATGGTAGACAGGAGTGTAGGGGATTTTAGTGCTGTCTGGGTGAGGATAGGAAAGGCTTTCTGGAAGGGATGGCAGTGAGGTTTGAAAGGACAAGTGGACCCTTTCCAAACGCACAAGGACGTGAGAGCCATTCCAGGTAGAGGAGCATCCAGATCTGAAACAGAATGTCATGTTAAGACAGTGTTGAACAGTATTGCTGGAATATAAAATGGGATACTTGGGAGGGGGTTGTAGGAGGTAAGACACTCTAGTTATGAATGTAGAGTGAGCCCAATGACCTTGGTATTTCATTTTCTGGCCAGTTGGAGTTTTTAGATAGTCCACATGCAAAGTTAAGTGAATAGATATCCCCCGCCCCCCCCCCCCCCCAATGCTTTGGGTGAGCAACCAAGATTAGAGAACGTTGAAGTTGGGGGATTAGTGAGCTTATGGAGGAAGCTTTGGACTTAAAAGAAGTGTAATAATAGTAAATTATTGAGAATGTGGTACCCGATATCCTAGTATGGTCACCTGGCATGAAATGTCCCAGATAGGTCTTTTGAAGCAATTGTACCCCAGAGGGGGACATGCTATAGTAGAATCAGCTCAGGCAGTAAACTTGGTTCTGTCACTCGATTCCCAGAAGATCAGCTGGCTGGAATGCAGCTGCCGGAGCCCGGTGTGCTGGACGATTCTGCAGGGCCAGTTCCTAGGTTCCATAGCCTAGGGCTTTGACCCAAAGTGCCTCGTGTGCCTTTATACCAGAGCACGTTGTTGATATACTCTCCTGACTTTATCCAGAACATTGGGGGTCCCTGAGGTTGGGCAGTAAGATGATTTGTGTGTCCGAGTTATAATAGTTAAATCACCCTCAGGGTCTGTCATGTTTAACTCCCTCCAAAATGCTGTAGATTTCATGTTGTCCCAGATTTTCTACTTTTAGATTCCTATGTTCTCTATTGTTTTAAAAAATTAAAAAAAAAAATAGCTGTCAGTTATCTATCAATTTATTGTATGCTCTCTGCCCAGTGTGGGGCTTGAACTCATGACCCAAGATCGAGTTGCACACTCCACTGACTGAGTCAGCCAGGTGCCCCGTTCTCTATTTAAAAGTTTGTCTTTAGGGGCACCTGGGTGGCTCAGTGTGTTAAGCTTCAGACTATGGCTCAGGTCATGATCTCACGGTTCGTGAGCTCGAGCCCCACATTGGGCTCTGTGCTGACAGCTCGGAGCCTGGAGCTTGTTTCGGATTCTGTGTCTTTCTCTCTGCCCCTCCCCTGCTCTCAAAAAAAAAAAAAAAAGAACATTAAAAGTTTGTCTTTAATATTTCACAGGCTTTCTTGATCATGGATGGTGAAGATATACCAAATTTTTCAAGTTTAAAGGAGGAAACTGCTTATTGGAAGGAACTTTCCTTGAAGTATAAACAAAGGTAATGATATTGAAAAGCATCCTGAAACTAGGGGAAGGCGTTTGGAATACCAGTGCCAGCGTGTGCAGATACGTGTATATTTTAACATAAAGCTACATTTAGAGTTTCGGGGTTGGGTTTGGGATTCTGGGAATAGAGCATTGCTTGTATTTAAATAGTATAAAAATGCCATAAAATTTTATTCAAATTGTTAAGACAGTAAGAAAACTTCATGTTTGTGATTTCTTCTGGTAGTTGACCTCCTTTTACATTTGGCCTGCTGTGTGTGTGCTGATTCTGTCTCATCCTTTGGTCTTTGGGAGATTCCGATAAGCTGTCTAGGGCTTCATACAGCTAGTTCTCTTCAGGCAAGTGCTGTCAGTGTTTGGAGCTAGCGAAGCTTTGGAGAGGGGAGGAGAGCTTTAATAGAAATGGAGTGTTTTAATAGAAATCTCAATTATTCTAATTAGTTGGGGAAGCCTTTTATATTAATAACCTTTGAAGCACCAAATTTGTCTTTAGATTTCTTTCTGGTTCTTTATCTTTTTTTTAATTTTTTTTTTTTTTTCAACGTTTATTTATTTTTGGGACAGAGAGAGACAGAGCATGAACGGGGGAGGGGCAGAGAGAGAGGGAGACGCAGAATCGGAAACAGGCTCCAGGCTCCGAGCCATCAGCCCAGAGCCCGACGCGGGGCTCGAACTCACGGACTGTGAGATCGTGACCTGGCTGAAGTCGGACGCTTAACCGACTGCGCCACCCAGGCGCCCCATCTGGTTTTTTATCTTTTATTTTTAGAGAGAGTGCGAGCGAGCAGTGAGTGCAAGTGGGGGAGAGGGGCAGAGAGGGAGAGAGAGAGAATCTTAAGCAGGCTCCATGCTTATGAGGAGGTCGATGCAGGACTTGATCCCATGACCTTGGGATCATGACCTGAGCTGAAAAATAAGAGTCGGATACTCAACTGATGGAGCCACCCAAGTGCCCCTTAGATTTCTTTTTAAAATGCAACTTAACACACACACACACTTTCCTACTTTGGTATATAAAGCTTGTTGAGCCTTATCAAACCTTTCATTGCTATTTCATCAAAGCCAAGTAAATTATGCTGATGGATACAGGAGGGGTCTGTTTATGTCAGGGGCTCCGCATCTTTTTTTGTGTCATAGATGCCTTTATTGGCTGGGGAAACCTGTGGACCCCTTCTCAGAATAACGTGTTTTTGTTTGTTTTGTTTTAAATATTTATTTATTTTGAGAGAGAGGGATTGAATCACAAGCAGGCTCCCTGCTTCAGCACAGATCTGATGCGGGGCTCAATCCCACAAACCACGAGATCATGACCTGAGCTGAAATTAGGAGTCAGATGCTTAACTGACAGAGTCACCCAGGCACCCCAAAATAATGTTTTTCAGTGCATACAATTAATAATAAAATTGCAAAGGAAACCAGTTGTATTGAAAAACACTTAACAGTACTTTGTGGCATAGTAATGTGTGTTTCTTTATTAATACCTTAAATAAGAAAGATCTAGGGGTGGGGCACCTGGGTGGCTCATTCAGGTTAAACGTCTGACTTCGGCTGAGGTCATGATCTCATGGTTCATGAGTTCGAGCCCCGCATCAGGCCGTCTGCTGTCAATGTAGAGCCCACTATGGATCCCCTGTTCCCCAAGCTCTCTGTCCCTCCCCTGCTCGTGCTCTCTCTCTTTTTCTCTGTCAAAAATAAACAAACATTAAAAAAAAAAAAAAAGATTCAGGGGTGAGTGTGTAAAATGTGAGTCCTTTTGGACCTTTTAAGTCACTTTCACTGAACCCTGAGCCTAGAATAAGTGATGTAAGACAGACTGTCTTTATCGTGTAGTATATTTTGTGGCAGCACCAGCGTTCGGGCACGGTCATTGACCTGACCTGCAGTCGTCTTCCCCGCGGACCCTGGGACTCCTCCTGTAACTCCTCTTTCCCACTCTGTCTGTGATCAGCTTCCAGGAAGCTCGGGATGAGCTAGTTGAATTCCAGGAGGGAAGCCGAGAATTAGAAGCAGAGCTGGAGGCACAGTTAGTACAGGCTGAACAGAGGAACAGAGACTTGCAGGCCGATAACCAGAGACTGAAGTATGAAGTCGAAGCACTAAAGGTAACTGTGGCGGCTTTACGAGCTGGTGTCGAATGCGCTGGGCTGTGTTCACATGAGGGATACGGTTTTTGGGTGGAGCTTAAGAGCAGCAGGCAGAAAAAAGAAAAAAAAAAGCCTTAAAGTGAGTTTTCGGAATAAGCTTTTCTTTCATGGAACCAAGGGGAAGGTGGTTTGGGGTTTAGGAGTTCACTTAGAAACCCTGTAGCCGTCCGGTTTTTAGCGATCATGTTCTCATGACACGTGGCCATTCTGTCATTTTCCAAAGCTGCCTGATTTGCTCAAGATTGCCTCATTTGGTGACACTTTAAAATTAGTTTGTATGAAATACACATTTATTCCATTATTCATGGAATAATGAATTCCGACGCTATTCATAGCGTCTTTACTTTTGAAGTTCATTTCGGGTTAAAAAAAAATCCCTTTTTAAAAAGGGATTTCTAGGAGTTAAAGGATTAACCCCCTTTGTTGCTGTCCATCACCTGCCTTAGCCAAGTGCTTGAGGGTTTCTGTGCCCCTGGGTGTGGGGTGGGGTTATGGATTGGGGAAGGTGGGGGGGACACAGGTGAGAGCTAGGGCAGTGGGGCTCTGGGTGGTGGTCTCCCTCTCTGTGCTCACCCGGGCTGCGTTTAGCCTGAGAACCCAGAGTTCACCCCCCTCCCCAAGTGTGGGGTTGAGGCACTAGTTTCACAAAATAGTGAAATAACAAATAGTAAAATAACTTCTTTTCAGAGAGGTCATTATTAGATTTCTTTCTGAGGGGAGAATGGTTGACTCTCTAAATTTATGAGTTAAGGTGCTTGGAATGAATGTCTTTTTTTTTTTTTTTTTTTTTTAATATTGTAAGGAGGAGAGGAGTACCATCACCTCAGATTGCGGGTAATTTCCTTGGATCCCTGCCCTCATAGTGTGGGTTACTTCCTTTGCTAAGGACAACTCTATATTAATCACACACACTTTCCTTCCTATGCCCATGCCTTCAGGAGAAACTAGAACATCAGTATGCACAGAGCTACAAGCAGGTGTCGGTATTAGAAGATGATTTAAGTCAGACTCGGGCCATCAAGGAGCAGTTGCATAAGTATGTGAGAGAGCTGGAGCAGGCCAACGATGATCTGGAGCGAGCAAAGAGGTAAACGCGTGCTGTGCGCTTGGTTAGAACAAGCAGACTTGGCGATCAGGGTTGAAGATCTGTCAACTCTCAGCTCAGCCTGTCACCTAGATCTTGGTCCCAGAACGTTGCCTTCTGCTATTTCATCACATTGGTGCTAAATCGATCCTTCTCTCTCCAGATAATGCCCTTCCAGGGTTTTCTCCCTGTTTGTCCTTCTTCTGTCCTTCATTACCATTGTTGGTCCTGTTGGTGTTCTGTTTTGTTTTTTAAACACCTCTGCTTCACTCCTCTGTCTCTCCCTCTGTGTTCTTAGTGCTGCCACCCTTCTGGCAGGCCCCACATCTTCTGCCTGAATTCTGTAGTGACTTCCTCACTGATCTGTCTTTACATCTTTACTCCTTCTCCTTCTCTTCAGTTTAAACGCTAACCTGTGGATTCTCTCAGAATACTGCTTTCGTCACGATTCTGCCGCACGGCCTAGAGTGGCTTGCTGTTGTTACTGTTGCTGAGCTTTTCTGCAGTCTGTAATGAGTTGTTTCTGAACCATTCCAAACTTGATTCCTGTTACTTTACAATTACTGTCTGGTAGTTCTTTCCTTAATGTCTGAGTGACTCCTACATGCCTGGCTTGATGCTAGAGCTGAGGATGACAGAGGTAAGCTAGCCGCTGCCCTCGGGTGGGACCGACGTGGACCTTTGACACAGTCAGTACTCGAGCTAAGAGAGTGTCCAAGCGGCTCCAGGGCACAGAGGCGGCGGCTGCTGGCGTACCGTGGCGGAGCAGGGGAAGCCTTCGCTGGCACTGAAGCTGCAGTCTGCGAGGAGGGAAGAGGCCAGCCAGGGGAAGAGAGAGGTGTAAAGGCAGAGAGGCAGGAAGGCTCAGGAGGTGGGAATATCTCACTTTGGTTGACACGTGTGGAGACAGTGTGGCTGCACAACATGAGATTGAAAGTGGTTGGGGCCAGAGTGGGAAGAACCTTGTGTGCTGTTTGAAAGCCGTTCTAGAGGCAATGAGGGCCTCGTGAAGAATTTTTTAAACAAAGGAGGGACACCAGACTTTGATGGGATAGGGCTGAGGAACTGGAAGTAGGGAGGAAGACCCTTGAGGAGTAATCCGGGTGATGGATGAGGAATTAAGCCAGGGGCAGAAGGTTGGGGGAGAGCGAGTGGAGTTGAGAGACATTTTGACAGCCGATAGGACTTGATAAAATTGGCCACAGGCATTAAGAGTTCTAACTTGAGGTTAGGGAATTTTATCTCTGTAGCAGGCTGCACGCAGTGGGCAGGGGGCACGTGGTAGGTGCATGTTAATGTCTGTTGAATAAATGAGCACGAGGAGAAATGCAGGAAGAAGAGACGGAAGGGAGTGAATGGAGCGGGACCTGGGACTTGGTGTTTTAAACGCATTTTTAATTATTTATTTATTTTTTTTTTTTTAATTTTTTTTTTTTTCAACGTTTATTTATTTTTGGGACAGAGAGAGACAGAGCATGAATGGGGGAGGGGCAGAGAGAGAGGGAGACACAGAATCGGAAACAGCCTCCAGGCTCCGAGCCATCAGCCCAGAGCCCGACGCGGGGCTCGAACTCACGGACCGCGAGATCGTGACCTGGCTGAAGTCGGACGCTTAACCGACTGCGCCACCCAGGCGCCCCGCATTTTTAATTCTTAATGTACTCTAAAATTGTTGGAAAGTCTTCTTGGAAATGTGTCAACTTGGTTGTTGTGTTTACAATCCAGGGGGGAGATAAAGTGTGTAAGAGGTGGCCTTCCTTTAAGGAACCGTAAGGAATTTCGGTGGGCATTTAAGAGAATACATTGAATGGCCCAAACTAGCCACAGAGATACTAAGTGCCACCAGAGGTCACAAGGGGGTGGAGACCGTTCTCTTTCAACTGGGCCAGGCTTTCTAGGTCAGGAAATGGCATGAGCTAAACGGACAGTTTCCTTTTGTATTAGCTGTTTGCACGCTATTTATTTAATTCATGGACTCCCAATTTTTTTTTTCTTCTTTTTAGAGCAACAATAGTGTCACTGGAAGACTTTGAACAAAGGCTAAATCAGGCCATTGAACGAAATGCATTTTTAGAAAGTGAACTTGATGAAAAGGAATCTTTGTTAGTCTCTGTACAGCGGTTAAAGGATGAAGCCAGAGGTAAACCTAAAACTTGAAGAACACCCTCTACCCCACTGTCCCTGAGCCCTGGTTCTAAGCCAGCTCCAGGAGCAAGGTGGAAGGCCGTGTGCACGATCCTTTTGTCAGGCACTGTGCTGCTTTTAGTCTCTCAGCACCTACATCATCTACTCGAAGAAGTAGGTAGCATTATCCCCCTTTTACAGGTCGGAAAACTGAGCAGAGAGAAGTGGAGTTGTGTCCAAAGTCTTAGAGCTTTTCAGTGGGGATTCAAACCCTGGTCTGTTTTCCACAACCTTAACTGCTACCACTGTGTGTGTCCTGCTTGGTTTCTTTGGGTCTTCTCCTGTGTTACGCACATAATAACACTGCGTGTGTGCACATGTGATAAAGAAGAGACTGCTTTCCTTATAGTCTGCATTCTACCGTGTATTAAACACAAGACGGAGGGAGGGAGAATTTTAAAAGGAAAGTATGTGTTCACTATATGCTTGTACAGCAGTGTAACTCGCCGGCCCCCTGCCCCCAGGCCCTGGCAACGCCGTTCTTCCTTCTGTGTCTGTGAATCTGACTCTTCTAGGAACCTCACAGAGGTGGGGCCGTACGGTATTTGTCCTTTTGTGACTGGCTTGTTTCCATTCCGCACAACATCCTCAAGGCTCATCCCTGTAGTGGCACGTGTCAGAATTGCCTTCCGTTTTAAGTCTGCATAAGACCCTGTTATATGCACAGATCCCATTTTGTCTATCCATTTATCCACGGATAGACATTTGGGTGTATACCCAGGAATGGGATAACTTCGTATACTTCTTTTTTTTTTTTTTTTTAACGCCAGTGTTCTGTAGGTCAGTTGAATAACTGGAAAAGGAAATGTTAATTTGGGCTTAAAAATTCTAGATTTGAAAGCAAGAAAAAAAACTGCGACTGTTTTGAATGCTTCCTTTCTATAACAAAATACTGCATTTGGTAATTAATAAACCATACCAACCCACTTAAAATTCTAAAAGTGTACTTCATTGATTTTGCAGTAATCCCAAAAGAACAGAATAAAAGCAAATGAGTTGAAAAGAGCATTTATTTTTGTGTCCTGTAGGTTCAGTGTGAGTTTTGGTTTGGCCTGCATCCTGTTTCTTTTTTGCACGTGAGCATAGTTTGCTGTCCTCTTAGGTTGTAGCATTTGTATTGGCTTTTTTTTTCCTTTTTCTTTTTTTTTAAATGTTTATTTTTGAGGGGCACTTGGGTGGCTCAGTCAGTTGAGCATCCGACTTCGGCTCAGGTCATGATCTCATGGTCTGTGAGTTTGAGCCCCGCATCGGGCTCTGTGCTGACACCTCAGAGCCTGGAGCCCGCTTCGGATTCTGTATCTCTGTCTCTCTCTGCCCCTCCTTTTGCTTGCACTCAGTCTGTCTCTTTCCCTCTCAAAAATAAATAAACATTAAGAAAAATGAAGAAAAAATGTTTATTTTAGAGAGAGAGAGAGACAGTGTGAGTGGGAGAGGAGCAGAGAGGGAGACACAGAATCCGAAGCAGGCGCCAGGCTCCGAGCTGTCAGCACAGAGCCCGACGTGGGGCTCGAACTCATGAACTGATCGGCTCAAGATCACGACCTGAGCCACAGTCGGACTCTCAACCGACTGAGCCCTCCCAAGCGCCCCAACGTGTTTTAGTTCTAAAAGATCATTTAGATGGTAGGGTTGTCATTTTTATACCCCAAGAAATAAAAAGCATGAAATAGGAAACTCGTTTTTGGGAAATAGTCATTTAGGAGGAATGTCTTTACGGCTTTTCAGATGTGACTTTGCTGGGTGTGTCTGCTTCCTCGAGTGAGTGTTATTCCCTGTGCAACATTTTGCAGATTTAAGACAAGAACTGGCAGTCCGGGAGAGACAGCAGGAAGTCACCAGAAAGTCGGCGCCCAGCTCTCCGACCCTGGACTGTGAAAAGATGGACTCTGCTGTGCAGGCATCGCTTTCTTTGCCAGCTACTCCCGTTGGCAAAGGGACGGAAAACAGTTTTCCTTCACCCAAAGGTTTGTGCTGTCTTTTCTTCCTGCACCTGTGGTGGATTAGCGACGGAAGGGGGTCTGCCGTGGAAGCAGGGGTCGCCATGGGGTGAGCAACGATTTCAGTTTAGAAGTTGGTGAAATCAAGCACTCTGTGGAGCAGAGGAAGAGGTTGGTTTCCCAGGCGGCTGCTGCACAGGGCAGTGGTGCCTGCGTGTACAATAAGAGCAGCTTAACGCATTGAGTCTTTAAGAAGTTGCAGGTTTTTCAAAGCAACGTTGATTTTTTGATGGTAGCAGGAATACAGGTTCATGTTGAAAAGTTGGAAAAAAAAAGACCCACTGCAGTCTAACCGCTGCAAGGCAGCTATTGGTTTTTTTTCTTTTTTTCAACATAATTTTATTTTTTTAAATTTACATCCAAGTTAGCGTATGGTGCAACAATGATTTCAGGAGTAGATTCCTTGATGCCCCTCCCCCATTTAGCCCATCCCCCTTCCCACACCCTCCAGTAACCCTCAGTTTGATCTCCATATTTATGAGTCTCTTCTGTTTTGTCCCCTCCCTGTTTTTATATTATTTTTGCTTCCCTTCCCTGTGTTCATCTGTTCTGTGTCTCACAGTCCTCATATGGGTGAAGTCCTATGATTTTTGTCTTTCTCTGATTTCACCTAGCATAATACCCTCCAGTTCCATCCACGTAGTTGCAAATGGCAAGATTTCATTCTTTTTGATTGCCGAATAATACTCCATTGTGTATGTGTGTGCGTGCGTGTGTGTATATATATATGTGTGTGTGTGTGTGTGTATACACACACGCACACACCACATCTTTATCCATTCATCCATCGATGGACATTTGGGCTCTTTCCACACTTTGGCTATTGTCGATAGTGCTGCTGTAAACATGGGGGTGCATGTGTCCCTTCGAAACAGCACACCTGTATCCCATGGGTAAATGCCTAGTGGTGCAATTCCCGGGTCGTAGGGTAGTTCTGCTTTTAGTTTTTTGAGGAACCTCCATGCTGTTTTCCAGAGTGGCTGCACCAGCTTGCATTCCCGAGGGCAGCTATTGTTAATGCGGAATTTTTTCCGCTGTGTGCGTGTGTTTGTGCCACACCTCCTTGTTACACATAAGCTTGGGGATCGTATTTAAATACAGTTTTATTTCTTGGGCCACTTCACATATCACCGAAGACTAGAGGCCTTTACACACGGCGTGTACAGAGAGACTCCCTGAGTTACCATTCGGCTCAGGTGGGCGTGGCCTTTCTGTTACGTGCCTCGGTGGCTGCCGTTTTCAGAGGTGACATTCGGAGTAATCCACGAGCAGTACGTGAGAATGTTCCTTTTGCTGTCAGCCAGTATGGTTGTTTATATCCAGCTAAGCAGAAACACCACTTAGTGGCCACTACGTAGAACCTTAGAATGGAACCCCCACAGAGCTTCATTCAGATTTGTTTCATTTTTGCAGCTTGCAGATACTTCGGCCACTTCCACTCCTCCATTCTTTTTTCTTCCCAGACTGGAGCTCTTTCTTCCCATCCCTTTTTTAAATAAAGGATCTTCTCTTTCAGAGTGATAGGAGAAGATTTTCTCTTCAGACAGTTAGCGAAGTAAGCTCTATCTGTCCTGCCCAGTACAGTAGCCGCTAGCCCACGTGTGACCGTTCACATTGAAGTTTTTATTACAGTGAATTAACATTTAAAATTCAGTTTCCCAGTTGCAGTAGCCACATTTCAAGTGCTCAGTAGCCCTTCAGGAGAGAACTTCTCCTACCTTCACTTAGTTATAAGGTGAAATTGGCTCAGGAACGGGAAAATGCCATAGAGTCGTTAGGGTGGTGTTATTTGCGCTTGTGCTGGGGTTTCTGCCAAGGACACAGAGCAGGCAGGGTGCGCATGGTCGCAGGCGTCAAAAACTCTCACTGTCCATTTTGGAGAATGGCTGCTTGTGTATTTGAGGATCTCAGAATTCCTAACATTTGAGAATGAACAAAGGTTCGCTTTCTGGTACTGATAGAACTGTGTGGCTAAGTTCTGAAAATTCTTCAGTTGAGCCCTAATCAGAAGAATCGGGAGCTCAGTTGAGGTAAGACCCAGACAGGTGCGCGTCCTGTCATAGCTCATTAGAGTTTTAATTCAGGGACTTGGCTGCGGTGAGCAGGGCAAGGTCAGTGGGACACAGAGCTTGCTTGCTCTGGCACAGGATTAAGATTGTCAACCCCGAGGCAGTGCTGTTTGTCCAAGTAGGCTGGGACGTTTGCAGACTGGGACTGAGAGCATGCACTTTAACCAACCTGAAAGCTGCTGCGTGCCAGATCACCGCACTTGTGTGACAGATGAGTCAGCACAGACCTGACGAGAAGCCGGAGATCAGCGAAATCAGTGCAAGCCTGAAGGGCCGTCCTCTATGAAGTGGTCTGTCTTTAATTGTATTATAGGAGTAACACTGCCGGTTTCCAAAAGGCATCTAAGACATCTTTCCATAAAAGCACAGATTTAATAATTTGAGGATAATGGGGAAAAACGAGGTCTGGAAATACCTGCCGAGAAAAGTACAGCAGTTTGTTTATGCCCTGGTGAGCCCCTGTTCTGTGCCATGCATTATTCTAGATGCTGGGAGTCTGGTGGTGAATGGGACCGCGTCCCCACCTTCAGTTAGATTGTATTCTGGAGGACAAGGACAGTGAACGGCAGCAACAAAGCGTTTACGTACTGATCAGCGCTCCGTAGCATTGAGTGCTTCCTATGGGCAGGTGTTTCGAGAGTGTATTAGCTAACTTAAACTTCACGACGACTTTGAAGTGTTCTCATTAGCCCTCTTCTACATACGGGCGGCTTACTAAAGCTCACACAGTGACTCAGTGGCAGAGATGGATTCGTATCTAGCAGTTTAGCCCAAGAGCTCTTAGCTGTGGTAGACACCATCTCAAAAGTAAACGGAAGAAACGTGCATGACTGAAAACGTCTGCTGAGGGACGTGCAAGAAGGTGTGAGTAAATGTCACACTAGATAACCCCATTCCGAGTGGGGAGACTGTCGGAGCATCTCCCCAAATCAACTGTTCTCCCCAAATCAACGAGTAATTTAAATTGCTAATGAAAATCCCAAGAGGGTCTTTTAAATTGGCAAGTTGATTTTAAAGTTACTCTGGAAGAGTAAGTGTGCCAAGAAAAGCTTGAAATAGGCTAATAACAACAGGCTTTTCCCTTCAAGACAGCAGAGCATGTTTTAATGCTGCAGTAATGAAAGCAGCCTATTTCTGGTGCAATAGACTAATAAGTCAATGGAACTAAAACATATAGGGAATTCAGTGTATGAAAAGTGCCATTTCAGATGAGACGAGTCGTCTTCATGTTACGTTATTAGGACATTTGGCTATCCATTTGAAAAAAGCTTTGATATTTGATGGGTCAACTGATGTAAATGTTAAAAAAAAATTAGGAAAACCTAAGGAGGACATAAGAGGAACATATTTATGATACCAAGGTGAGGAAGCCCAGGCTTCCCCCACCAAAACAAAAAGCTTGGAAGATGAATGTCACACTGAGAAGTAAAAGACCTAGAGGAGAGAGGGTGAACATCTACAGTCGATAGGGCCCTTGCACGTTGATTAAAGGAAAGACCACCCAGTAGATAAAGTGTGGAGGATAAACAGATGATTTCCAGAAGAAGAGATTCACATATCTAGTTAGCAAGGAAACAAAAACACAACAGAATGACTATCAAATTGGCAAAAAAAAAGAAAAGAAAAGAGAAGAGAAAGATAATGTCATTGATGGCGTAGCCATACAGATTGCTGACCTTGGCACAACCTTCTCAGAGAGCATTTTGGCAGTGTCTCCTAAGGTGGACGACGTGGGCATATCCTGTGACCCAGCAGTTCTATTTTTAGGAATCGCTTCTCCAGAAATCCTTGTCTAGATATTTGAAGGATATGTGTCCTTTTAGCATTATTTGTAATGTAAAATTAGGTGTAGTCTAAATATCAGTCAGTTGAAGGAGACAGTTCAACATATCGATGGTGTCCCACTTTGTACTTCCTGTCCATGGTTTGGAATTCTTTTTCATGGCGCGTATTCTGCTTTGTAACGTCAACAACAAAACCGGCAACAAGATGTAGAGGGAACAACGAGTGTAACCACTCCTCTCTTCTTTTTCTCTAGCTATACCAAACGGTTTTGGTACCAGTCCACTAACTCCTTCCGCTAGGATATCAGCACTAAACATCGTGGGGGATCTCTTACGGAAAGTAGGGGTAAGCATTCAATTATTTACCCCCGCGTATTTCAGCTGCCAGGGTGTTGAATTCTTAATTCGGAGGGAGGGAAGAAAAAAAGGGGACCTTCTTGTGCTGAAGGCCTTGATTAAGCAGAGAGACAGAAGCATCTGGTGATGAGCCGAGACTGCTCCGGGGAGCAGTGTTGGGGCTCGGGCCCGCTAGTGCTTCTGCAGACGGCCCTGCGCGCTGAGCTCTTGGCCCCCCCCACCCCCACCCCCACCCCCTGGGGGCGTTCTGTGTGTCCCCATGGCCGTTTCCCCATCGTGGCCCCTCCATCTTTTTCTACACTGATTGCTCTGTGGCCTGCTATGTGTTCTGTGCCACTCCTGAATCCTGTTCCTGCTGTAGTCTGCCCCCCTGACCACCCCCTCGGCTGTCTCTGTAGGACTCAGCACTGGCTCGCGACGGGCCTTCCTCATCTTAGTCACGTCTGTCTTACTGCTCCTTGGCCACTTGAGCTTCTGTGCTGTCTCCTTGGCTCTAACCCGGTATTCCAGAACAGTTGGGCTTTTGAAATATTAAACTCGTTTTACTGCTTATTCAGTTTTTTCCTTCTAGAATACCTACTCTCTGACCTTACAGTGGTGGGAGCCTCTTGGCCTTTTAGCCATCTCTTGCTTTCATTTCTTGTGCTCATCCGTGATTCCACAGATGGCTTACTCTATCACTGCTGACTCGTGATCTTTTTGGCCATGGACGAGACCTGCCGTCTGGATCAGTCAAGCAGTTGGACCTCTCCTTCCCTGAACCTGGATCTCAGGAGGCAGTTACGTAGCTGTGTGGATTTATGCCACTGTGAAGTTAGCGTCTCCTGCTTTGGTTCCCTTTCCTGTTTCCCTCGGCGACTTCTACCTCTCTTCTCAGTTATCTGCCCCTGAAACTGCCCGCTATCCACTGCCCCTTCACATACTTTTTTGTGAAAGATATTTTCTGAAAAAAGCAGAAATGGCATTATGCGTCACATAACGAAGAGGTGGGAGGCCACGTGTCTGCCTTTTCTGGCCGATACAGTGATTTTCTGACCATCAGAGTAATTCTAAATCTGCATTTTAGCCTAGTATAAAAAACAATAAAAATTATTTCATACAGTACATCATGTTCTCTCCTAACCATTTTTAAAATCCCATTTGTTACGAGAATTATGGTATTTAGCTCCATAACTCAAATAATGTGCTTATTTTTTGGTGTCTTGACTTCTCAGCTTTAAGCAAAAAGATGAAGTTAACTCCCATCCCCCCAGTTTTTTATTTTTTGGTCTCTTGGTTATTTTTATAACTTTAAATGACATGCTTAAACCTCTGTTTCTCAATTTATTACACTCTCAGCTCCTTGTTGTGTTTGTGAGTTCTCTGTCCCATCTTGCACTCTCCACTGGTTGGTTGTAAAAACTGAAAACTTGTAGCATCTACAGTGTTCTGCCCCCCCCCCCCCCCCCCCCCCCCCCCCCCCCCCGTGTGTACTGTCCATCGTAGAGCAGGAGCTGGGCTCTTGGGTCGTTTTGTTTGCGCCACTCAACCGTGTGTCAAGCATTTGGTTTTTTATGGTTTACTCAAAATATGCCCAGTTTTTTCCTATTTGTATCCTAGCTGGCCTGTAGGCCTTTTTCCTTTTCCTGGCGCTCTCAATTACCACCTTCTTCTGGTGGGTGGAAGAAGCCAGGCCTTTCTTTGCCAGGTCTCGTGTCTCGCAGCTTCTCACGGTCCCTTCCCGCCTGCGCTTGGATAGGCTCGTGGCTTCTCTGCTGCGGTTCTCTGCCCTTCGCCCCTGGGTTGGCTCTGCGTGTTCCTGGACTTCCTGTCCCCAACTTTCTTTGTTCCTTGTTTGCTTTGCTTATTACGTTAAGTGGTTTATTCAGAAATGGTGCCCGAATGGTGACCTTGGGAGTCCCTGTGTGGTTTATCCATTGAGTTGACAGCCTGCCTCCCAGACGTCACCAGAGCTTTTGGTCTGCGGTTACTTGCCAGCCCTGCGTGCTCTTAGGGATGTTTCATTTACCACTTCTTTGTCCTCCTTTGTCCGCTGACTTGAACTGGAAGCTCCGTCCCCACTCCTGCATCCTCTTCCACTGAGAAATCAAGGCCATCTGATTTCAACTTCTTCGTTTCCCCTCTTACCTTCTTTTGTTACTCTCATCGCCTGTGTTTGTAGCCATTCTCCCTTTTTATCTCCGTGGTCAGAGTATCATGTTCTGCCCATGGCTGATTTTGTCCCTCTGTGCCTTGGATCCCAGGTCTTCCAGCCCTCTTGTCGGTGTCTCCTATATTTTTAGCGTTTTACTGTGTCGGAATATTTGTATGTAATCTTTACGGGTTGCACATTATGTGTTATGTACATACTTTGTATGTGATATTTGTGTATTACGAATCCTACAGTGTTTAATCCAAGTAAAAGCATCCATTCTTTCCTTTTACCCTATGTCTCTCTTTAACGGTCACGCTCTTTCTCCCTTCCCTTCACAGCAAGGCTTTTTGAAAGTGTGTCTTCATTTATTGTTAGCATTTTTTTACCGTGTTCATGCTCCCCAGACAGCCCAGTCTGGGCTCTGTTCCCTGCTCATTGATGATCTCAGCACCGCCAAACCCAATGGATGCTCTTTGTTCTGACCTACTTCTTGAAACATTCAACACTGACTTTTTTATAAATGCCTTTTTTTTTTTTTTTTTAAGTTTTATTTTAGAGAGCGAGAGTGCGAGCAGGTGAGAAGGAGAGAGAATGAATCTCAAGCAGGCTCCATGCTCTGCGGGAGCTTGACGTGGGGCTCGATCTCACTAGTGGGATCATGACCTGAGCCGAAATTAAGAGTCAGCTTAACTGGACACCCAGGCACTTCCCCCCTTTTCTCTTTCTTTGAGAGAGAACGAGCATGTGCACGTGATGCCTTCTTTGCTTCTCTGATCCTGTGTCAGGTCTGCTTCCTGCCTTCCTGCCCGTTCTCTTTGTCATCTTGGTGGGTCTTCATATGCGCGCCCTTTCAGGGTTGATTTTACTCAGAGTTCTGTCCTTGAATTCCTGATCTCCTTCACAGCCGTGACCTTGCCTGCTCCCTGGCGTGAATATCTTCTAAATCTTCATTTCTAGACCACTCTTTTCCCGAGTGTCAGACTGCAGGTCTGTACTACTGATCCCTCAGACACAGGTCGTGCTGTAGCACGGTGTTCACTCAGCAAGTATTTGAATGAATGTCTTGAATGTAGGAAATGAATGGCTCTCTAATAGTCCACAACTCAGAAAGGAACCTGGCATCTGTCTCTGTCTACTTGTGCCACATTTTTCTTAGTGAAGGTCAGGATTATAGCTGTAATCCTTGGTAACACTGAGGGGAATAACTTGTTCTGAGCTCATGATGTCAGAGTCAGCATAAATATCCCCTCTTTCTGTTAGTGAGGTGATTGTGGCTTAAATGGCTACCATTATCCACTGAGAAAGTACAATTTTAGTCTTGAAATAGAAGTGTCTTAAAATGCAGATTTTTATGTACAGCTACTGTTTTGACAACCAGATCATTCCTCCTTCTTTCCGTAGGCTTTAGAATCCAAATTAGCGGCTTGCAGGAATTTTGCAAAGGACCAGGCATCACGAAAATCCTATCTTTCAGGGAATGTTAACTGTGGGCTGATGAACAGCGACAGCACAAAGTTCCCTCGATCGGGACACACGTCTTTCTTTGACAAAGGGTAAGTCTTGGACCTTTTAAATGATAGTTTGGAGCAGTGACGTTGCACGTTATTAAGTGAGCTTATTGAACTTGGAAAAGGTAAACTGTGTCCGGTAAACCTACCTGAGATGGTGTCACCCAGATCTCAGGGGACCTGAAATCTGTTGTCTTCAGGTCCCCATGGAGTCTGTTGCCCTGGGAGCTCTGAGGCTTCCGTCTTGGGAGGCAGACTCTTGCAAGGCAGCAGTGTTAGGCTCTGGGCATTCAAGGTGGCCGTGGTACCGTCCTTGTCGTCAGGGTGCTTCAAGGCTGGGAGATGTTCTCGACCAGTTTGTGGTAAGGGTGGACGAGAGCACTGTGGTCGTGACCGTGCGGACTCTGTGTTTTAGAAAAATAGGAACCCTCTGGATCAAATACAGTTCAGGAGGCACCGGTTCAGTATGATGAGGAGGTGGTTTGGGGGAGTTGAGAATTAAAAAAAAACTGGCTTAAGTTGGAAGCAGTGGTACGCCCTCAGTGCAGGGGGTTCCAGCTGGTACAGGTGCCTAGAGAGTAAACCCCCTTACGCCTGTTCCTAGGCACGTAGGGTCCTGTTCTCCTGCGTCTGCCGCATGCTTTTGAGAGTCTGTGGGGCTGTACCTTAGATACTGCTCTGCTGCCCCCTACACGACTCAGGCTTTCGAGATCTTTCCATGTCAGCACATATTGTCATACCTTGAGTGAAAGAGACCGACGCTGCACGGTTATCCTTTGGATGTGCCTTGATTTAGCTACAACCGGTTAGGACCGTGGTCTGGGTAGGCTGACCACGTCACCTCACATAGAGGCTGTTCTTGTTCTATGAAAGCAATACAGATGCAAGTCTAGAGATTTTCAGCTTTTTTTTTTTTTTTTTTTTTTTAAGAGAGACAGAACAAGAACGGGGGGAGGGGCAGAGAGAGAGAGAGAGAGGGAGGGAGGGAGGGAGAATCCCAAGCAGGCTCCATGTTCAGCACAGGGCCCAACGCTGGACTTGATCCCATGACCTTGGGATCATGACCTGAGCTGAAATCAAGAGTCAGACGCTCAACTATAACTGAGCCACCCAGGCGCCTCCAGAAATTTCAGTTTCTTAAAGGAGCTTTCCTCACTATGGCACATTTAGGGAGGACTGGATGTGGTACACAGTCCGCTCTGAACAGCGCCTTTTGTCCACCCTTGTGGAGTGTTCTGGGTTCTCTCTCTCCCTTACGGGAGTTCTTCCTTCAAGTATACACATTTCAGTAAGGAGCACGTTCTAGAATAGCAGTATATGAATCAGAGCTTCATTCTGACCATTGGGATTCCTCAGGGAGCGTAAGTATAAAATTAATTTTCCTCGGTTTAGGGGTTTCAGGCAATCTTGAGGAGTGCCTGTTTTCATACTGTAATGGCAAGCGGAATAAATAAATACTTTACATGAAAGTTACCATTCACAGGGGGAGTTTAGGGGTAGTTTTCCTGAGCGATGAAAACAGTACCTAATTATTTTTTCCAACTTGTGATTTTTGCAACTTGTAATTAACCTGCAATAGAGTAGTTATTAGTCTTTATCTGGCATCGTACTTCCTGCCTCGGATGCCCTGTGACGTGAGAACAGGCGTGAACCAGAAATGGACTGCTTGGAGGGATGCCTTTGTATGTAGAGGGTCCTTAGAACAGTCACGATGAGGGAGGTGTAACATGGTCAGTTCAGGGTCACTGCTCCTGGCTTCTTCCTGAGCGCTGATGCAGAGCCCCGGGGCAGGGATGCCCAGAGATGGACCCAGTCTAAGGTAGTTGTGGAGGATTCGGAGTAACCTGGAACCAGGCGTGGGCTTTGGGCACCATCGCGGAGCCCCTGTCCCCTGAGGAACATCCTGGGTGCTCGCGTAGGCTTTATTTTCGGAACCGAACCTGGAGGCGTGCCTCCTGAGAGAAACAGTTACAGATGCTATTTAGTTTTGGCTTAAATAATACACATTTTTAATAGAACTATTTGGTAAGAATTAAATGTGCTTATTGTGGGCCTGCCTTTTCCCAAGTGCTTAGTTTATATGGATTGTACATACACACCCGGATATTAACCTCTTTCTGGAATTAGGTTTGTCTAGTTGCCATATCCCCGAGGCTCACTCTGGTGCTTTTGCTGTGTTTGTCCTTCCTTGCCCCTTTGCTTGGATTCCGGCTTCCCTCTGGCCTGCCTGGCTCTAAACTCTGCCTTTCTTCCTGCTGCCGCAGTGACTAGATAAAATCTAACGATGCAGAAGGAAGGGGGGGGGGAATATCCCACCTCCCAGTTCCACTTTTCAGTCTGGTGGGTTAAAAGAAAAAACACCATTTCTTACAGAAGCGTAGAAGTGTGTAGCTTGGACTTTGAGCAGCAGGAAAAACTTCATTTTAAAAAGCCTTTGGCTCTGGAACCTGCCTGTCCTGCGTCCCGCTCCGGAGGAGTGTGTCTGTGGCTCTGTCACTGAGCTTACCAGTGCCCCACGGTGAGGGAGGGGCTTCAGTAGAGGAGGTGCGTGCGTGTGTGCCTGCCCCGCCCCTCCCCTTCCCTCAGAATCCTGAGATGCAGTGAGGCCTGACCACATGGAACCACATGATACCGCCTTCTCCTCAGTAGTGCATGTGATTTGAAAATATCCTGTAAGTTCTGGCAATCTGAGGGCTTCCCAGAAACAGGGTTTTATCTAGTCTGATCGCTTCTGCCGGTTTCTAGACTGTGGCTCGCTGGACCTCTTTCCCCGGCATGGCTCCGTGTCCTCCAGCCACTGGTGGCCCTTCGTGTTGAAACCTCACGTGTAGCACAGCCACCAGACTTCTCTCGAAAACGTTTTCTTCATCCGCTTTCGCTTCGTCTCTGTAGTAGCATGTACCCTGGTCTGTAAGCCGGGCTCCTGTCGTTTGGGCTGTGTGTAGGTGGGTGTAGACTAGACCACTTTGAGGACACGCTGTGAAAATCGTACTTGTATTACTGTGTAATGTTTTTTCCTTTTTTTTTTTTATTAGGCAAGAAAAAGTCATATTTCCCACGTTGTTCATGGGTAACTGAATTTGTTTGCTGTGCTCTTTTCCTTCTTTCGCAGTCATGGTATATGGTGGAAGACGCATTAACAGAGTGGTGTTACTAACTGCATGGGGCTGACTCTGCTTTAACCAGCTTAACAGCCCGCGAGTGGCCTGTCAGGTTCCCGTTGGGCCGACTGTCCCCCTTCGTACTGGCTCGGCTGCGCAGGACAAGACAGTTGGTGGTGGCGGTCCTGGGGCCGTTGTGGTCGGCAGGCCTGTGACCCCTGTGACGTAGGGTCAGGGGTTGCGGTGATGATGCTGGAAGTCTGGGCCAGGGGGTGGAGTGTCCCTGTCAGGCCCGGGGATCACATCTGATTCGACTTCATGGGACTAGGGTTCTTCCTGCTGCCCGGAGCCCTCTGTTTTCTCAAGGCAGGCGCCAGTGCTGGTGGGGGCTCTCTCCTCCACACTCGTGTATCCCCAAGTATGCTGGAATGTTCTAGACGGACTTGTGTGTGTACGATCTGTCCTGTCAGGAATGCACCTTTCAGTTCGCAGAGCTGCTGGAGCTTGTGTGAGCATCCGTTCATCCGGGAGCCTGCGCTCACGCAGCACCTCCAGCCTTCTCTCGTCCTGTCCTTGCTGCTCGGAAGGGTTCCGTCTCCGTGCTTTGTCTCTGTCACGAGAGGTTTCTTGCCCTCCTGACTAGCTCTGTCCGCCTTCTCACTTCTTCTGTTGCCATTTTACAGCCGACCTTGGTATCTGCCCTTAGCTAGATTCTCCATTTTTCAGACTCTCGAACCAGACTATGGTGGTAAGACCATGACATTTCATAGCTTCTGGAACCTTTTTGGTGTAGGTGATTCCCAGATCTGGTTCTCCATCCCTGCCCGTTCCCTCTCCACTGGGACATGTCCCTTTGGCTCTTTTGCTGCTCCTGAAACCAGATGTGGGGGGCGGGGGGTGTTGCTTCTCTTGGAGCCTTTTCCCCACTGCACAGCTTTCTGTTCCCCAGAGGACCTCGGCAGACAGCCTCCTCCTTCTGCTCCTCCTCCCTTCCTCCTCCCCCTTCCTTTTTCCCTTCCTTTGGTTTGTTTCTCTTTCTCTCTCTTCCCCTTCCTTCCTTCCTTCCCTCCCTTCCTTCCTCTTTCTTCTCCTCCCCCTCGCCCCCCACCCACCCCCACCCGGCCTTTTACTTCCCACACCTTGACTCAGGTGCCCAGAGAGGCCCTGGCAGATTGTTACTCTCTCTGTGCATCACCCTGCCTTCAAATCAAGAATTCGCATTCTGCCCACACAGAGGAATCGCCCACCTACTTGTTTTCCTCTTATATTCTGGATTGCACTGCTGCTTTCCCTGTTAGAGCCGGGCGGCATTGGGAGCACCGGAGTTGTTGCCGAGGGCTGTCAGGTGCCCTCTGACCAGGCGCAGACAGGGAAGAGAGAATGTGGCCTGCGCCCCCATTGACAAGTTCACGGGGTGAGCCTAGGCTGGGCTTGGGCTTGCTTTGGTCTCTTTAGTAATAGAACGATAGGGACGAACTTGGCGTTTTTTAAGGTCTATCTAGCTTGAAAATGCAGGAACCCCAGCCCTAAACCTGCATGTGGGGCCATTCTCCTGGGATTTTTGCACGTCCCTGGGGGAACAGGTGCCGGCCGCTGCTTGGTGCCCAGCGGGGCCTGGGCCGTGCTCTGGGACCGGAGTCTGGTGGTCACGTGTTTAAAGCGGAGGCCTGCCTCGTTGTTGCTGAGCGTCTAGGACTAGGAAGTGAGTCCTGGGGCCCTGGGACTGGCCGGTTGAATGACAGCCGGGGCTTGTCCCGTGGAGGCTGCAGTGGCAGGCGGGGTGCGGCCCTGCCCTGAGGAGAGTCACAGGCAGAATGGAGAGGGTGATCTGAAGTTTTCACAGGTGATGAAGCCTGGATGTCCGCCCTCCCCGAGCCCAGAAAGGAAAGGGGAGCTCCTGGGTGTGCTCGCTGGGGGAGGAAGTCGAGGTGGGGGGGGGGGGTCACGCCTCCCAGAGCCCCTCCTCTTGCTCTTGGTCTGAGTGCACCCGGCTTGATTCCAAAGGCAGCATCTCTGCCCTGAGCTTGGTTACTTCAGAGTTCAGATGTTAACTCTTTCTTCAGAGCGGTCAGGGTCATTTGTCGTCTCTGTGCATGCCCGTTTCTCCGAGTTGCTTCTTCAGTGTATGAAACGATGAACCTGTAGGGTGTGTGTGTCTGTTCTCGTTCCTTTGAAGAGAACCTCTCTCCCTGAGCCCGTGTTCAACTCCCCGGACCCCGGTGATGAGCAGGTGGTGGCAGAGGGGGCGGGGGACAGCGATGGCACGCGTGGCACAGTGCAGGCCCCGCGCTTGGCTGCACCTCTCAGATCGCTAGTGGGGCGGATTCCCCGGGAGTGTGTTCAGTATGGAAGGGCTGCGTGGCTTCCTGAGAGAGGTTCCAGCCCTGAGCTCCTTCGCTGGCTGCTTCCTGTGGCTGTGGGGGCCGCTGGGCGGGGCTGGGGCACTCTGCACCTTCTGGGCCTGGGTGCCGGGTGCTGGCTGCAGGCTCTGGGGGCTGGGCTGGGCTGGGCACGGCACTCAGGCCTCTGCAGAGAAGCCTCCCCTGTCTGGCTCTGCTTGGGAAACAGTTTAACAGTTACTTCTTCCTCCGTCTTGTTAAGATATTCACGTGTAGTGTAGGAGATTGGGAAAACAAAGAAAAAGTATAAAGTATTAAACAAAATTTACCCGCTACCCAGATGGAGGAAGAGTAACTCGTTAAATTTTCTTTCCGTAACATCTATGATTTTATATACATATATGTGTAGCGTCCCCCTCCCCGCACATTCTAGCACATTCTAGCTGTAGCTGCCTAGAAGTAACGTCCATTTATATAAGAGGTTGCAGTTTAGAATCTAGCACGTAACTACCTTTTTCCTTCACGTCGTTGAACACATACAGGTCGGTAACTGCTCGTTCTACCTAGTGTTAATTACGTTCTGAGTATTTCCCCGTGCTATTAAAGAAGGCTGTGGCATGTGTTTTTAATGGCCGTATAGAATTCATTGTTGAGTTGCACCATCATTTATTTAGCGACTTCCCCGTTGGCAGACACTCAGCCCAGCTCTGCAGGGGAGCGGTCAGGGCTGTGGCTGGCAGGATGGAGTTGCCGAGCGGGGAGCATGTAATCTCGCTCCGGCACCCCCGAGTTCTCAAGGCTCTGACCGGCTGGCGCCTTCCTGGCAGCCTCTCTCCCCTGGCCCCACGATCCTGCTGTGGGCCGGAAGGGGAGTGCCCGTAGAGGGCACGTGCATTTCTTGTCGGGTGTCGAGTGATTTTAAATGACAGTGTCTCTCTCTCCCCTCCCCTCCCTTCCCTTCCCCTCTGTGCTCTGGTCACCCCCACAGGGCAGTAAACGGCTTTGACCCAGCGCCTCCTCCTCCTGGTCTGGGCTCCTCGCGCCCATCGTCAGCACCGGGTATGCTGCCTCTCAGTGTGTGAGTGCCCGGCCTCCGGGTGGGGGCGCCTGTCCTCCTCCAACAGCCCAGGACACCCACGCCTCGTCCCTCGGTGCCTGGGCCCGGCCTGGGCCCCTGCGTCTGCCTCCCCACGGCTGGCAGAGGGCAGGCTGCATGCGGCGGCGGCTGCTGGGCCCTGCCTGGCCCCAGGACTCTGCGCGATATCAATACTGGCTATTTTCTCTTCTCGCCGTGGTGCCGTTGGTCTCACATGATTGCACTTTTGTGGGTCACAAGGTGGCACGTCCGTGTACTCCTTGGTCACTGGATGCAGAAGTACCCATCATCATCACGCCTGCCCCATAGCTCCCACCCAGCTGTACGGATAGGGTTTAGTTGTGTTTAAGACATTGCCGACCTTCTAGAAGGTCTCCCCCAGATCAGGTCAACACGTGCCCCCGCCCCTCCCCCCCAGCTCCCGCCCACGCTTCTTCAGCGCTCATGATCGCGTGTTCTCCAGCTCCACTCCCCACCGTGTGACCTGCTGCTGGTCGGGGGTCGGGAAGGTCACCGAATTAGGGAACATTTTCTGCACCTTCTGATTTTACTTTAGCGGTTATCATTCCATAGACTTGCCTCCCAGAGCAGCGAAATGCCCGTCTGGACCCCAGCTAGCGGGAGCCTCTGGGGCCGGGCACCATCTGCTCCTCATCTGTGTGCCTCAGACTCGGGGTGAGGGGCGGGGGCAGCCTCCTTGCCAGCTCTCTGGTCCTTCAGTTAAGCGACATCTTTCAGGGCGTTTTGTTTTGTCCTCTGAGGGCCTGTCCACTTGTGTTAGGAAGCGTCGCGCGGCCCCACTCAGGGGGCTTCTGGTGGGCAGACTGGCCGTAAGTGGTTGCTCCCGATCATCTTGATTACTCTCATGCTGCATTTACTGTTTACATTTGTTTTATTGTACATAGGTTTGTAAACATTATCGCCTAAGATATTTGTATATAACTTGGGCTTTGTAGCTTTTATTTATTCAGAACTCACACGGCATGTTAATGACTTACGATGGTGTCCTACTCTGGGCAGCTGCATAGGATCATCATGTGGTTAAAAGAAAATACTTCCCCTCAAAAAAGTCTTTTAATGTGGAAACAATAAATTTCACAGAAAAAACCAAAACAAAACGGATTGAGGTTGCTTTATTGGGTTTCTGCCAGCCTGGGAGAGAAGACCAGAGTTGCAAAGCCAGGTTCAGAAATGTCCCTTGGGTTCCGACTCGAGGTGTGCAGACAGATGGCAGCTGTGTGTGTGTGTGTGTGGGGGGTGGGGGCGGGGGAGGTGCAAAGAAAAGCTGGGCGGTCTCCCCAGGAGGTGTCTGATGCAGGTGTTCTCATGCTGGTTCTTGGTGCCGGTCTCTGCTCGTAGCTGTGATTTCCAGGAGTTTCCAGGAAGGCCCGGGGCTGCACATGGTGGTCTGGGAAGAGGGAGGAGGGAGGGACAGGGTGGTGGATCCAGGAGCCCGCCCTCTGGATGTGTTGCTTTTAGGACATGTGTCCGTGTTCTGGGGCTGGATGTCACTTGGCTCTGGGCTTCTCTCCTCATCCCTCAGGTGGATGTTGGCAAGTGAGAGAAGATGCCGGGTGTTTGGGAGCAAAGACACAAAGCGACTGGATTTGAGGGACGGGGAGACTGGGGCGGCTGTACGAATGTGTCAGGTTCTGAACCCTAATGCTTGTCATGATGAGTGGAAATAAACCAGATAGTCTGTAGTCTTAAAACTGTAAGTGAATGAAAAGTGAATCCAATCTGTAAGCAAATAAGAAACATGAATAAGTCCGATACCTTTGTAAAAATTTCTTCTGTTAGTACGGGGCAGGTATATCCTGTTAGTCGGTTCTGAGATTGTGTTGTAAGCGGACTCCCCGAGAGACCCTCGGGGTGCTGGGTGTGCTGGGCCTGGGTGCGCCGGCCGAGCAGTTGCGAAGAGAACTCGTCTCTACTCCCAGCTTCTATCCCAACCATCTCTGCAAGGATTGGATCCGATCAGAGGTTTAAGGACCTAGCAGGTCTCTGTATTTATGCAGGAGCCTCAGATGGAAAACAGAAGTGGAGCTAATGCAGTTAAGGCACGGATGAGTCCCTGAGCCCTGAATCCTGGCCCCTGGCTCCCAGATGATTTCTCACTTCCCTTCCAGCCAGACGCCCCTGGGATGATCCCCTGCAGACTGTTGGTCAGTGAGGACTGGGGGGTGGGGGGGCGCTGGCTGCAGGAACCCATGTGTCTGTCATTTACCAGATGTTGCCACCTCTGGGTCCAGGAGAGCATGGGCCAGGTCCATGAAAGGGCCGTGTGAGCTGCAGGCTTCAGGAGGAGACCCTCACGTATTTTTGGGTGTTTTTGTAGCTGCAGCGGCCCCTGGCACAGGAGCCCCTGAGGAAGCCGGCTGACTTCTTGGTCTTATCCTCCGCCTTCCGTTTGGATCATTTGGCTGAAGAGGCTACTTTGTACTTGCTCAGATAGTACGTTATGTCACCAGGCATGAAAGTTACCACGGACTTTTTAAAAAATATTTATTCTTGAGAGAGTGTGTGAGCAGGGGAGGAGCAGAGAGAGAGGGAGACACAGAATCCGAAGCAGGCTCCAGGCTCTGAGCTGTCCGCACAGAGCCCGACGCGCAGCTCGAACCCACGTACCCATGAGATCGTGACCTGAGCTGAAGTCAGACTCTTAACCGACTGAGCCCCCCAGGCGCCCCGACCCTGGACTGTTTGCCCATCCAGCCGTCAGCCGCCCGTCTCAGTGTGCTCTCTCGCCAGGACTCCTGATGCCCTGCTTAGCCTGGCTCTCACGAACCCTTGAGGAGCGAGCCCTCCCTGCGCTGGTCCCCCCAGGTAGTGACACGCAGCTTCGCCGCCCGTCCCCACCCCTTGCTCCCCAGACGCCTTCCTACAGGCGAGCAGGGGCCAGTGTTCTGCTTCAGAAACTGCACCCCATCAACTCAGTTAAGAGCAGAAGCCAGAGGTGTAATGCTGAGCTCAGGAGAGGACGGGAGAACGAGATACAGGTGGCCTGAGAGCAGAAGAGCTGGCTCAGCCCAGCTTTCAGATGGGAAGGGGGGCGCAGAGTTTCCGTTTCGGGCCTGAGCTCACACAGCAAGGTCACAGAAAAGCTGGGACTGGAAACCAGCTTGGGTCTTTTCTGCTGTATGCTCCACTCTTCCAGGCTTGGGGCCTCGCTGGCTGGCCTCGACTCTGTTTCGTGTCTCAGGAGATGAGCCGGTTTTGGCTGCTTGGAAACCGCGAGCCGCGGGGGCTCACACAAGCTTGGTCTCCCAGGCCTGTGCCGGTCGGGTACCGACTCTGCTTCTCCCAGCCGGGCCTTCTGAGGGCCAACGTGGACACTGGCACCTCTGGGAAAGGGGAGGTGTCCGGGGGCGGAGAGCGTCCTGCCTGGCTGCTGGCTGCTGGTGGGAACGAGGCCAGCCCGGGGATGGGTCCCAGCAGTGAGGTTAGAGGACGCTAAGATGAGCCTTTTCATCATTCCAGCTTTACTTCATCGACTGTGTTCCTGTCGATATTTGCCCCAAAGTTTGAAGCAAATTGAGAACATTCGCTGGACCTTAAAAACGGAGGCTTGTTACTTGAGTCTTTCCTAAAAATGGGGGCCGGGTGAGGAGGCGTGTTTGTGAGTCACTTCCCTGTGACTTCACGCGTCTCACCTGAAAACTGGTCCCGTGGCAGTTAAAAACATGATACACGGAATGCGGTAGCCCTTTTGTAAGGATTAACGTGGTGGACTTCCTTTATAGCTAGCGCGAGTCAAGAGGCAAATTTGAAACGGGAACACAGCTTGCAGGTGCTGGGGCCGGGCGACCACGTGGGGTTGGCCATTCAGAGTCACGCTTGCCCCCACAGGTCTTCTGCTAGGGTTTCCTGTCCTCTCTGAAGCCTCCCCGAGGGAAACGAGGCACGCTGAACCCAGATCTGCCCGTCTGTGGGGTGTTTTCTAATACCCCCATCACGATCCGTCACGATCCGTCGGTGGGAGGCGAGGGAGGAGGGCGCTCGGCTGGCAGGCCTGGGCAGTAGGTTCTCTGGCACGCGCTTGGACTCACGGTCGGGAGAGTGAGGTCTGAATGAGCTCAGAGCCCCGTTGCTCCCTGTAGGTAGTCGGTGGAGTTAAGAAACACGGTTTTTTGGTCTTCAAAGATAGTGATTGCTTTAGCCAGGGAGGAAAAAAAATCAAGTTCCGTTGTCACCTAGGATTTAGGAGAATAGGTACACTTTTGCATTACTGGTGTCACTAAGTTACTCTCTGAAAGCTTTTGATCAGTGTAGCAGTGTGATCTGCTAGGAAAACTCTTCTCTTTCTCCTTTTGGGAAAATCGCCCATAGCAGTAAGGACGAATAAAACAGTCTCAGCGGCATTAACGTGAATGTCTGATGGCCGGGGAGTGGTCAGGAGGACTCTGTAGCTGAACAGGATACCACGGGGCCGTTGAGATGTGGGCGTGCGGACGTGCTAACACACGGGGATGGGAGTAGCCACTGGGAAACGGACACGGATGAGCGTGTTGTCTGCAGCTTTATTTAAAAAGAAAAAAAAAAAGAAAAGAAAAAGATGCAAATAGTTTGTGTGTTTTACAGTTTCCTGTGAAGTTGCCCAAATTCATTTTTCAAAATGGAAGTGACCCAACAGATTTTCTTTCCTGGGCCAAGTTGGCCCGGAGACCTCTGTGCTGAGAATTCGGGCCGGGAGCACAAAGCAGGGGCTCCCTGACCTCTGCCGGCCGACTGGCCGTCCCTGTTGGGCAAGTTAAAAATACACATACCCCTCAGGCTCCCCAGAATCTCCTAGAATCTCAAACCCAGCACCTGTAAGATACACCTTTATTTTGCGACCCATTAAGAAAACTGCGCCAAGGGAAATGCTCGTTTAGACTTTTTATATTTATCGAAAGAGCTCTTTCTGACCACTTTAGGCACGTTTCCGTATCACGGTTCGTCAATAAAAAGTAAAACAGAAGAGGTGTTCTTGAAATTTTGCACTGTGGTTCCGGCGCTCTGAACTGTCACCGCCCAGAGTTCTGTTGTGTTTCCCCAAACAGCGTCGTCCTCTGGGCCATGGTGGGCGTTGGTGACGTTCAGCACTACTGAAGAGCTTTATTTTGCTCTTGGCTCCAGAAGTTTCTTCTAAGTTGCTGATACTTACTCTGCAAGGTCTGATGTCGGGCTTTCCCGACCTGACCAGGAGGAGCCTGGCGATGACAAGGTCACAGTTGCCCCTTGTTGATGGCGATCGTGGGAGATGATGCCCATATGTGAGAACATGGGCATCTCAGAATCTGTGCAGCACAGCACTTCGAGGGAGGGCTCTGTCAGAGCCAGTGTTTCACGGTCTTGATTGTGTCACGTGACGTCATTAAATAAGGTTTCATGACATCCGGGCAGCAGGGAGGGAGCCATTAGGCTACTCAAAAAACAAACAGACCTCGCTGACTTACTCAGATGCGAATTTCTGGTTCCGCATCCTTGTTAGAGAGTTTTGCGTTTGATTTCTGGCAAGAATTGCATGAGACCCTTCACGCGATTTGCTAGATTCCCCAATGGCAGCCTGGCGTGCAGGGTCCTCGGCTGGTCCTCCCAGCTGGCACAGGACACGGCGTTTTAGTCAACGCTTGGGATGCAGGAAAGCTGTTGGTGCAGACGTGTCCCTCCCAGGGTGACTGGAAGCCTCTGCGGATTGGGATTTGGCTCTGGTCTCAGCTGCAGGCTTCACGTCCTGTCCTGGAACCAGGGGGAGAGAAGCCACCGTCTCACTTTCTAAACTTTCCAGCCCACGGCCTGTTCCACTATGGGTTCTTTCTTTTTTTTTCTTCTTTTTTTGAGGTGGTCAAGTTCCACCTGACAGGGTGTGGTGTTTCCTGGAGTGTGACAACTGTGGGCACTTTTCTTCCCCAGCGTTGACAACAGCCACCTCTGTGTCCCGACCACACTGGCTTCAGGAGGAAGGGGCCACAGGTCGGTCAGACCCAGAGCCATAGGGAGGGCCGGCTGGGAGCAAGTTTGGTGCTCTGGCCCATACTTCATCGATGTTGGGGTTTCCAGGGATGGAGAAGATAGGTGGCAGTACGGAAATGTGACAGGGCTGGTCTCTCTGATGGCGGGGTTTCAGAAGTATACTCCCGGGGCTCCTGGGCGGCTCAGTCGGTTACGCGTCCGATTTCAGCTCCGGTCATGATCTCACGGTCTGTGAGTTCGATCCCCGTGTCCGGCTCTGTGCTGACAGCTCAGGGCATGGAACCTGCTTCGGATTCTGTCTCCCTCTCTCTCTCTCTGCCCCTCCCCTGCTCATGCTCTGTCTTTCTCTGTCTCAAAAATAAAATAAAAACATTAAAAAAAGTATACTGTCAAGCCAGCCAGGCTAGGGACAGGTCTGTCATCCCCACTAAAGCAAATTAAAATAATCTCTGGGCCATCTGCATTAAAAAAGGAAGCGCCTGCCGTGTTCTGCATGACAGCTCAGAGATAAAACCCCAGCAGAGCCCGACTGCGTCTAAACCTCATCTCGGCAAAGGACAGGGCTTCCCCGGTCCGGCCTGAAATCTTCCGCACGATGTGCCAGGCCCCTGCTGGGTAGCAGCTGGCTGGCTTGAGTCTCTGACGCGCTCGGAGCCCCGCTCCCGCACACCCTCTTCCTTGGGCTGCCTCTCCTTGGACTACAAAGCGGTGGCTTGTTCGGAGAGGTTCCTTCTGGCGAACATCTTTGTGGAATCTGGAATGGGACCGGTCCACGCAGGTGACGTGTCTCCTGATTGTGCTGGCGTGGGACGGCCGAGCGGCGTGGGAAACACCGTTACCGCTGTCGACGTAACACCAGTTAAGCCGGCCACCAGGCAAGGGTTCCTGCTTTTTGCGAAAAGCTCCAATTCCACAGACGCCTGGTGGGATGTTGAACGTGAGGGTGAGGACACGCGTGAAACATGGTACTGCACTCCTCCTCTTGTGTGGTAGTGACACAGGGCAGAGGGAGTGCTTTTGCCTTTTTTTTTTTTATTACATCCCCACCACAGCCAGGCAGCCTGGCCAACCAGAACCGGCCTGACCGGAGACTGTCACGGAATAGAAAAAAAACCCCACATTCTCTAGGGGGTTGTGTGTTCCCTCGTGTTTCATTTCAGCCTCTCCTCATTGGCCCACACTAGGGAAGCTGCCCTTGGATCTCACCCCTGAATCCTCCCCAAAGCATTTTAAGAAAAAAATTTTTAACGTTTATTTTTGATAGAGTGCGTGAGCAGGGGAGCAGCAGAGAGGGGAGGCACAGGATCCGAATCAGGCTCCAGGCTCTGAGCTGTCAGCACAGAGCCCACGCGGGGCTCAAACCTGCAAACTGCAAGATCACGACCTGAGCCGAAGTTGGACGCTTAACTGACTTGAGCTACCCGGGTGCACCCCCCCCCCTTTTTTGTTTTTTTATTTTTGAGAGCGTGAGCAGGATTTGGGGAGGGCAGAGCGAGCAGGAGATGCAGAATCTAAAGCGGGCTCCGAGCTGTCAACACAGAGCCCGAAGTGGGGCTTGAACCCACAAGCTGGGAGATCGTGACCCGAGCCGAAGTCGGACACTTCACCGAGCCACCCGGGCGCCTCTACCCAAAGCATGTGCGGATGTCCTGCCCGAAGCCACAGTCTGAAACCGCTTGAAACACGGAATCCGGTAATGAGCACTGGTTGGTGCCTGAAACCCTCCTGAAGTCTTCATCTCACAGCCCTGAAGTGCCCCCTTTTCCACTAACCGTTGGGTCTCCAGCCCCAGCGGCCCTTTCCCCCCGCCACGTGTCCACACGCTGGGGCCACTGTGTGAGCCGGACTCCTAGCCAAGCCTGCCCAGAGAGCTAGTCCGTCACCCCTCAGCTTCTGGGAGCACAGCGCCCTCGGAAACAGCGGGCCTGGCCGGCCGCGTTTAGAGTCTGGAGTTCACAGCCTCCAGTCAGAGCCCAGGTGGGACGCTGAGAACAGAAGATGAAAACAGATGCCACGTTTACACGATTATTGTCGTTTATTGAGGTCTGTTTATTCTCAACGGGTGCTTTTTCCTCCAAGTAAACAGAGCAGGCGTAAATATCTATAATGAATAAATTTATTGTCTTACAAAAATCATTGTCTAGAAATATGGGAATACAAGAAAAAAGATTCTTTGCAGTCAGGTGTCTGGTGGTCAACAGCCAGTACAATTCGTAAAGGGGGGGAAACCAAAGGTTCCAAACCCACATGACAAATTCTTCCTAACAGATGTTAAAGCTTTTAACCCAAAAGGTTGGTGTTTTCAAGCACGTTGCAGAGGATCAAGGATTTATAATTAACACTGATTCATTGTCACTGAATGTTTATAATACCACTTTGACTAGAGAGGTACATGATATGAAGCCAAGTCAGAACTTATACAGTAAGTTGTTACAGAGGCAAATAATGTATTTAACGTTGTCTTAGTACTGTAGTGTCTAAGGCACTTTCTGTAATGTCAGTTTGCTTAACTATCAACCAAAAACAGAATGCTAAATGTTCACTGTAACACTGTCTGGGGGGAAGGGAGGAGGAGAAATGAAAAAAGGTTCGCGTCCACGGGCATGTCAACATTCAGGCAGATGACATCGGTTCCCAAGGTTCGGTAAAACCTCCTTGACAAACTTGGAGTGAGTCTGGGACACAAAACTACTGTTTCCATTTTGGGCTCAAAGCAGCGGCTGAATTTGCAAAGGTCGGCATGCGAGCCTGGCTGGGGGGGGGGGGGGGGGGGGGGGGGGGGCGGGGGGGGTGCTTTGCACCACCCTCTGCCCGGGGCTATACCTGCGCCTGGACCAGGACTAGTGAGTGCACGGGCAGGGCCTGGGGGGCTCAGGGTCCACGTGGGACCGCCACCCGCAGCCGCACAGACCGGCCCTGGCCGGGGACCGATCACAGGGAGAGATGTGGCGACATGGCCAACTCATGGTGACCCCGAACGGATGCTGCTTCCCCCCAACGCGACCCACCCTCCTGGTCTTTCCGAAGCCCCCTTCACAGTTTGCTCACTGAAATAGTGTCGATCGTTATTCGGAGGAAATACAAGGAGATACGAGTGCAGCTTACGTTCCACAATGTTCTAAGAGACTGGATGTGGCTGAGGAGTCAGGGGCCACATGAACACAGAACTAAATTACCTGTCTGTCGACAGAGAGCATGCAGAGCGACTGGGCAGCCACGGGGGGCGGGGGGGGGGGGAAGGGGAGGGCTGCCCCCCCGATAACCCAGCGACTGGCAACGAGGGTCTGGAGTTTGTCTGGAAAACGATTTCTCTTCTTAACATGGATTATAAAATGGTCTCTTGGTGGATATATGGAAAATAGATGCGAGGATGAGACAGTCTGTTTAATAGGTGTAGGTTCTGTGTACGTATATATATAAAAAGGGGAGCAACTGTACTTAAATCTGAAGCAGGATGCAGTATGTGGAGGCCGGAAAGCCTTAAGACACAGTTGATCTTTCAGGAAGGAATCCCAGAGCTCGCCAGTTTCCTCAACGTGTGGGAGGCCCCGAGGCAGGCTGGCGCCGGCCGAGTTCCCACTGTCCCTCTGTACCGCCTCCGCTGGCTTCCTGGGGCTCTACTCGGACTGGGGCGGCTGCGTCTCGTTGACGTCGCTGGTCTTACTCTCCGTGTCGTCGTCCGACAGCTCCAGCGAGGCCCCTTCGATGTGCAGCTGACGCCGGCCAGACCGGCTGGAGGAGAAGCTGATGGGGCCGCCCCGCCTGGAGAGGACACAGAGCAGACGACGGGGCTGTGCGGTCGTTCCGCCATCTCCGGACTCGAACCGGGCGCCCTTCCTCAGGACGCCGCGTGGGGTGGGCGGGCGGGGTCAGGAGAGGCTCTGCGGCCGCCTCTCCTGCACCCCCGCCAGCACGGGGTGCACCCAGCGGGAGGGCCCCGGTCTGGGACGCCCGAGCCAGCTGTTGGGACAGAGACGGGAAGGAAGACGGACAGAGGCAAGGTCCTACCTGCTGACCAAGCAGCAGCATTTCTACAGCGGCCAGACAGTCCGTGTTTTAATTAGGCTTTGGGGGCCAGGAAGGTCTCTGGGGCACGTTCTTGTTTTGGCTTTTTTTAGAACCCTTTCTTAGCTTGCTGTGCACAAAGCAGCGCACGGCCTGTTTGCTGACGCCCGTGCTGGCACGTTCTGAGGGACGGAGTGAGGCTCTGGGGCAGGTCCGAGTCCGTGTGGGGAGGAGGGCGGTGGCACCGGGGCCCCCTTGCCGCGGATGCCCGGACAAGGACGGACACCTGGCCTGGCCCTCCAGCTTCGTGCTGGGGATTTGTGTCGTCCACTCATCAGGGGCGGAGGACCGCTGCAGCTCGGGAATCCCGAGGGGGTGAATGCCAAGTGACTCGGGAGCGAGAACAAGTAACCGCACGTGAACCTAAGGGGGCCTCCGGCCCAGGCGCTAGGCCCACAGACGCGGCTGCTGGCCAAGCCCCTGCCACGGACTCTCCGACACCCAGCGCCTGTCCCGCAAGCCCCTGGGGTCGCTCACCTCAGCCGGTTCTTCAGAGTGCTGACCTCGCGGCTCAAGCCCTCGTTGGCCTCCGTGGCATCATCCAGTTCCCGCTGGAGTTTACGCCGAGACGCGTTGGCACGCGTGGCTTCCTCCTCTGCTTCCTCCAGCTGCCGTTTCAGCTGCTTCATCCTGGCGTTGGCCTTCTCCATCTTGGGGAGGTCACGGGACCAAGTCGGACCACACCGGGGAGATCAGAGTCAGCACGGCCACATCCTGAGCATTTAGCACAGCTCACCACCCCGAGAGCCACGTGAGCACACACATGTACGTCCGTGTACACACACACACGGGGGATAGGCTGAGCCTCTTGGTCAGCCTGCCGCTCTCAGCAAAGCCAGTGTCTACCAAGCAAACCATATACTAAAGGAGACTTAAAACATGCAAGATCCTCCCCCCTCCCCCCCTTGAGTTTTCCGCAGAAACGACACAGTTTAGGGTCTTCACGGGAGTGCCCCGTGGGATCATGGGGAGGAATCCCTCTTCCTGCAGAGTACGAGAGCCAACGGTGTGGACGGTCTCCAGCCCTGGCAGGTGGCACTTTCGACAGTCCGTTCAATGCGGGCGTCTTGGAGGGCATGTTGGGATTCAAGTGCAGAGCCGTCCGGAGAGCGGACACCGGAACTCTGTGACGCAGACACGCGCCAGTGCCTCGCGGGCCTCACCCTCCCGGAACTGAAGGTGGGGGATGGAGGGAGAGCCTGAGTGGAGCCCGCCTTCCCTCCCCGTGTCTGCGGTGACAAGTCTCATCAGGGCAGAGGGAGCCAGAGGGAGAGCAGGGCTCCCCAGGCAGCAGACCGAGCGGACGTGGCCGCGGCGACCAGTCCCGTTAGCGCTTCCCCTCGATGCGGAGACAGAGGTGCCTGGGTGCAGGCGAGAGGACCCCGCGGGCCCCGCACACGGCACGTTTCTTTTGTCCGTGTCCACCCTGAGTCCGGCCAGTGCCCAGGAGCTGCTCTGGGCCTTCAGGGGGAGGACGGCACTCGTTTGTGACGCTTTCTTACCCTCGCCAGTCAGTCTTACGGTAACGCCGGGCCCGCCTTCTTCCCTTACCTGTTCTTTGTACTGATCTGCATGGCGACGCTCGTCTTCCACCTGCATGAAGATCTCCTTCAGCTTCTTCTCTGTGCGGCGGACTAGCTTGTTGGCGGCTGCCCGTTCCCTGTTCAAGTGACCAACGCGTTAGTGTTCGCAGCTCTAGAAACGACAGCTGAACGAGGAGAGTGCTTTTAAGGTCCTTTTCGTCCGGGAGGGACACAAGCTAGACTTGTTCCAGGACCTCTGACCACAATGATGGTGTAATTGCTGCGGCCCGGAAACCTGTTTCCCCTCTGCTTAAAGTATGGGTTCCCTCTCAGGTATCCTAACGGCGCCAGGCAGAAAACGTGCATGTGTCGGGGCTTGACACACAGCTATTGGTCGCTTTATTCAGTGATGATCTCAAGGGCAAAGCTACCTGTCCCAAAAACTGAATTCAGACTTTTTGAGGGCAAAACTTTGGTTACTCTAATTACCTAACTTTTTAGCCTGAAAACCAAACAAACCAAGACCCAATTTATTAACTGACCGTTTCAATTTAAAATTGACGGACTGCCTACCAAGACGCTAGGGGCTAGTGCGGCTCTAACAGTGACTCTTGTTGGAGCCAAGCTAATCAGCAGGCTTCTAGACGGGCCCACACAGGCCCTGACAGGCCACATGGAGAACTGCACTGAGAACAGAGAATGTTCTTTTGTTCCTTCACAAATGTGATGCAAAAATGGACAGCCAGGGAGTTAGCTGGAAAGGGCAAGTCACGTTAATTACGGCGGCCGCCAACAAGCCCTTTTATCCGGATGCAGTGGAGTCTGGACAGCGGGAAGCCCGGGGGTCCTCTGGCACCGGGAAGTCACCAGCACGGGCTGACACCACCTTCTGTCTCCCACTCGGGTGACCGGTGTCCCCGTGCCACCAGAGGGCCAGGGGCGTGTGGCGGTCTGGGTTGCGACTCCCGGGCTCGGCCCGGACCCGGCCTGCAGTGGAGACGCAGGGAGGTCTGGGGGTGAGGGCGGCCGCACCCTCTTACTTGGCTTCCTGCTCCAGCTGCTCCTCCAGCTGCCCGATCTTGGCTTCCAGGGCCGAGATGGTGGCCTTGAACTTGGACTTGACGGTGCCCTCCAGTTCCTGCAGCTTGGCCTTGAGCTCCTTGTTCTGCCGCTCCAGCTGCTGGCGCGCGTTGTCACTCTTCTGGGCGGCGCTGCGCTCGGCCGCCAGCTCTGCGTTCAGCGTGTCCACCTGGAGAGGAGAGCCGGGTTTAGTCGCTTGCGCCACGGGGGCAGTGCAGCCCTTCCCGGGCGCCAGGCCGCGGCGCGGGCCACCTGCAGCGTGGTCTTGCGGAAGCGGTCGTTGAGCAGCTCCGTGTTGCTCTGCTCCTCTTCCAGCTCCTCCTCCAGCTGCGCGATCCGCGCCTCCAGACGCCGCTTCTCATCCAGCAGCGCAGACCTGGCCGGGCAGGGAGGGGACAGCGCTCAGAGCAGGGGCCGCGGCACGACCCCGGGGAGCTCACCTCCCCGCCGCTGGAGCTTTTTGGGCTTTCCTCTCTCCCCCGCACCCATCCCCGTCCCCCAGTCTGTCCACAAGCCCCGGCGAGGACGCTTCCGAACCCGCCACCCCAGCCCGGGCCCCGTCCCTTCTCCCTGCCGCACCTCCCTCTGTCCTCCACGGCCCGGGTCCACCTCCAAAATGATCCTGGCACCCTCTACCCTGGACTGTGCTAGAAGAGGACCGTGATGAATCCTCAGGGCGGTAATTAAACGGAGAAAGAGTCTTAACTGGAAAAAACTAGGACTTCGCGAGAAACGCGTTCAAAGTCTTAAGGCAGCTGCTTGCCAAACCTCGCGAGTCTGGGCGTGAAGACCTGCGCGGCCGGGCCACACGGCCTGCGCCAATCGGGCTATAGCTCCAACTGTGCCTCCTTCACTCCTGTGGTGGGAATGGCTGGTGAGGGGGTGGGGCCTGCCTGGGTTGTGCGGCCGACCGGCGCCAAGGCAGTCTGGACGCTCAGCAACTTGTGCCCGTCCGTGCAGGCTCCGAGCGGATGAGCAAGTCAACTACGGACTTCTAGATGCCAGACGACCCGGCCTTCCCGGTGTGACAGGTGTGCCCCCAGGGGGATGGGCTGCAGGCGCCTGAGCGGGGAGGGTGGCACCGTCGCCGGTTTCTAGCCCATTCTTCCCACCCGCTGCCAGGAGACTCACTTGCCAGAGGCGCTGTTGGCGATCTCGTCGGCCAGCTCGTCCCTCTCCTGCTCGGCGTGGCGGCGGGCTCGCTCAGAGGAGGCGAGTTCCTAAGGAAGGTTGGAGTGGGGTTTAAGCTCCAGGTAACGGGTTCCTCAAATGTGAAGCCTGCCGGCCGCGGCCACCCTGGCTCCGGCCCCCTTGCTGCTGCCGGGCCTGAGAGATTAAGCCACCGCCTGGCTGAAGACAAGCCGGGTGACGTGCTACTGTCCACGTCCTTCCGCACAAAGTCCCCAGAGGGGACTCCTGGTCCGTGGGAGGGCTCTGCTGCCATTTCCAACGGAAGAGGCAGCTCTGTTCCCACCCTCCCTAGAAAGCGGGTGTTTCTTAATCCTAAACTCGGCACAGACCTCCTGCAAGCCCACGACTATACCGGCTCACGGTCTTGAAGGACCTGTCACATACACAGTAGCGCAGTTTGGAGGTCAGGTCCACGGGACTGACCAGTGAACATCAAGGTCCCAGGAAACACGGTAGTTGTGCAGGGAAGTGAGGACCACAGCTCCCGTGGCGAGTGTGGGCGAGGGTGAGCCCTCAGGCTTCTGCAGTAAGCAGGGCCTGGCTCCCGAAGGAGGTGGGAGTCAGGCTCTGAGGCGGTGCGGGCGGCTCTCTGTGAACCGCGGGCCGGGCCCATCCTCTGGAGGAAGAACTGCCTGGTGCAGCTTTTCCACAAATTTCTTCGGAAGAGGGTTCGCCACAGGAGGCAGCCAGGGTGCGTTTCTTAGCCCACGTGGGTCAAGACTAAAATCCTGTTCTCAGGATTTGAGAGCCGCACCGTTTCCCTTACTGCACAGGTGAGGAAACGGAGGCCTAACGGATGACGCGAGTCGCCAAGTGCCAAGACTGGTCGGCGGCAGAAACTCGGGGTTCTGACTCTCCCCATCTGGGCCTCTTGCCACCAGCTGGCGCTTCCTGAAAATGCCGTATTTGGCAAAAGCACAGCTTTAAAGATGCCTGTGGAGCAGGGCCGCATAAAGAGTTCGCCCGTGTGCTTGGCATGTGTGTTCACCTCTTACGTTAGCGCACGGGATGTAGGCGAAAGGCCCGGGTTCCGGCACATGCCGTCCTGACCCGTGGGGTGGGGTGACCCAGCTGGGAGGGCAGCAGCCACGATACTCTGGGCCCGACCCCAGGGCCTCAGATCAACAAACACTGAGCATCAGCTCTACCATCTGGCCTCTGGTGCTCCGTCCTCTGCCCACTGGCCGGGCGTGCCGTGGACACCCACTGGGGAACCCGTGGGAGAAAGGGGAGGAGCCTGAGGGAAGGAAAAAGAAACAGAAGGGCAGGGCTAGCTTTCCAGGGGGTCTCTTCTCCCTTATCTAAAGTCTGAAATAAACACTTTCTGAAAAGGCGGGGAGTGTGCTTGGGTACGCAGCTCGTGCCCTGGGGGCCTCCGGGAGGCAGGCTCCCAGAGCCCCCTCCCCTGAGCGTGTCCCTGTCAGCTCCACGATGAACCACACAGATCTTGAACATTTGCTTCACGGAGGAGCAGGTGTTCTTTTAAGCAGACGTGGAGCATTTTTAAAGACTGGTCATGTTCTAGACCCTACAGCTGCTCTGGTCTCTATTCTCTAGCCACAGTGCAAGAAAACAGAAATCAACGAGAACAAAAATCCACACATTCGGAAATTTAAACCACACTTTTAAGTTGTTCATGGAATAAAGGAAACCATTATTGAAATGAGAAAAAATTGGAATTAAATGGTGACGAGAGCATAGATTTTTTAGGACACAGTGAAGACAGGATTTGGAGGGGAATGTGCAGTGTTCTAGGAGCAGAACCGGACAAGAGAAAAAATGGAAAATTAACGTGTGCGACTCAAGAAAGCAGAAAAAGAAAAACCCAAAGGAAGTAAGGACCGGAGCAAAAATCAAGGAAACAAAACAAAGGGATCCAAACCGAAAGCTGCCTCTCCCAGGGACCTTGGGGTCTGCTCAGTGTCGACTCACTTGGTTTTTAGTCCCTTCTCCATCCCCGACACCCTTCTTTCTCACAAGCTCTGCTCTACATTCAGCGTCTTTGGTGACCACGAATCCATCGTTTCTAGGTGTTTGTGTGGGCGTGTTTTCGTATTAACGGATAACAACATTTCAACTCAAGTTGCTCTTCCCTTTCCTAGGTGGGAATACTTGTGCTCACCGTTCACACAGCGATGTGTGGACACACACATCGTGTGTGTGCAGTCCTTTGTACGTCACTCACATCTCCATAAAGCTGTTAAAATAAACCTGCATGGTCAGGTGTGTCTACCGCGGACATGACCCCATAGCACACGTAAGCCCCCGTCAGTCCCTCTTCAGGAGAACTTCCAAAACAGATAAATGGAAGAAGTGATCAGAAGATGAACCACTCGGGGAGTCAATGAAACCTGCAGCTTCCCTTTTAAGTACCACAGGAATAGTGCTTCTATGTAAACCAGGGCGGTCTTAGAACACTTAAGAGTTCAACCATCCCGATGCTTCCCAACACTAAATCAACACCACTGCCTTTTATAACACGTGGAGCACGGCCTGGTAAGTCGCTCGAAAAGTGACTAACCAGTCCCTTGGCCGTTAGCCAGGTAGAGGAATATACAGGGTAAACATTTTTTGAACAAATGGATGAGGAAGTAAGTAAACAGACCTCTTGCAATTGAAGGATTTCGGCTTCTAGACTCTTGAGTTTCTTTTCACTCTCTTTGGATTGAGCAAAAATCTCATCCCGGGATGCACGAGCTTCTTCTAATTCACGTTGGTAATCCTTCATCTGAGCCTAAGATTAAATAGGAAGAAGGTTTTAGAGGACTTTCTGCTCTCAGATTTTAAACATATTGTTTCCAGATTATAAAAGTCCAAGTACAGTCACTGTAAATATGAAAGCATATGGCGGGGCGCCTGGGGTCGGGGGGGCTCATTCGGCTGTGTCCGACTCTTGATTTCGGCTCAGGTCATGATCCTAGGGGATCCTCGGGGGATCGAGCCCCAAGCTGGGTTCCTCAAGCAGCATGGAGCCTGCTTGAGGTTCTTTTCTTTCTCCCTTCGCCCCTCCCCCACTGGTGTGTGCACGTGCAAGCTCAAAAAATAAAGTACGTGCCAGTGACAAAGGTATCGCAAGAAAACACTTAGAACAATATCCCTTATGAAAATAGATGGAAAAATCAACAAAATAGTGGCAGACTGGATCCATCAGTTTGTATAATCCAAAAGAATTATACACCATTATATCCCTGATCCAAGTGGGATTTATCTGAGGATTAATTTGACACCCCAAATCAATTAATACAGCCGTAGGATCATCTCAATAAATGCAGAAGAAGCAGGTGACAAAATCTAACACCCTTTCATTATAAAAACAACTCAGTAAAATGAATAGAAGGAGACGTCCCTCAACTCTGATAAAGGGTTATCAGTGAACAACTAACAGCTAACATACTGAATGGTGAGAAGACTTTCCCCTATGATTTCCCCTAACATACTGAATGGTGAGTGCCTTTCCCCTATGATTAGCAATGAAGCAGGAAGTCTGACTTTGTCACTTCTGTTTAACCCTGTAACAGTTCTAGTCAAAGCAGTTAGGCCACGACAAAAACCAGAAAAGATATCCAGATTGGAAAGGAAGCAAAAACCCTCACTTGATTTGCTGATGTGATCTTGTATACTGAACATCTTAAGGAATCCACCAAAAAACCATTAGAAGAAGCCAGTTCAGCAATGTTACAAGATCAATATACAAAAATCAACTGTATTTCCATATACTATAAACATTCCAAAAATCAGGAAAGCAATCACACGTATCAGCCTCAAAAACGAAAAAAACAGGGTGCCTGGGTAGCTCAGTTGGTTAAGCATCTGACTTTGGCTCAGGTCACAAGATCACGGTCTGTGAATTCAAGTCCCACATCTGGTGAGCTTGCGCCCTGGGTGAGTCCTGCTTCCCTCCCTCTCTCTCTGCCCCTTGCTCAATTGTGTGCGCGCTCGCTGTCTCAAAAGTACTTAGGTATAAATTTAGCTAAAGTATATGACTCGTACACCAAAACTATAAAATAAGATCATCACTGAAAAAAGAAATGCTAAATAAATGGAAAGATAATCACGTTCATACACTGGAACGTACACTGGAAGACAGTATTGTTAGGATGGTAAGTCCTCTCCAGATCAATCTACCCAGTCAACAAATTATCGAAATCCAAGTGGCCCACATGCCACTTGCAGGTTTGATCATAAAATCTGTAAGGTTTTAAAATCTGTAACGTTGAAGTTGATCATAAAATCTGTAAAGAATTGTAAGAAACCAGAAAAGCTAAACCGTCTTGAGAAAGAACAGAAAAGCGAGAGATGTTACGCTTCCCAATTTGAAAACTTACGAAGCCGCGGCAATCGAGACTGTCACACTGGCATAAGAAAAGATATATAGATCAACGAAAGAGAGCTGAGTCCGGAAATAAACACATAAATCTACGGCCAGATTTTTGACGGGAGTGCCAAGAGCCAAGATAATTCAATGGGGGAAGGAAGAGTCTTCCGGGGCGCCTGGTTGGCTCAGTCAGTTAAGCATCTGACTCTTGACTTTGGCTCAGATCATGATCTCATGGTTTGTGGGTTTGAGCCCCCACTCAAGTGTGGAACCTGCTTGGGATTCTCTCCCTCCCTCTCCCTCTTCTCCGCTCATGTGAAAAACTTGAACAAACTTAAAAAAAAAACAAAAAACCAACAAAAACTAATTCAACGGGTTAAAAAAAAATCTGAAAGTGTAAAACTCTTAGGAGAAAACATAGGAATAAGTCTTTCTGGGCATAGGCAGTAGTTTCATAGATCGGATGACAAAAGCACAAGAAACAAAAAAATTGTACACAGCACCACTGAGTGAATAGACTAGAGAATGGAACATTTGGAAGTCATAGATCTCACAAGAAACATCTAGAATATACACAGAAATGTTACAAAACTCAGTTATTAAAGACAACTCAATTAGGAAGATGAGCAGAGGATTAAGAGAGATTTTTCCCAAATAAGATAATGGCCAATAAGCAAGTGAAAAGATGTTCATTAGTCATTAGGGAAATGCACATCAAAAACCACAATGAAATACCACTTCATACCCACTGGGATGACTATAGAAAACGAATAGCAGATATTGGTGAGGACGCAGTAAAGCTCGAATCCCCACACACAGCTGGTAGGAAATGTAAAGTGGGACCATCGCTGTGGAGAGGCGGGGCAGGCAGTTAAACAGAATTCCCACATAACCTAACAATTCCACTCCTAGGTATGTATCTACCGAAGAGAACTCGAAAGCACACGTCTACACAAATGTTCACGAATGTTCATAGCAGCAGTATTCAGAGTGTCCGAAAAGTCAACCCAAATATTCATCAACTGTTGGATTAATGACCTGTGGGCGATGCATACGATGGAACGTCATATGGTCACAAAAAGGAATGAAGTCCTAATGGATGCCACGCTACGGATGAACCTTGAAAACACGCTAAGGGAAAGAAGCCAGGCACAGAAGCCACATATTTTACGATTCCATTTATATGAAACGTCCAGCATACGCAAATCTCGACACACAGAAAGCAGACAGATGGTCGATGAGCGCCACGCAGGGCAGATCGTGTGCAGTGACCGCTGCCGGGTGCACGGTTTCTTTTCGAGGGATTTAAATGTCCAAAATTGCATAGTGGTAATGTTTGTAGAACCCTGTGAATGTACTAAAATATACTGAAAATAAGCAGGTAAGTTGTATGGTCTGTGAATTAAAACTCCCTACAGCTGTTATGTAAACAAAATCACAGTTACGTATAGTTTCTGTAATATGCTTAATAATCTTTGTAATAAGCTCGTCAGAATAAGAGCTTTGTGCTTGGCTTTTTAAAAAAAATACAAGGAAGCAGTTAAGTTGCTTTTAAACTTACTATCCAGAGTTGGCTGTTCCTTTTAAATGTTTTATGTTTATGTCCACGAACACCTTTCTGCGTGTGTGGCTGTGAAAGAAGCCGCCTGCGCTCTGTCTTCCTTTATGGACTTAAGCCCCTTCCTTGCATCCATAGCCCCACCATGTAAATGGCTGGCAGTCCACTTACATTTAGGTGGTTTCCCTTTGTTGCTGTCACAAATACCACTTCAGCTGTGATCTTTGTTCATAGGTGTTTCTTCTCAGATTTCGTTAGAACACATTCATCTTAAGTTTATTTTGAGAGCGAGAGAAGGAGTGCATGCGAGTGGGGGAGGGGGAGACAGAATTCCAAGCAGATTCCACGTTATCCGCACAGAGCCCAACATGGGGCACGCGATCCCACGAACTGCGGAGATCGTGACCTGAGCCATCTGGCGCCCCTAGAAGACATTCTTAAGATGTGGAATCACCACGGTCAGAGAAATGGAAATTTTCTCAAGCTTGTCATAACCGTTGAGCCCCCCAGAAAAGGGCCTATTACGAGAGAGGGTCCGTTATATCCCACAATAGCGGGAGATATTCTGGAAATCGGTCACCGCGACAGTGAAAACTGGCACATCACTCGAGCGGCCGGAGTGCTAAGCCACGACCGGAAAGAGGACGAGCGCCTGCGGCAGTGGGAGGGAGGGGAGCACCACCTTCCTGTTGGGTGGCTCGCGCGTAGCTCAGCGTCTCCAGGGGCCGTGTCCCGGACTTGCTGAGGGGCCACGCGCGGCCCGCAGACACGAGATGCACGCGTGCCGCCTCTGTGGCCCGCAACCCGGCCACCGCGTGCTCCGTCAGAGCCCGCTGGCCGCACGCACCTGAAGCTTGCGGAGCTGCTTGACCACCTCGTCCCTGGCTTTGTTCGCGGCCTCCATCTGAGCTTCCAGGTCCTTCAGGTCTATTTCCAGTTTCTTCTTGGACGCGACCGCCAGCGCCCGCTGCTTCCGCTCGTCCTCCAGCTCCGCCTCCAGCTCCCGCACCTAACGGAGGCACCGGGGTTATGTCTGGCCAGACCCAGGTGTCCCCACACGGGGATCGGCAGCCTGTCATCGTAGGTGCTCTCTGCTCCGGAGCAGCCGTCGTTAATAACAGAAAAGCCCAGGAGCTGCAGTTTGTTCAAAGAGGCCTTTAAGCCGAAAACCCTGTACGCACCACTCCCCCTCCCCCCCCCCCCCCCCCCCCCGCCACGTGATGGCACACAGGAGGCAGAGCCCTTCCCCTCCAATCTCCAGCTCCCGGCTGAGGTGGCACGACACAGTGGAAAGCCAGGAGACATTTTCTCGGGGTGGTTTCATCCGGGGACGCCCAGGCGGCCAGGTGCCGAGGTCTCAGGCCCCAATACCCGAGGGGAGCCAGCTTGGACGTGGGTCCCCGAGCCCAGGCCTGGCCTTCAGACGATGCACCCGCCCCGTCGGTTCAGAATTCCTGACCCACAGAAACTGGGAGCAAAATACGTGCTCTTTGAAGTCACCGAGTAGGAGGTGACTAATTATCTGGCAAGAAGTGACTAGTGTGCTAAATGCCGGTGCAGTGAAAATAACAAAGTAAGACCAATGTATTCCAGATCCAAGACCCGATACCACGAACTTCAAGGGACTGTCAAAATACCCACAATTAAATTCTAAACTAAACTTTTAAAATTAGAAGTTTGACATATGTTCGGAAAACTATACAAAATTCCAAACGCCCAGCAACTTTTTAAAACCAAAAAATGTAAGCAGCCAGTTTTCCTTTTCCCAACAAGGGATGTGAGGCGAATTTCCCCTTGCAAGGGGCATCGGGGTTCTTTCCTTCGCCCGCACGTTTTGACAGTCACAGAATTTGCACCCAAGCACATGTTCTTGGACATCCCACCACACGAGGCCTATTGAGTCACCGGTAAATCTCCTGGTTATCAACAGCAGTGCTGTTGTCTGAGAAACAGGAAACCAAAAATAATTACATTAGATTTCAGAGAATAAGCTAATCAAACGAGGACATAAATGGATTTAGCTCCAGCTGACGTGGGCCGACACGAACCAGCAGCATATGGACCCACAACCGGACTTGAGAGACCAGACAGGCTCGTCCCCGGGGGCCCTGCGTCCTTCCGCTTACCTGTTTAACCAGCAGCCGCTTCTTCTCCTCGTTCTGTTCATCTCTGGTCTGCAGGTCCCTCTCAAACTGGGCCTTCATGGCCTGCATGTTGACCTCTAGGCGAAGCTTGGCGTCCTCCGTGGCCTGAAGTTCATCTTCCAGCTCCTCCAGCTGGGTCCTCATCTCCTCCACCTGCTGCTCTAGCGCCCGTTTGGATTTCTCAAGTTCGTGCACCTAAACCACAGGAGGCAGCGGCACAGGGCTGAGCCTTGGCAGAGGCACGGACAAGGACAGTGGTCTGTGTTCTCATCGGTTACAGGCCCCCGCAGGGCACGAAGGCCGCTCTGGTCCCTCCTGGCCCCGCTCCTGCTACGGCCCTGCCGTCCCCTGTCTTGGAGCACGCTATTCAGACGGCAGCACGGAGCTCCTGATGGATCACTCGTGCTCTATCATCAGTAAGGTCTTCTCCGGTGACCTTGAAGTGGAGACGTCTTTAAAAGCCAAAGAACAACGAACAGAGCACGGTGTCCGAGGAGCCCGTCTGTGGACTGGCCATCTGCCTGCTGTCTGCGCGTGAAAGGTGCTGTGGGGGATCCCGTCTTGCTGTGAAAACCTCACCTGTGCTGCAGATGTACGTGGGAACTTGTAACTACTTAGGTGTGTCAGGCCTGTGGAGCGGGGGACGCGTGAGAAGTGGCCCGACCTTCGCCACCACACACCCCCACCTAGTTCTTGGTGCCGAGCGCGTCTGCCCCGCGTCCCCTCTGATCCGTCCCCGAGACACCTCTCAGGTGGCCACGCCACCTCTCCCAGGGGCAGCAGGAGACGTGGCAGGGGAGGCCCCGCAGCCCCTGCTGCTGCTTAGGCACCAAAGTGAGGTCTGTGGAATGAACATGTCCATTATTCTAGTGAAAACTAAGAGGAACGAGAAAACTGGGTGCCTGGCTGGCTTAGTCAGTGGAGCGTGAACCTCTTGATTGTGGAGTTGTGAGTTTGAGCCCCACATTGGGCATAGAAGCTTACTTAATTAAAAAAAAAAAAGAAAAGAAAAAAAGCCATTGTGGAGTTGTCTACGTACGACTGCGCGATCATGGCCACTTCTAGTCTAGGCAGCCTCTTGTCCATGGGGCTGACCCTCCGGGCACCGGGCTGTAGGAGACCCAACAGGAAGGGAGGAGAGTCTTCCCTCCTTTATGATGTGGCCAGAGAGCCCCTATGTCGCAGCTTCCTGAGACAGGGCAAGTGCAACATTGTCTGGCAGATGACACAGATCAGGAGGTTAAGTGGCTCCTCCTGGGGAGAATGCACTGCTTCCGGCCCCAGCCCGGCCTCACAATCCTCCACACCTCATACACTTGAGGGGTGTGGGACAAATAAACATCACCCCGGCTCTTGTAGAGCATGTATGCAGTAAAGGACAGCATCACAGAAACTTCCAGACTGTCAACGAGCCCCCAAAGCACTTGAAGCCTTCAGGGAAAACCAAGAGTCTCAGCTGGGAAGGCCCGGGCCAGGAAGGACAGGGGCTGCTGTCCTTGGCCCGGGGGGACCTCGTGGTACCTGTGCTTGGGAACTCCCTGTGACTCGGGAACAGTGACATTCCTGCCAGGACGTAGGGCCCGGGGGGGGGGGGGGGCGTGAAGATGACAGGAATAAACCAAGCGTCACCATTGGTCAGGGCCGCTAAGAGAACTCGTGGCTCAGGCACCGAGAACCGAGCACAGACCGCAGGGTCCGACAGCTTGTCCCGGGAGACCTCAGTCCCCATCCCTGCACAGGCCAGGACGCCGCCATGCTCCCGCGCTGTCGGGAGACGCCTTCCCAGATCCTCCCCCGCGGGGGGCCGGGTCCCTGGGACACTCACGTTCTTCCCCACGTCGTCCTTGGAGCTCATCAGGTCTTCCATGTCCGCTCGAAGCTGCTTGTTCTGCCTCTCGTACTCCTCCTTGGCCTCCAGGGCCTCCTCGAGGGCCCGCGCCAGGGACAGGGCTTTGGTTTCCTTCTCCCTGGCCTCTGCCTCCGCGCGGTCTCGCTCCTCTGCATAGCGAGCAGAGATGTTCTTCTCTTCTGCTAACAGCTGCACGGAACGGTGTCGGGACACGTTAGAAACAACACGAAAGCGACAAACACGCTTCTCATTCGCTGTGTGTCTGACTTCCTGCTGAGCCCCCTACTGTGGTTCATGGGTGCTATTTCTTTCTGCTTTTCTCCCTTTCCAGTTTTCTACAAATACGTATAAACACGAAGATTATTTTAAACCACGACAACAAGAGCGTCTGCCAGGAGGCGGCAGCGTGTGGCACTGGCCCTGGGACGCAGGGACGCGGGGCCCACCTGGTCGAACTTCTTCTGCTTCTTCTCCAAGTTGGAGGCGATCTGGCGCTGTTGGTCCAGGTCCACCGTCAGGTCGTCGAGCTCCTGCTGCAGGCGGTTTTTGGTCTTCTCCAGCTTGTCGTAGGCCGAAGCCTTCTCCTCCAGGCGCTGGCCCAGCGCCTCCGCGTCCTTCAGGAGCTTCTTTCTGGCTTCTTCCAAACTTTCGATTGTTCCTAAGTCATCGTCTACTTTCTTCTTGGTATCTGTCAGCTGGTTGTACGGGAAGAGAGACCCACGTTAAACAACCCCAGTGGCTCTTACAGGTGAGGAACGGAGAAAGCTCGTTTTCCGTATTTGGAGAAAAGACGTATAAATCAATACGTGACTGCGAGCAAACGAGGCTCAGACTGTAACGATGTCTTAGCTCATCATCATTAAGAGGATGGCTGGTCTGCGTCCTTGCACGGCGGACCCAGTCCGAGGTCACTGTCGAGGCTTCCCGCACCCTCACCGGACTACCGGCACTTGGCTGGGTCAGAGAACACGCTTACGGGGCTTAGTTTCGTACAGCCTAGTTAACTGTCCCAAGCGGAGAGGACGTTGGTCGCTAAGCGCACACAGCCAGGCCACCGCGGCATCCGCGGGCACTCGCGCACCTGCGCCTGCAGGGCCAGCACTTGCTTCTCCAGGTTCTTCCTGGCCTCCTCTTCCTCCTCCTGCTGCTCCTGGAGGCCGTTCTTCTCCTCCTCCAGCTGCCGGATGCGACTGCTCAGGTTCAGCTTTTGGCGCGTCTCCTCCTGAAGAAGCTCCTGTTTATTTCACAAGAGGTCGATACCGGAGTTACACCGATCATTGAACACAAACACCTTTCTTAAAAACAAAGCCACGGCACAAAAAACACAGCGCCTCGGGGGGTCACAACTACCCCGTGATCTTAAGAAACAGAAATGATTTAAAAACACGCCTGATAATTTTATAGACGATCTTAACAGAAATACTGCTTTTTAAAAATCTTGTTTTAAATGTTTATTTGTTTTGAGAGAGACAGTGAGTGACCGGGGCGGGGGGTGGGCAGAGGGAGAGAGAATCCCAGGCAGGTGCCTACGTGGGGCTCAAATTCATGAACTGCAAGATCACGACCTGAGCCAAAATCAAGAGTCAGGCACTTAACTGAACCACCCAGGCGCCCCCAAAACACTGCTTTCAACTTGTCCTTGAGGAACAGCAGTGTCGTTCACTGCAGGCACCCAGGCCAGGAGCTGAGTGGCCCGAGATGCCTCCGTCTCCAGCATCTCCGTACTTCTGGCAGACCTTTCTCCCCACTCCTCTGTCCCTTAGTTGAGGCACTTGGCATTTCTCATTATGCTTACCTCCAGTATCGGGCAACCTGTCAGCTGTCTGTCCTTTGCAGACTTCCTGCCAGACTGATTCCCGTGACCCGCCCCTGGTCTCCCATAGTCTCACTGACCAGGATGTGCCCTGTCATAGTGTAAGCTCCAAGAGATGTTTACCCCTGTATCCCCAGCACCTAGCAAATCAACGTTCTTATAAAATTAACAAATTTAATAAAAAGAAGATATGAAACTCCAAGAAGAAAGTGCGGTGTTATTTTCACATCAAAGTTGTCATCCTAACTTATGTCTGACGTGAAGACATCCCTAACATGTTTCGATAAGAAGGCCTCAACCTACCTTTTTACGAAATGGACTATTAGGTCAGTGTAATATAATTTCAACCACAAAAAAAACAATCTTATTTAAACCAGCCGGCAATACTTGTGTGCGCAGTAGGACCGCTGCTCAGTGAACCATGTTCCAGGCGGTGCCCGCTGGTGCCCACAAGCCTGCCAGACGCTGAGGGCTCTGCATCCAGATAACTGAGCCTCAGAGACTTCCTGAGCATCAAGGCCCGTTAGGATGCAAGATGGTTCCAAATAAAAGTTGAGCACAAAATCAGAGATGGTAAGAAAGCAATTGTGGGGCTGTCCTGTTCCACGGACTTGTAGATTACAGAACCGGCGGAGCTATGACCAAGGGCCTTCACCCCCCAGAATACCTGTGTGTCCTGTAGTTGAGATTCCAGACTGGCTGCGTCCTTGGCAAATTTAATACCCTTCTTCTCGGCTTCTTCCAGAAGCGTGGAGACATTATCCAATTCATTCTGCAAGGAGGAAGGAATACAAGATTCCGTGTGATGCGACAGGAAGCAGACAAAAAGGTCCAGCCTCACCACTCTTCAACGCACACAAATACAGCAGTGTTTCCGGGGGAGGAGAAGGGATCCTGAAACCCTCAAACCCAAGGAGGACTTCCATCACAGGCGTTGCCTCCCAACAGTGCCCACAGAGGCAGGCACCGTGCCAGCCGCCGCAGACAACGTCAGAGTCCCTGCTGGAAGGACAGGGAGGAATGTTAACGGCAGAGCCCGTGCACGGAGCGCGGTTCTCCGCATTCCTGCTCACCGTCTTGTTTTTTATCATGAAGAAACAAAGATTGCACTAAATTCTCTCTGTGGCTCCTCTGCTATGTGAAGAGGCTCCCAGATCAGCAGGCACTGTTATTTAATCCTTTTTCACACTGAGATGCGTTAACCCTGTGTTAGGGGTGCAAGTAAATGCCTAGTCTTCTAGAGTTACAGGGATTTAGAGGAGTGTAAGTTCTCGTACCCTATCTAAAGTTCTTTTTAAGCTTAAAAATCTGGTGGTACAGATTTATCAGGAATATTTAGCTATAGTCTTAAGGCCAGATTTCATGAACGATGTGGTAAAAACATTGTTGCCTTTTCCTCCTTCGTGAAGGCTCTGACCTGCCCCTCCCCCACCAAATCCCCAGGGTAGGAGACCTTTTGTAATTCTTTGTGAGCAGAGCAGGTAGTGGGGAGAAGGGCAGGGACGACAGGTGGCCCTTCACTCCGGTTTGACCCTCGGTCGCATTAGTGAAGGGAAGGTGTGCAGAGGGCGTCTCCGTACACGTAAGGCAAGCCAACGACATTCCTGTTTTTACTCGTTTTAGCAACATCCTCTGGAGAGGGCACGTGCCAACAGTCTTGGCGACAGTGTGGTGGCGGAAGGCTCTGGACTCATCAGAGACAGACCTCCAGCCTTCAGCTCGGGCTCCGTCACCTGCAGGGGAGCGGCCAGAGGGCCGCCAGCTCCTCACCTTAGCTTCACGTTCCTCCTCAGCCCGACGCGCCCAGGGGGTGACGTAAGGATGGAAGGAGAGAGCGTCCACAGGCGCCCACGAGGGTCACTTGCCTCGCCTCCTTGCCACCCGGACGGTAACGTATGATGACGTTAGTAACACTGTGTAACGGCCTCTCTCTGGAGAACACCTCCCCGGACAGGCAAGAGTTAACAGGGGAGGCCCGAGACTGCTCCCCTTAGAAAGGCTTGTTGGCAACGCCTGCCCGGGCCTCGGCTGGATTTCGCGAGAGCGCCTACCATTCCCTAAAATAGAACGGCTCCCCGTGCCGTCTGCACAAAGCGGCTTGTGTAAACACCGTGCTGTATGCCGAACGCGTGCCTTCCTTCTGGGAGTCAGGCAGTGGGGCCGTCGGGACCAGCCCCCAACCACAGCGCTGGGCCCCGAGGTTCCGCGAGCTTCCGCGTGGAAAGGACGCCCACGTGCCGGCCCAGCTCCCTGCCCCCCAGGGGGCCTGCTGGGAGCTCGCACCTGGTTTCCTCAGGGCCTCCCGCCTTTGCCCTTTACTGACTTGCTCTGTATCCTTTCGCTGTGATAAATATGGCTGTGAGCAGGACCCCGTGCGGAGTCCTGGGAGTCCGCCCGGTGGTCTTGGGCGTCTGGCATAGCTCGGCTCTGGAAGCCGTTTCTAGTGCAGCACCACGGAACGTGCGTCTTTTCTCACCCACAGACATTCATCTATCGTCTCGTCTTTATTGGTGGTGTAGGAGTCCACACTTGGACATGAAAGTTATTCCAATTACGCTCTTTCGTACATATTTCTGCAACGAGCATTCTCAGAAGCAGAGTCTGCGTGTGATCCTTATTTCCCTGGATCACGTTACTAGACATCACTTTATTGGACTGTAGGGTATCCTGTATGTACATGTGTCTTTGTCTTTCGTACGTATACGAACTGTCTTGTCTTTTTCAGGATTTTAATTTTGTAAATATTTGAGAGAGCGCGTGGGGGTGGGGGAGAGGGAGAGAGAGAACAAGTGGGGGAGGGGCAGAGAGGGAGGGAGGGAGGGAGAGGCTCTGCACCATCAGCGTAGAGCCTAAAGAGGGGCTCAAACTCACAAACCATGAGATCACGACCTGAGCCGAAACCAACAGCCAGACGCCTGACTGACTGAGCCAGCCAGGCACTCCCAAGATTTTACTTTTAAGGAATCTCTACACCTAGTGTGGGGCTTGAACTCACAACCCTGACATCAGGAGTCACACACTCTACCCACTGAGCCAGCCAGGCGCCCCAGGGTATTCATATTTTTAAGGCCTGTGACACCAACACTGCTGACCTGTTCTTTAGAAAACATTGTCTCAATTTATACTTGGACCAGCAGTGTATAAAAAGTCCAGTTTTCGCAAGCTAGCACCAACACCAGGCACCCGTTTCTGCGCCCACTGCCCCACCTGCCTTACTGACTGGTCTAATGGAGCAGCTGAAGTTGTGTTCAAAGCCCAAAGCTATACCCACTGTTCAGTGTGGGATTTACTACAATTAAGGCCAATTCGTGCTGTCCGTCCCTGAGATACCTAGTAGGACTGAACTTAAACACACCACGCACCCCGGACGGCAGCGGGCCCCAAGGGGCTCGACGGTCGCGGACAGGCCGCCGCGGGTGCGTCCCGAGTTGGGTTTTCCGGGCTCACCTGTAACTTGTTTGCTTTCTCGGCCAGCTCCACCCGGAGTCTGTCTCCTTCCGAGACCTTGGCGTGGAGCTCCTGCACCTGCGCGTCCAGTTTCTTCCTCTTGTGCTCAGACTCGGCCTTGACCTGCTGCAGCACCTTGACCTCACACGCCAGCTCTTTGTTGTCAGTCTCCAGGCCCTGCTTGTTCTTCTCCAGATTTGCCTTGAACTAGGAGGGGAGGGAAGAGAAATTTGCCAGTATTTTTAGAACACTCCATACAAGGCGCTGCTTTTTGTATCAGCAGGATGGTGCCCGATACCCGGGCCGCACTCAGCATCGGAGTGAGCGAATGAAAACCTCTGCTCTCCCCCGAGCACGGAGATCTCTATGGAGGAAACGCCTGTACTCCCTGCCCAGGGTAGGAGAGCCAGACGCGTGGGGGCTCAGTACACCACGGAATTCATCCTGGTCAGCGTGGGGGCGACTCGGGGTACGTCCTGTCATGTAATCATCCACTCGGGTTATCCTTTCTAGAAAACGTGTTCCGTTGAGAAAATTATTCTTAGTGAGGAGCTGAGACCTCTGTTGCTGGGGTAAGACTAACACAGGGGTGTCAGTGCAGGGGTGACCACAACAGGTCGCACGGCTGCAGGGATCGCCTCGTGGGGGGCCTGGGCCTGGGGATGGGCTTTTGAGGTGGTGCAGCTGGGGGTCGTGGGGGGCTCTGGGGCCTGAGTGCCTGGCTTCACTCTGCCGTTCCACGTACTTGCTGTGACCCTCGATTAGTTCCCTGACCCTGGCGGCCTCAGTTTCCTCATCCTCTGAACGGAAATGACAGTCGAGAGTCTACCGCACAAGGTTGTGGTGACGGTTAAAGGCAACGCACGCGGTGTACTGAGCGTGGTGACAGACACATGCAAATGTGTACGTCCAGTCAACGTTAATACCGAGAACGCACGTGTGGACCCGCGGAGGACAAAAGGGGGCCCCGGAGCGGGAGCAGAAGGCACGAAGGAAGGGCGACGGGGAGTAATGGGGAAGAACGCCCGTCTGCCCCGGGGGTCAGCGGGGGGATGAGCTGCTGTGTTGTCAGGACGGAAGCCTGTGAGACTCGGGACGGGGATGGCGGCGTAAGGAGGGCGACACCGCGTGTGGTGGCTTCAGACTGCCAGAGGCGGGAGGAAGGAGGAGAGTGTGAGGGACACGTGAAATGGCCGCGGGGCCTGGGGACCGGCTGGCCGCAGATGGGGACAGGCACAGAGCGCTCAAGGGTTTTGAGCATGGCCATCAGGAGGGGGGGGGCGCTGGTGGAGGGCGGCCCTGGGAGGAACGGGATTGGAGACGGCCGCCGGGTCCCCCAGGTATTGAAAAAAACAACAAAAGGTCAAGGGCCCGTGACCCCTCGGGTACACAGCGCCCTGCGAGCTGTTGGCCGTGTCAGCCCCCACGGCCGTGCCGAGGCCGGGCTCAGCACCGACTGGACGGATGTGCGCCCGATGGCCGATCTCCTGCAGGACACGGGCCCACGTGCCTGCCCCTCTCACCCTCTTGGCCTGTTCCAGCTGCTCCGAGAGCTCCTCCAGGGCTGTGGCGTGTCTCTGTCGCATGTCCTGGATTTGGGCTTCGTGGTTCCTGGTCTCTTCCTCCAGAGCCTTCTTCAACTCTGCCACCTCTTGTTCCCGTTTGGTGCTAGACGGACACATCGTAGAGAAAGCGGCTCAGAATTAACCGACGGACCGACTCAGAACACGACCAAGCACACAGTGAAGCTGTGGTTTTGTTTCACGCAGGACAGCAGTTTCCCCCCGAGGCGACGGACACGGTGTGATGCTTCCCAACTCCGCGACCCCGCACGACGTTAACCCTCAACCTCGGCTTCTGCACCCCCAGCACGAGGGTCACGACCGAACCCTGGCCTCACGAGGCTGTGAGGGTCACACGGGGGAAGTACTGGGCACAGGCCCTGGCCTAGAACGGCCCTCACTATATTTGGGGTGTCGCCATCGTCACGCAAAAGATATCCCCTCAGTTTGATAACTATCTGGTCTGGTAGGTCCCGGAAAGCCGTGTGTCCACTGTGACCCTGGGGATCCCTCCAGAGAGAGTTCAGCTCCCCTCAACTCCTCCGTCTGACATACGGTCAGACACAGTGCTCGTCCTTACGGTCACCAGACGGTGGCGGGGGGCAGGAGCTGGTTAAGGCCAGATGGCCAGCTGCCTGCCACAACCCCAGCGGACGTCTCACTGCAGCTGGAAAAGCTGGGTCCCCAAGTGGCTTTCCAGAGCTAAGGGTGGGGGAGGCCGCATCACAGGACGGCGCGTCCCGACGGAGGCAGGACTCTCCCCGTCCCTGTGACATAGCTGTAGTTAGGATCCTGAGATAAATCGAGGTCTGCTCTAACCTGCATTTAGGGAACGAAGATCATGTTAATATTAAATATCTTTACGTGGTTTCCCAGCGTTTTTGTCATTTGCTGTAACAGGTGTAGGGTGGTGACCTTGCTAACTGGAGGAAGAGTTCACAGATCCGTCCGTCCCAGAGCCGTCTTTACCAGAAGCGTAGAGCTTGATGAAGCCCGAAACCAGCACGGCAAATCCCACCCCCGCGCAAGCTGCAGACATCAGGGGTCAGAGTGGCTGGGGCTTTACGACCGGCCTGAAGAACTCTGGCAAACTCGCGCCGAGGTTCGAGCGCATCAGCAGTTAGGACGGGGACTCGGGTGCTGACTCGGGGCACGTTCTCCTCCCTTGACCAGTGCTCACAGGCAGCCGGACAGAAGGGATCAGAAGATTCTCTGTGGTCTCACTGGGCTCGACCCGGGGGGTGGGGGCCTGTCCCTGAGTCTCCTCGAGGGGAAGGACTTGGTAGAGGGGGGAAGGTCGCCGGACGTAAGCGTTGGCCAGGCCGGACACCGCATCCGGCCACTTTGGCCCCGTGAATGATCCGTGCTGTCGGCCGTCACACGGCAACGGCATTTCTCCCGCTAGCGGGGCACGGTCCTCCGGGTACGAATTCCTACATGAAACCAGGAGTCTTGCACGGCCCACCCTCCAGGCTGAGCCGCCCAACTGTTTTTCGTCTTTCACGGGAAGTCCTCCAGAGAGTTTATGCCAAGTTTGGTTACTTTCACACCGACCCGGGGAAACACGCATGGGGAGGAGCTGGAGGGGAGGCAGCGGGGTCCTTGGCCAGAGCGGCTCACGCCAGCACCAAGACCCCGGAGCTGCGGGCAACCGGAAGTCTTCACAAAATGGCACCCACGAGCGCTACGTTTGAGCCTGTCCGTGGTTTTAATAAATGTGCGCATGTATCGACTTGTTTATTTTCAAGAGGGGAGTGGGAAAAAAGGACCGGAGCCTTTTTTTCTATCGTGGTCAAAAAACCAGCTGAGAATTGAGAATTGACAATTCAATAAGGTCTAGTTCAGTGGTTTCCAGATTAAAAAAGAATTTTTCTTTGACGTTGGTTTTTGAGAGAGAGACAGTGCAAGCGGGGAAGGGGCAGAGAGAGGGAGACGCAGAATCAGAAGCAGGCTCCAGGCTCTGAGCTTTTGTGACAGCACAGAGCCTGACTTGGGGCTTGAACTCCGGACCGTGAAACCATGACTTTAGCCAAAGTTGGACGCTTAACTGGCGGAGCCACCCAGGCACCCCCGTTGCCAGATTTTTAAAAGCAGACCTTCTACTGGGAAGGCCGGGACTTAACCCGGCTGACAGCAGGGCTGTTCTGAAGAGGAGGAGGAGGCCTGGGCCGGCCTGGCTCACGTGGGCTTCGGCGCTCTCTGGGGACGTGACCTGTCGTCCCTGCCGTGGTCTTACGTGTTCATGGGCAAAGCCCCAGACACATCGCGAGGCTCCTCCATCACCGACCACTCCCTCGCCGACACCCACTATCTGACAGCCACCTCACCCTCAGAGCGGCCTTCTCTGCAGACCCGGTGACGTCCCCCTTTCCAAATCCCCCCCCTCCCACCCCGCCGGGTGAACACACGCTGGTCCTTCCCTACCTCCCTGACCACACCTGTCTTCACAGGTGACTCCCCTCCCGCCCTTCGTGTTTCATTCCAGGCCTTAGCTCAGCTGCCACGTCAGAGCGAGGACACCCCGGAGAAGCGAGCAGAGGGGCGTGTGTGCGCATGTGGGTGCATGTGTGCATGCCTCTGTCTGCACGCGGCCGGCCGCGTCTACCAGCCCCTCACGCCCGGGGAAGCTGGAGTCTTGAGGAGCAAACAGACGGGCGGGAAGAGGCCAGGGCAGCAGTCTGGGAGGTCACAACCCAGCGGCTGCTGTGAGGACACGACCGAGTGCCGGCAGGAGCCCCAGTCAGCCCCTCCACTGGGCCGCCTCCCACTCACTGCTCCAGCCCTCTGCGACCCTCTGGGGGCGGCACACCGAGGCTTCCACACGCCCCTGACTCTACCCGCCTGCGCTTGGCTGTGGCCTTGCCTGTCACACGGCACGTGCCTCTGCCCTGCCTTCTTTTCCGTTTTCCGTTTGGTAAAGGTGAACCTCCCTTCTCTGCTGACCACGCCCACAGCCCCGCCCATCCTGTCTGACCCACCTGCCCCTCCAGGCTTCCGGGTCTGGTACAAGCCTCCGCCCAGCTCTCTGTGCACCTGCCCCTGGAGACGTCCGTCCGTCACGGAGTGCGGCTTTTCCCGATCCCATCCCAGCCCGCACACCTCAGTCTGCTGGTCCTTCCCCGCCAGCCGCCCCTCCCCCACCAGACACGGGTTTGTTTCTAACCACAGCTATCTCGTCCCTGTTCCTTGGCCATTACTTCCCGGAGGGAAAGAAACACTCAGCACAACAACGAAAGGAAAAGCCCCGTGTCCCCAAGGAGGCCACGGCGCCCGAAGCATTTCCGCCAGGCGCCACTCACCGAAGCTCCTGCTGAGCCGCGGTGGTGTCCAGGGTGTCCTCCAGCTCCGTCTTCAGGGCCTCCAGCTCCTCGCTCAAGTCCCGCTTCTGCTTCTCCGCCTTGTTCCGCGAGGCCTTCTCCGACTCGAAGTCCTCCTGCAGCTCGGCGATCTGGGCTTGCAGCTCGCGCACCACCTTGAGCGCGTTGTTCTTGTGGAGCGTCTCGTCGTCGCCCCTGCGAAATCGCCCAGCACGAGAAGGGCTCAGCTGGCGGCCGCCAGCGCCCCGGGGGGGAACCCACCCCCGCCGTGCCCCCTCCGCGAGCGGACCCCAGTCACACGTCCCTCTGCCCATGGCCGGGGCTGGGCCTGCTGGGCAGGGGGAGGAGGCACGGGGGTCGATGACCTGAAGGCCCCAGGGCCTGAACCAGAACCGGCAGCGTCAGAACCGGAATGGAACCCCGCCCCCTTTCCAGAGAGCTGCGGTTTTCCATTAAAAGGACAGACAAGCTCATTTTAATGATCAGAATATAAAAAAAAATCGCTCCAGAGTAAAATGTTAAGAGCGCACTGCTCAGGGCGGCAGTCCAGTCCAGCCTACAGTGAAGCAGCAAATCCGAAGAAGTTCTTGCAAGTCAGTAGGAGGCCTGCTGCCTTCACACCTGCTGTGCATGTTAGCTCAGTGCTGGCAGAGTTTCTGACTGGAGGAGCTGGGATACTTGGGGTGAGAGACAGGAATCCAGAATTCCAGCTCTCGCCTCTAAGAGGAAAAGCAGAACATCTGGCCAAGAGGAAAAGCAGGACATCTGGCCAAAATGAGACCAACTGTGATAGAGGGCAGAAAAAGAGGTCTGTTACGAGATTTACTCGCTTATGATAAATGGTAAAGTTTAAGTTCTATGACCATGTAACCCAGTAATTCTTCTTTAGAAAGAAATATTAGATATAAATATATTTACTAGGCATGATTCCATTCTAAAATGATTTAAAACTCAATAGGAAATCATGCCATGAGCGAGGGGGATTTTTTTTCTTAATGTTTATTTACTGAGAGAGAGGGTGAGAGAGGAGGGGAAGAGACAGAGAACCCCAAGCAGGGTCCACGCTGTCAGCACAGAGCCCAATGTGGGGCTTGAACTCACGAACCGTGAGATCATGACCTGAGCCGCAATCAAGAGTCGGATGCTCAACCGACTGAGCGGCCCGGGCGCCCCTGGCAGGGGATCATTTCTAAAAAGGGGTTTCCCCTCAACTTCTAAAACACGCTGTGGAATTACTCTCTAACACACGGAGACCAAACGCTGGGCGTGGTTAACAGGACTTCTGGGGGGAGTTTCCAGGGACCTCGGTGACCAGCGATCCCTACGAGTGCTTCTTGCTGCCCTGACACAAGCCGTGGACTCCCGGCTCTTTCAGCCTCCTGTGCCACACTCGCAAGGAGACTACGTGTCCCCGTCTCGGGGTCTTCGCCGGCGCCCAGCCCCGGACGCTCTGCCGAGCGCACAGCCCGCGGTGACGGCCCCGCGCGGGGGGCGGACCTGGCCAGCGCGCCCTGCAGCTCCTCCTCCTTCTTGGCCAGCTGGACCTTGAGCTCGTCGATCTGCGCCTGCAGCTCCGCGATCTGGTCCTGCAGGTCGGTGGTCTCTCCGTCGAGTTTTCTCTTGGCCTTTTCCAGCTCCTGACGGGTCTTTTCTTCCTTCTTTAAGCGTTCTGAAAGGCAAGGGCCAAGAAGCTCTTTAACCGACAAGTGACAGGCCACGTGAACGAATTCGAGAGAGAAACCGACCCGAGCTGAAAATACGCCATTTCACCGAAAAGCGGCCACTGCCTTGACCCCACCGTGTCTACAGCTCAGTCGTCAGAAACCCACGGAGATCAAGCTGCAGGCGAGAGCGGTCGGTGGGAGGCTGGTATTTTCAGGAAGAAACTGGGTGGATTCTGTCACTTCGTGGGCAGGGAGCCCACAGCCATCGCTGGGCCCAGGTTTGCAGAGGGGCTCAGCAGAGGTGAGGGCAGTGTGCCCGGAGCCCCATCCCCCTTCCCTGGGAGCTCCTGGCAGGACCCAGGACTACAGGTCCTGGGCACGGAGGCAGAGGACAGAGTGGGGGCAGGTGTCACAGTCCCACGATGGTTCTTCAACTACGCCGGCGCTCCCTCCCTTCCCAGGACTGTCCTCCAGCAGAGCCAGTGTGTGGGAAGGTGGAGACTGGGCACCACGGGCTGATCACACGGCCGAGACAGAGCAGGCACGTGTGCTCTGTGCTCCCCTGAGCGGAAGAGCCACGCGCTGGCGAAAATGGTTTAGGAGAATCTCTCCCACTGCCATCCTCTCTCGTCTGTGCTAAGCAACAGCGAGACAACAAAACCGGAGATAGGTTTTGAAAAACCCTCTCGTTTTCTCCCTACTGCGAAAGCAGTGCGCTGGGAGAGCGCGGTCACGGCCACGCAGGTGCTGTAGGGACACGTGACAGCCGGGCGTTGAGCGCCGTGCGCTGCTCCGATACAGACACAGGGTCGAGCCGCTGACACGGCAGATGCGTGGATGCCTCCCCAGCTTCCACCCTCTTTCCCGGGTTCTTGTGTAGAAAGCCAGGGTCCGCTCTGTAGACACCCTGGGATTTCCCAACACAGCTTCTGCCGTCTCCGTGCGATGCGATTCCCCTCAGCGGGTCCTCTGTCCCCAACACTTTCCGTGGCAGCAGCCATCAGTCTCTTTGTGAAGTGAACCCTATACGCCCTCACACAGCTGTCAGATTAAACACAAAGTCCACTGGCTTCTACGACTCAAACTTAGAGCCCCGCTGCGTCCATCAAGGGGGCAAGGCGTTTCACTGTGGGATCTAACTTCATAAAATCAAAGTTTAGGTTAGCGCTACCCCATCATAAATACTTGGAGACTAGGCAGCAGATAATAACTCAAAATACGCCCGTGTAATTGAATCCAAACTGATTAGTAATCGGCACGCCCATTTTCCATTACCACATGTTCTGATTTAAGTAAAATCTAAACACTCACAAGCCTAGTCCCACGTTTCTCTGACCCCAAATACTAACCTTCTAAATCTGAGATCATCACTTCTTGCTTATTTCTGATTTTGGCCAAATTTTTGGCCTTTTCTTCCTCTTCAGCCAGCTGAGAGGAGCACTCTGCGATGCGATCCTCCAAGAGTTTCTTTTCCTGAGTAGAAAGTCACCGCTTCAGCGAAGACACGCACAACCACGCGTGGGGTGTGGTGTCACTCAGGAAACGGGCTTGTGGCACCACGTCCCCCCGTGGCTCCGATCGCTCCCGAGAGGTGAGAGGTGGGAGGTTCACTTGTGTAGGCCCCCCCTGCGCCCCCCCCCCCCCGAGTCCCGCAGCCCACATGGAGCGAAGCTGTGCGTGCGCGGGCAGGACCTGGTCATCAAGGAGGGACCGATGTACACAGAACATGCATGTTACCCATCTGAAGGATCAGGAGGCTATTTGGTCCCAAGATCTAAAAAACTAAAGACTTTCTACCTTTACAAATCTATAAAAGTTGAGTGTTAGAAAAAGTAAGTAAATGAACCTGAACTCTTGAGAATTTCTTGAAGGAAGCCCCTTTCAGCGAGTCTGTCAACATACGGATTTCCCACATTCTAAAATCCACTTTAAAAAAATTTTTCTAACGTTTATGTATTTTTGAGAGAGAGAGTGAGATAGAGCACGAGCAGGGGAGGTACAGAGAAAGAGGGAGACACAGAATCCGAAGCAGGCTCCAGGCTCCGAGCTGTCAGCACAGAGCCCGACGTGGGGCTTGAACCCACTAACCGTGAGATCGTGACCTGAGCTGAAGCCAGACGCTCAACCGACTGAGCCGCCCAGGCGCCCCTCAAAAATCCACTTTTTAAGGAGGCTCCACGCCCTACATGGGGCTTGAACTCACGATCTCAGGCTCTACCCACTGGGCCAGCCAGGCACCCCCAACATCAGCTCAGAAGCAGTCTCTTACTTTGATAAATTTGGAGTTTTGGTCCTCGAGAAGCAGGATCTCCTCCTCCATCTTCTTGGTCTTCGCCTCTGCCGTCACCTTCTCCAGCTGGAGTTTCTGGCGAGCCCCTTCCTCCTCGTCCAGCTGCTCCTCCAAGTCCTTGGGAAGCAGAGCACACAGTCAGCCGCCCCCCACTCTCCACAGGACGCCACCACGCGCCCCTCCACGAAGGCGCAGGGAAGTGAAACGCTGAGGTGTGGTGAAACGCCGAACGGCAGGGGTGTTTTTACAGACGTGAAGCACAGGGAAGAGAAGCAGACGTCTGCACCCACTGCAGGCTGCAGCCCAGCCCGGGTCTCTCCTTCTGGAAGCCAATGTGGCAGAGGACAGCAAGCTCCGAAAACCAGCATTCCTTTCACACCAGCAATTTCGGGACATAGCCACAGGTGCGATGTACGTAAAAAGGTCATTTATAGTATCGAAGGACGGTGAACGTGCCACAAGATCTCTTGCTGAGTAGAGGGTGCATTTGTGAAGGGGAATAACATAGGAATTAAAATTCGTATTTGAGAGAGGGGTGGTCTCGGCTCAAGCCTGCCTCCCCGCGTGAGCCCATCCCCAAGTGGGGTGGGATTCTGGCGTGTGCAGTTTTCTAAGGTAAGACACACTTCCGTGTGCTGCCCTGCCTCATCATATGTAGTACACATGTACGTTATGGACCAGGGTTGTACGGGCACATCCACGAACGGTCTGTTTACAAAACCTATCGTGGTTGACTCGGGAATGAAACCCATGCAAGAGACGGTCATTTTCTCGTGGAAAACTTCAAACGCAGCGGCAGAACGAGCCGGAAGGGCGCACCCGTCAGCCCAGCTTTGACAAGCGTCGGACTCACGGCCAGTGTCCCCTCCTCTCCACCTCCGCGGTCCCCCTTCGCCTCTTGGGTTATTTTGCGGCAAATCCCAAACCTCATGTGTTACTGTAAAACCTTCAGGCTGTACCTCTAAAAGATAAAGACTGCTTAAAAACACATTTTTGGGGCGCCTGGGTGGCTCAATCTGTTAAGCGTCTGACTCTTGATCTCGGGTCAGGTCATGATCTCGCAGTTCGTGGATTCCAGCCCCACGTTGGACTCTGCACTGACAGCACGGACCCTGCTTGGGATCCTCTGTCTCAAAATAAATAAACTTAAAAAAAAAAATACATTTGTTTATTTGAACTGGAATCCAAATAAGGTTCACACACTGTGACTCCAAAGCCTCTAGAGACTCCTTGTTCTCTAGGCTCCTGTGTATCTCTGCCTCCCTTCCTTGCCATTTATTTTTTTTTTTTGAAACAGAACAGGTCATTTGTCATACGGTTTCTTTCCCACAGTCTGGTTTTGGTCAGGTGCATCCCTGTACCGCACGGTCCTAAATTCACAAAAGCAATGAACAGAGCAGTACATTCAGTATAATTTCAACCATATCTGTATATCTGGTTAGAAATACAGGCAAGCAGAAAAAATGTCGGTAATGGGGGTGATGGGAGGGAGGAGACCAGAGGTGCTGTGTTCCCTAGGTTTTCTACAATAAGCGTTCATTGATACCGTCATTAGGAAATTCATCTTAAAATCAAACCAAAAACAGCTCCAGTTGTTTGGTTGAAAAAGGTACACATCAGAAGTCCCTCAAAGGCTCACAGGTCAGAAAGGAACAGAGGAGGGACCGACGAGGTTGAGTTTTCCCAGGGGCCATGCGGGGACCGTAGGACCTCTGATATTCTGACTTCTGGATAGGATTTCCTCAGATGAAGGAAAATGGGGAAAAAAAAGAAAACAAAAAACAGAAAATAAAACCTATTACCATCAATATTTTTAGAATGTGTTTGAATGAACTTAGATGTCACAAAATGAGATAATAAATTCAGAGAACAGTGCCAAAACCCGAGAAGCCCCAAAGGAATCTAGAAGGGAAGGGGAGAATAGAAAGTACAGAACAAGCAAAATACAACACTAACTCTGCTCCCCCAGGACAGATCTGTTTTTCTGCACACGCTAAAGAAACACAGGCATTTCACACGAGGGTGTTAACGGCTGGAGCGTACAAAACCAGGCCTGGGGACACTGGGGGGGAGGGACTCTGGGCACCCTTCCCCCACACGAATACACGTTATTTGTCAAACGAGCACATGCTCTTAAAAAGAAAGTCCCAACTATGGGTAACAATACCACCAAGGAGAGCTCACTGTTGTCGGCAGAAACTCTAGGTCTCTGTCTGGTCGCACATAAAATCACGCGTATAAACTCGTAAGTCGCAGAAACGTATTTTGACGTCGATCTTCCCGCACACACTCCTTAGCAATGCACTAGGGATCCCTGTGACAATAAACCTCTTTTTACCTGTAACTGCACAGAACTGCTGTGGCCTAACACTCCTGACTGGTACATAACCAGATGGCTTGCATCGACTTATGCTTAGAATAAAGTCCCAGAACTGGAATTGCTGAATGAGAGCGCACTTTTTACAGGTCTCGTGATCTTCTGCTAACCTATCAGGAGGCACCGGGAAGCTGAGTGCCTTGAAGGATGGAAAGTGTCCAGATGAGTTACTGCACGCGGTCTTTGCCAAGGAAATAACGTGAGATCTTCTGCGGTTTTGAGAATCGTCTGAATTGTCTGAGCTTTGCCAAGGTAAGCTATCAGGGGAGAGAAAATTCAAGAAGAGACCTGGACGAAAGTCTGGTGCTGGACCCACGAAGCAATGGTGGCTGAGACACAGACACCATGACACTCAAGAACATATTCGGGAGGCTGGGTGTGGGAGACAAGGAGAAAAAGAGAAGGGAGTGTCCTGAGCCGTGGGCAGAGTTAGTACCGTCTGAACCGTGTATTTGCACTACGCGGGAGGACAGCCTGTGTCTCCGTAACATGGTAACTCCTGGGAAGCACTAAGTGTTTTATTCTGATTCCTGGCCGCCTCCTGTGTTGGAGCTGAGCCCTTCTTATGAACCAAACTCCCGAACAGAGGCCTATCTAGTGAAGAGCGAGCAGTGCCGTCATTAGTGACAACACAAAGGACAAACGGGGTCCCCTACAAAGTGTTCCAGGCCCTGCGATGCTCCTAATCTGAATCCCTCTGCACGCTGGAAGATGCTCGAAGACAGTCTGTTATGTGTGTGCTTTTAGTGCTGGACGTCTTAATTTTTTTAAGTCTATTTATTTTGAGAGAGAGAGAGAACGCGCTACGTGCGAGCGAGCAGGGGAGGAGCAGAGAGAGAATCCCAAGCAGGCTCCATACTGTCAGTGCAGAGCCTGATGGAGGGCTCGAACTCACAAACTGTGAGATCACAACCTGAGCTGAGACCAAGAGTCGGACGCTTAACCGACTGAGCCACCGGGCGCTCCCATCGCCGGCCATCTTTGAAGGGCAGGACCTGGAACGTGGACTCCTGTCGCCCCTCAGGGGACGCAACGCAAACCCACAGCTTCCATTTGTTTCTTCGGCGGGGCCGCTCAGAAAACCCACCCCAGTTCTGGACGGAGACCGTCCTACGTACCTGAATGTGTGCTTGCATCTTCTTCTTTTCGTTCTGGAGGATTTGGTTTCTTTCTTCTTCTTCTTCAACCCTGGATTCCAGGTCGTGGAGGATCTCCTCCAGCTCCTGCTTCTTAGCGGCGAGCCTCGCCCTCATCTCTTCCGCTTCGGCAAAGAGCTCCGTCTCCGCCTGCAGCTGCTCCGCCAGGATGTTCTTCTCCTCCAGAAGCTGCAACCACAACCGAGCGTCAGTGCGGTCGCTGCCCCCCGCCTCCCCCCACCGCAGACGGTCACTCGGATTTCAGCGGCCGTGCTCATCACCGTAGAAATGGAGGCTTAGGTATCTGTAACGTTGCTGGCAAAACTTTCCAATGTTCTTTACGGCAAAGTGAGCTAGAGAACGTTTCCGCTGGTTTCTGTCGTCTCAGCTCATCCTGAACAACACTAAGTTCACGCGACTTTAGGAGCTCCTGTTCTTCCATTAAAGTAACTGACAGAGGCAGGGGGAAAATCTTATTCGAGTGTGTTCAGGGGGCCAGCTACGGCCATCTGGGATCAAGGGGATACCCCTGGCTTTCATCCTTAGTCTCTCAGGCCCTGAACCCGGTCGTCTACACATGCTCCCCGAGCCCCTGCCTGGTCTGTGAAGCATCCCCATCGGCGAAGGACGCTGACCCAGGACTCGGGTGGCCCAGCGTGGTCTCGTCTTTACTTTCGAGGCCCTCGGGAGCCATCCCAGGCAGGGGACACGGTGGGAGTCCCACGGGCAGCAGGTGTCAGGAACGCGTGCCTGGCGGCAAATGGGACACCTACGTGTCCAAGAAGGGCCGAGGCAAAATCGCGTGAGTGGAGGCGGACTGTGGTTTACGTGAACCCAACTGTGGCGGGTGCGGCCGCCGGCAGGTGGGTCCCCGTGAGCGGCACCCGGGCGCACCTGCTGGTGCTTGCGTTCCATCTCCTCCAGCTCGCCCTCCACCTTCGTCTGCTTCTCCTTCACCTTCAGCAGCTCCTCGTCCTTGGCCTGAAGCTCCTCCTCCTGGCGGGTCACTTGGAGGAGCGGCTTCACCTGTGACGGGATCAAATCGCACGTCACCCTGTGCCCGGGCGGGGACCGCGGCCTCGTCCAGGCTCCCCCTCCCCCCACGCCGCGAAGCCCACCTTGGTGAAGACGCGCCACCACTGCCAGTGACGGAGCTTCAGGTAGGCGGCGCAGTTCCGCTGCAGGACCTTCAGGGCGCTCAGCTGCTGCTGCTTCTTGGCGAAGGCCCTGGACGACCGGGAGGACGGTTAGTGCGCAGAGAAAACGCGTCCTGATGGCAGCCGGCCGCTTTCTACGCAGACGCTGCCCCGAGCGTCCCTCGTCCTCTGCCGTGTGCCCGTGTCCGCACGTTCCTGGGCACGAAGAAACCCCCTCCTCCCCGGGTTCCTCACGCTCCCCTGGCTGGCGCACCTGATCACTAACTACCTCTTCTTCCGACCTGGCTCGGACACGGCATCGTCCCCTTCCAGCCTCATCTTGCCCGCCCTTCCTCCACCCTGCAGCATCCTGGAGCCGGAAGGACCCGCAGACAGTTGAGCTGATGCTTCTTGTTCACAGACAGACAGACGTTCATCGGCTAGGCCACGTCCCTCCAGGACACGCAGACACGTCTCGAGCCCCGGTCTCGTTACCAAGTCTGGGCTTTCCCACTCCCCTGCGCTGCCTTCAGTGGCCGACGATCCCAGACCCACTTACTGGTCATCCTTTGCAGTGTGTTGTTTCTCCCTCGCCTTCAGGATCGGAGCCCCCTTTCTGAAGCCCCAACCCCCCTCTCTGGCCTAAACAAACCCCAACCCCCAACCCAGGTCACTGTGCTGCCCCTCCTCCTAGTAGGTGACTTATCTTTCTACTGACGATGACACTTTCGGGACCCACAGGCTCCCCAGGCCCTACCCTGGGCCCCCTGTGGCCCAGCACTCTGGCTCCGCCCCCATCACCTCCTGAACTGTCGAAGGGTTTCCTGGGCTCTGAGCCCCTCCCTCAGGCAGGTCTGTATGGCCTTGTCTGCTGCACGCCCCTATGGACCACCCACTACAGAAAACTAGGTCACCAGGGTGACCTCGTGGCCTCCTTCACCTTGTCGCAGCCGCAGGCTGGCTGCACCCCGTCCACAAACGCGGCCCCCTTCCCAACCAGGCTCGGCTCCTTGGGAGCAGAGAGCACGGCCCTGTTACTCCTGTGCTCCAGCATCCAACCCAGGGAGACACGTACTCAGGGCCCCTCAAAATATGTGCCGGGTGAACAAAAGAACCATCGGGCGCCCCTAGATCCGTGATCATTCCTCCGGCATCCTTTCCAGAACTCTTTGTAAGACCGGCTACAGGGTTCTCCGGGGCAAGAGATGCACTTGAAGCGAACGGAAAAGACAGTAAGAGAAGTCTAGAATTATGCGTTCACTCCAGCAACGACCAGTATCCACTGGATTCACGCAGGACGGCCTCAAGACTAGATGGTCGCGGTTCAGGAGCACGGACGGCTCCTCTTCCCCCTCCTGCTGCCCTGCGGGTCCCATTCCCTCGCAGGACCCCGGAACTTCCGTGTCACCAACTCGCCACTTAAATGTCCTCCGGCTGTGGCTGTATACCTGCCCTGAGTGTCGCTCCTACCAAATCTTCTTCCTTCTTATTCCTACCAGCTAAGCAAGTTTGGCCAAGCCTTAATTTTAATAGTTTCTGCTACAAAAACAACAGTTTCAAATGCAGTTTTTAGCACCGTATAACAGCATCTGCCTTCCAATTCTCGCAGGCTCCTTCAAGGCTGCTGTAAAAATCCCTCAACCTCCTTACTGAGGACCGTCGCCCTGATGTCCCCGTGGCCTCTGGGAGAAGATGAGTCAAGAACATGCCGGCCACTCTGTCTGAACGAGGCAGCTGGCTCCCCCCACCCACCCCACCCGCCACTGCCTTCAGCTGAACCTGTCTGCCGGGCGCACCGCGCTCTCTGCCGGGGGCTCCGGGACCCGCATCTGAAGTATGTCATCTGGTGTCCTGGTGTCAGGAGGCCGACGTGCCACAGCCTTGTTTCCTCCCTCTTTGTCCACCGGTGCCAGTGGCCTCTAGGGTGCTCCGGCTGCCAGCTCACGGGCTTCTGTCCACGTCTGTGTGTCTGACCCGTATGCACTGCTCTGCCTCTTTCCGAATTCTAGTCTGGCTCTTTCGAAGGCCTAATTTTGGAGCTGCAAATGACAGGCACAGTGCCTTATGTAGCGGTCACACGCTCGTGTTAGCGGTTAGTCTTTAAGAGGAGATCTCGGGCGCCTGGGTGGCTCAGCTGGTTAAGCGTCTGACTTCGGCCCAGGTCATGATCTCACGATTCGTGGGTTCCAGCCCCGCGTCGGGCTCTGTGCTGACAGCTCGGAGCCTGGAACTTGCTTCGGATTCTACGTCTCTCTCCCTCTCTCCCTCTCTCTCTGCCGCTCCCCCACTTGTGCTCGGTCTCTTTCAAAAACTGAATAAACATTACAAAAAAAAAAAAGATCTTTGTTTCTGATTATGGATCTTGGTGATAATTTTGCAGGGTTCAGAGTTCAGGGAGGAAGCGGCACGTGCTTGCACAATTTATATAGTTAACGTCCCGCGTTCCTGACAGCTGTGGGCTTCTGGCAGCCATTAGGAAGGCACCCGCCTGTGTCCGCTCCTGTTCTGTCAGGCGTCTTGTGCTGCGGCAGCTACGGTGACAGCGGTGTTTGCGGACCGGTGACACGCTGTAAGCGAGGACGCGGAAAAACCAAGCCTTCTGTCCTTATGCACCGTTGCCTGGGTGTGAATCGTTGAGGACGTCACGCATTCTCGGACTTTCCGAGCCGCCTCTTCTACTCGAGACTCTGTCACGTGTGGGCCAAGACTCACAGATCCCGCCTCCTCCTCACCGGGCTGAAATCCCTCAGGACAGCGTCGGGCGGCACACTGCCGACGGGGAGCGTCGGGCTGCGGACCGAAGCCTCCGGAGCAGGCCCACCCTCCCCTCCGGGGCCCCGGGCTCCTACGGGAGGAGGTGAAGGAAACACCATCACTGCGTCTGGCTCCACTCCAGTGCTAAGCAACCAGATCCGGATCCGGCAACCGGTCTGTCTCTGTCACCACCGCAGGCCGGGGACGGCCGTCTTCCACTCCAGGGTCTCCCACCACGGCGCTCCCGATTGCTCTCTGGCCCCAGCCTGTCCTGTTGTGGTAGCCGGGTGACCCTCAAGACCCAGGGTCTTCAGCTCACCCCTCAGCGTCCTTCCTGCTTCTCCTACCCTGCTTCCTTCACCCGCCAGGCTCCGGGCACGCCTTCTAGAACTGCTTCTGTGCTGCTCCTACTGGAAAGCTGTTCTCCTCCCAGCCCCCCTGACCAGGGCCAGCACCTTCCCCATCCTGCGGATCTCAGAGCCTCGGAGAAACCCACGCCGAAGCAAGACCCCCAAGCCCTTTATTTTCTGTCTTGGCCCGTTTCCTCAAGGCCAAGGTGCCCTTGCATCTACAGCACAGAACAGCGCTCGGCACCCGCCCATGCTCCGCGAGTGTCAGATTCGCGATTATCCACTTACTTTCTGGCCAGGTAACCTCTGCAAACGGCCTGGAAGAAGATGATGATGTCGGTAATTTTTAAATCCCTTTCTTCCTCTAAGTGCGCCAAAACGCCAGCTCTGAAAAATATCTTGCTCTGTCCGATTCTGTACAAGTTTGGGTCCAATTCTAAAGCCCTGATCTGAAAGAGGGAAGAGTCCGTTCACAGCTTGTTACGGGACACACCGTATCGATAGTCTGCAAACCAGAGAGGTCGAGGGAAGCTTACCATTCGCTCACAAGCCTGTTTGCCGTCCATGAAACCCTTGGGAATAGCATTTGGAGTCAGGATCTCGTATCTGTAAGAAAAGCAGCCCAAAGATCTCCTGTTAACATCAGTGGACATGTCTGCCTACTAACTGTGAGTTCCGGGGCGCCTGGGTGGCTCAGTCGGTTGAGCTTCCGCCTTCCACTCAGGTCATGATCTTGCAGTCTGTGGGTTCAAGCCCCCGTGTCGGGCTCTGTGCTGACAGTTCAGAGCCTGGAGCCTGCTTCGGATTCTGTGTCTCCTTCTTTCTCTGCCCACCCATCCCACCCCACTCGCACTCTTTCTCTGTCTCTCTCTCAAGATAAACAAATACTAAAAAAAAGAAAAAGAAACTTTGAGTTCCGTTTCTCTAAGAGGCAAGAATCGTGTCAAAGTAACAATAAAGAAACGACCAGGGGGTAATCTGAGATTTTCTGCACATCTACCTTCTGTTTCTTGAAACAGGAGGCAAACTGAACACGAGGTTAATCCTCCGAGGACAAACACTAGGTTGAAGCAGCTGTGCCAGAGAAAAGTAAAAGCACAGTGTTTGAAGAAGTGTTTTTTCATGCCCCCCCGCCCCCCAACATGTTCTCAGGCCTAAAACACAAGACGACTCTGGCTCCCTGCGGGTGGCTTGTAGGCATTTATTATGCAACAGAAAAGGCTGCAAGGGCAATACCCAGAGGGCTCTGCTTAGCAAGGACCAGGCTGACATTCAACATAGCACTGGTGTGGGGGGGACATACGTTCACTGGGCTGTACTTTTAAGATCTGTGCACTTTATGCAGATTATATACCTCAATAAAAGTGAATTTTACCAAAAAGACGTTGCTTGTATCAAAGGACGAATCCTGGCTATCTCCATCAGCTTTGTATTCTGGATGCCAGTTATGGCACTTTCTTCTATCAACAAGAAGTGAAATTCTACCCAGTGTTTACCATACAGCTGGGGCCACAGAAAGGTCTCCCCCAAACCCATAAAGGCTAGAATAGTTTCTCAGCTGGATTCCATCTGCAACGGCAGCAGAAAGCGCCCTTCTTTGACCTGCAGACTTGTTGGTTGTGGAACAGCCAAGGCTGCCGTAATCGAAACTCTGACTTCCAAGCAGAAAAAGGAAAAAGCCAATGACCTAAGTCCACAATTTAACTATTTCTCACGTTTTCATTCGTTTCGACTGCATCCACTTATCTCCTGCCTTTTGTTGTTTGTAATCCTTTTCTAATCTATCCTATTCCCTCGTCTGTATTACCAATAAAAAGACTGTAAGTCCACACGTGCGTACCTGGTGGAAAAAACACACATACGTTTACACATAAACACACCTATGCAGATACAGTCATCGAAAGAAGACGGAAAGAAATATCCCAAAATGTTTTCAAGAGTCACTCCTGGGTGATTTTTATTTACCTTTTTAGTTCTCTCGTATTGTCAAGTTTTCCTAAAAGGAACACACGTTACTCGTTTATTTATTTTTTTATTCTATATATTTTTTTAAATGTTTATTTCTGAGAGAGAGACAGAGTGTGAGCAGGGGAGGGGCAGAGAGAGAGGGAGACACAGACTCCGAAGCAGGCTCCAGGCTCTGAGCTGTCAGCATGGAGCCTGATGCAGGGCTTGAACCCATGAACCATGAGATCATGGCCTGAGTCAATGTCAGACGCTCAAATGACTGAGCCGCCCAGGCGCTCCTTACTCATATATTTTAAAAACCCAGTTAAAAAGGAGTGATGTGTACGTCTCGGGCAGAGCTATGTGTACAAGTGCAAGGTCAATCCCCAGCCTCAGATATTTCTCTCGCGCGGCCAGGAACTAGCCTTCCGAGCACCCGTGGCACCTGCCGGCACGTCAGCACTACAGAGAAGGCACTCAACATTCTTGGGCAATAATAAAGGTAATGATGGATTATCCCTTTCCTGTATGAGAATAAAACTGAAACTACACAAGAGACCGGGACACGTTTTTTGTGCTATCGCTGTTCCAAAGCACATCAAGATGCGCCGCGATACGTCCTGGGAAAAAGGTATTGCCGTACCTCTGTCTGAATTCCTGGAAAACTATCCGGTTGGGGAAGCCCTGGCGGCAGATCCGGATTCCCTCCAGGACTCCGTTGCAGCGAAGCTGGTCCAGCACCAGATGCGGATCCAGTTTTCCAGCCTAATCAAGCAAACGAGACGTCCACCCTTCCATCTCCGTAACCTGACCCAGGGCGATTCTGAACCCCCGCCCATCTTCCGCTTAACACGCACCCGCTTCTCGTGATTCGGGATGATGCAGCGGACGAAGTTGGGGTTGGTGTTTCGGAGCGTCGCCATCAGCTTGGTGAGGGACTCCTTGTAGAGCTGCCCCACGGTACGGAACATGCCCTTCTTGGTTTTGTAGGCAGAGCCAAAAGCGGTCTCCGTCATGCCAGTAACTTGATCCAGACCCACAATGCGGTCCACTGGTGAAGAGAAAAAAGAAGAGGAAAATGAGCCCGGCGACCTCTTTCGTGGGGCGAGAAAAGACACAGTGATAGTGCAGCAGCACAAGCTTTGTGGGGACAGATGAGGAGATGCCAGAGAGGTAAGGCAGTCAGCGTATTTAGACACCGCACAAGCCGTGGAACTAACAGCCACACACTCCCATGGCAGGGAACTCAGTGCTCGGACAGCCCCGTACCACATCCCAGCAGATGCCTCCCGCTGCGCTGGCGTCAGGAATGCGCGGTCTGTGGGACATCTTGCCTGTCACACCCGCCATCGCTTGGGAAATGCGAGATCGCTGCTGGCATTATTGATACACAAGCTGATGCTGTGACGTGTCTACTGGGAAGCGGCTTATGAAGATGTACCCGGGCTCAGAGCACATCGGTGACGGTGGCACCCAGGGTCGGGGACCAGAGTCCCGCTTCTCAGTCAAAATCACTGAAGTGGTCGGCTGGGTTACGTCAACCCGGGGGGTCAGGAGCGAGCGAGCTCCAGCTCTGTCCTCCGGGCACGAGCGTGCTTTTGAAAAGGGAGGAGAAGGCTGGGCGGGAAGAAGCCGGACAAGAAGCAGAGCCTCAGCTGAGGGCAGCGATGGTGAAACTTCCAGGTTTGCTCTGGCGGCTGCAGCCGACAGGCCTCGGCACCCACGCGGACCTGACCCTTCCAAGCACAGCGCGGCTGCCAGAACTTCCGGCACGTGAAGTGCTCTCGTTTAAAGCAACTGTTAAATAAGTCGGACGTGTTTCTGGAATGTCTGAAGAGCACAGACAACACCCACCGAGCCCCCCAGGAATGCCCTTTCATTCCTGACGGCCCCTCCACTCCTGCTGGTTGCTCCCCAGACCTGGTGCTCAGGGAGGGGGCTTTGTGAGCAAGACCCCACTCGAGGCCCCGCGTCCAGTGAGGCTTGTACGGCCGGGACACCGTGACCCGGGAGGTAAGGTTCCTACCATGCAGGCCTTCAACCGCAGCTGGTGAAGGCCGGACAAAACCCGATTCACCTGCAGCCCACGTGCGCACTGCCCTACGATGTCTTCAAACCAGAGCCACCACACTCGGAGGCTGGGGTCAAAGCCACGCCCACCTGTGCCCCAAAGTCTGTCCACCACCTCCTCTCTTTCCTGTGCCTCCAAGCTGCCCCTCCTCACTTGTTCCAGCGGGAAACGGTGCCCAGCCCCAGCCTGGCACGCGCCACGGAACCGTGAACTTCCTCTGACCCCGTCGTGTCCACCCACCTGTCTCCTCAGAGCCACGCTTCTTTCTAGAGTAGTTCACGCCGGCCACCCCTCACGTCGTGCTCTCCACCAACCGCCCGCTCCCTGGGCAGCAGGCTGGCTTCCGGCCTACCCGCCTCCCCTGCCCGACGCTGCTCAGGCAACGACGGGCCAACTGCAAGCAGCGTCTACCTGCCCTTGACCTTGGTCCATCTGCCGGGGCCATCACGGTGGCCTCTGACGGCCCTCTCCACCCCGGCTTCTCTGCACACCGCCTCCTCCGGGCCTCCACCTACCTCTATGGCTACTCCAGTCCCGCTGACTTCTTTTCTCGTCCTGAGTGCCACGGCACCCACTGGGGCCCAAACTCCACTCACCTCGGACACCCTTTCAGAACAAGGCGGTCTACAAATAGAGGCACACACTGCCCCACCTGCTTTTCTCAAGGCACGCTCTCGTCCTGGGTGACCTCCCTTGCGACTTGAAGTCCTAGCTTTACCCGACTACCCGGCACCAGTCACCAAACATGTGTCACTCCTCTCCACTCGAAAGTCACAGAGGTGCCTCTGCCTCCCACACGCTCTCGTTAACACCACATCCCTCATACCTAGCAGAAGTCTGGCCTGTCGCAGGCTTGACGCATAGGTTAGCGACTAGATGAAGCAAAGGTTAAGTACATTTACAGTTACCACCAGTGAGAAAAGCATTGAAAAGAGCGAGCAAGGTGCTATAAGGGAGGCGGGTGGTTAGAGATCTCTCAGAAGCAATTCTGTTTCGTGCCCGGAGGGTAAGAACGAGCCAGTGGAGAGCAGACGGTTCCAGGCAGTGGGAACAGCATGTGTGAGGGCCCAGGGGCAGCAGGTGTGAAAGAAGCTCGTGCCAAGGAAGCATTACGGGCAGAGAGATTTGGGGCGCCCCCTGCCGGTGGCCGCACACAGAAGGGGCTGGGGAGGGGTCACCAGAGGTGACGCGGTGCCCGTCCAGGTCCCGAGCGGGATGATGGCAGCTGAACCAGCGATTACAGAGGGGAGGGAGCGAGAAGGGAGACTCAAGACGTTCCGGTGGCAGAACTGACTTGCTCTAACCATCAAGCCGATGTGGAAAGTATGGCAGAGAGACTGGAAGAACAAGTCCTGGGACTTTGGCTTGAGCAGCCGAGGGGCTGATGGTGCCCCTGGAGGATGGGGAGAAGGGGTTTTTGTGAGTGGGGGCACAGGCTCCGAACCCCGTAACCCTGGGGCACCTGAGACGAGATGCCAGCGGACACCCGGCCATGGCGGTCTGCGCTAGACAGAGGGACATGGGAGCGGTTACGGGATGGATGGGCCACCCCAGGGCGAATGCCCAGGATGAGGGCCTGGGGCCAAGATAGGGAGACAGGAAGAACCAGACAGGAAGACGAGAAGAAGCCAGAAGTGGGAGGGATCAAAATCCCACAGTGGAGCAGGTTCTTGGCCACGCCCTCCATCTACCCCCATCCCTCCTCCTGTGCCTCCCGTGCAGAAGGGACCACCAGCTACCAAGGCCGGAGACCAGGAGTCACCTCTACTGTCCTCACACCAGCCGCTCACCAAAACCGGTCAAGCCAAATGCGGACATGTCTCCTACGTGTCCCCCCGCTCCGTGGCTCAGTTTGGGCATCCGCGGCTCACCTGGATTCTGCAGTAACTTCCTGCCGGTTGCGGCCTCCCTCTGCCACCCACCCCCCACCCCCAGTGTTCCTCCCGCAATGGCCTGTGGTCCCAGGGTGGGGGTTAATGGGTGTTTCTGAAAGACCCTACTCAACAAGTTCCTTGTTCCTATACTTCAGACTGTTCCATTTCTCCTGCAGCTTGTAGGCCGTGGTCCAGATCCCTCAGCCCAGGAGTATAGCCGGTGACGCAGAACTCAGGCCCGAGTCGGAAGCTCTTGCCACTCGCGAGCTGTGTGACCCGGACGGAGTCCACTCCCCTGACTGCTGCAAGTCTCGGCTGCCTCCCCTGTAGACGTGACTGACCTCAGAGAAGCAGGAGGTGCCTGGAGAACATTCCAGTGCTCCATGAAGGGGCCTCTGGCCCTCCCCCCCACTGAAGCTCCAACTACAGAACAGGTGCACCTCGTCAAAGACACAAGGCCCTCGGGTCCCTGCCCTTTCCCGTCTGCCCGGAAAACCGGCCCTCTTCCAGCCATCCTGGCAAACACCTCTTGGCGTTTAAAATCCTCACTCCGGGGCGCCTGGGTGGCGCAGTCGGTTAAGCGTCCGACTTCAGCCAGGTCACGATCTCGCGGTCCGGGAGTTCGAGCCCCGCGTCAGGCTCTGGGCTGATGGCTCAGAGCCTGGAGCCTGTTTCCGATTCTGTGTCTCCCTCTCTCTCTGCCCCTCCCCCGTTCACGCTCTGTCTCTCTCTGTCCCAAAAATAAATAAACGTTGAAAAAAAAAAAATAAATAAAATTAAAAAAAAAAAAATAAATAAAATCCTCACTCCTGGGGCGTCTGGGTGGCTCATTCGGTTAAGCGTCCGACTTGGGCTCAGGTCATGATTTTGTGAGTTCAAGCCTCACAAGCCTCGTATCGGGCTCTGTGTTGTCAGCTCGGAACCTGGGGCCTGCTTCAGTTCCCCTGTTCCCCTCTCTCTGTCCCATCTGCTCGTACTCTGGCTCTCTCTCAGAAACAAATAAAACGTTAAAGAAAGTAAGTCCTCATTGCTTCACCTAACTACCTCTTCTTAGGCCCTGGTGTCCACCCTGCCTCCACACTCGGTGGGCCAGCCCCTCCTCTAGGCTTCAGATCGTCTAGGCCAGATCCTGGGACGATGTTACCTCTATTCTGGGTCTCTTCCCAGGGTGCAGAGCGCCCCTGGGCACATCTCCCCAGCATCTGGCACACGTGCAGGACCCTCGGAGATACTGCCTGGTGTCTCTGGACCCTGTGACCACCAGCTCAGACGACTTCCTCTGCTCCCCCCCCCACCCCACCCCCCCATCGCTCTGACCCGTGTTGGCCTGAAAACGGTGCCTAGCAACTGTGTAATAAACTATGTAGCAAACACCCCCTCAGTGATACAGTTACCCGCAAGGACGGGTCACGCCCACAACAAAAGAGGCGGCGAGCCAAGTGTGAGCAATACTTTGCGGGGATTTGGCTGCACCGGTCCCGCCAATTCTTTGACCTGTAAGGGCAGCTGTTCAACAAGATGTCATGCTGCTGTCTAAGCACCCAGTCCTGAGTGGGGGCTGCTTTTTAAACTAAAAACAAACAACATCATTTTTATGAACCTGAGTTTTCAAATTTGGTATTAGTAAAGGTAACCCAAAGCTAAACGTTCAGAATTTAAAAAAAAATTTTTTTTTTTTCAACGTTTATTTATTTTTTTGGGGACAGAGAGAGACAGAGCATGAACGGGGGAGGGGCAGAGAGAGAGGGAGACACAGAATCAGAAGCAGGCTCCAGGCTCTGAGCCATCAGCCCAGAGCCCGACACGGGGCTCGAACTCACGGACCGCGAGATCGTGACCTGGCTGAAGTCAGACGCTTAACCGACTGCGCCACCCAGGCGCCCCATGTTCAGAATTTTTAAAACGTTGATGCTTTGGACTTTCAGTACCTGTCTTTTAATTCAAAAACTTAAACTGAGAGTCAGGTTTTAACTGAGCAAAATGATCTCGAGGGGACAAGAGACACTTGGGGAACTTCATTCAATAACCCGGGCCACACTAGTAACACAGGGTTTCGCTCCCAAATCAAGGCCTAGAAAGACCTCTATTTAAAAAGACTATGTTCTCGTCTAAAACGGTAAAGGCAGGCACCAGAGAAAGGCAGAAAATGCACACATGAGCTTCTCAGCAACTTGAAACGAGGCCCGTTATGGCTGCTGATCCCTGCCACCGGCCTCGGTCCGCGGTGTCGGGAGAGCGTGGGGCCACTCGCTGGTGGGCGTCTCAACAGTATCTGGTCGCCCACGAGCCTGAAAGGACCTCGAACTATTTTACCCTAATGTTTAATTTGTTCGTCCATACAAACGTATGTGGCCGGTGAGAAGTCAGGGGGGCCCCGCAGCCCCACCGTCCGTGAGGGCACACTTAGAATCTGAAAGCACAAAAATGCAATTTATAATCATCGATCTCTTAAAACTGCCATCGACAGTTTTTTTTGAAAAGTAAGGACTGTACCATTTGGTGCCAGATTGCTTGACCCGCTCTTCCAGGGGATGATCTCAGGACACAAGAGGTCTACGAGATTCTCACATCCCTCGCATCTGCGTGGGCCAAAATACTGGTGCTACTAAATTTAACTTCTGTATTTGAGTCAGTTCTCTGGAAATGCACTTGCAGGAACCAAAAAAGGGGGGAGGAACTTGTTTTCACGTTCACATCGGTACCCAGACGATGAATGAGAACTCTATCCAGTGTACCTACGAAAGGTGTCTGAGACCCAGCCCCGTACTAGGCATGCGGCACCTTCCCAACACTCGTTTGAACAAATCAAGACAATCCTACTCTAACGCACACTAAAACGTTGCCGACAGTTAAGAGCAGACTCGGAAACAAATATTCAACAGCCGTGAATTCCCAGAAACAATCTTTAACATCGAAAGGTGTCTCCACGTACCTCCATTACGTGGTAACAACACATTAGTGCTGGTTCCGCTATTGGGTGGTGGAACCAATCTGTTCGTTGTTCTAGAGCGTCTGGAAATTTTTAGAAAAATTCCAGGAAGTCCACAGGTGGACAGGGAGCATGCGATCCTTGGGTCTTCCTCCTCCAGGGGACTGCCGCTCACTGCCCCGGCAGGGCCTGGAGTGGTCTGGGCAGATGGGGACCCCCTCCTGTCTACAGCCTCTCCCGCACACCTGCTCCCCTCTCACCTTGACGGGCTCGCTGCGCACACAGTCCGCCTGCCCTCGGCTAGGCCCTGGTGCACGGTGAAGAAAGGGGACGTGCGTTAGGTAACTGCCGAGGACCTAGACATATACTCATCTTCCGGGTTTCGTAATTACAGCGGCAGCAACATGGGTGTGGCCAGATGCAGGCTCACAGACCCTCATGCGTGACACTCGCGATAACCCTGGGAGAGCCAAGGGTCACCATCCCCACGTGACCTCGGGGAGTCCAGATACAGTGCAGGGAGGCGGCTTCTCAAGACAAGGGGCGCTCTCAGGTCACGATCTCATGGTTGGTGGGTTTGAGCCCCGCATTGGGCTCTGTGCTGACAGTTTGGAGCCTGCTAGGAATTCTCTTTCCCGCTCTCCCTGCCCCTCCCCTGCTTGCACTTTCTTTCTCTCCAAATAAATAAACTTAAAAAAAAAAAAAAAAAAAAAAAAAAGACTCAAGATAAAAACAAAACAGGACAAGACTATTCTGCACAACAAAACACCTCCCTCCACGATTTAACTCCGCACACGCACTGCGTCAGCCCCGACCCACAGGTTCTAAAACAGCACTAAACACAGAGATTATGACTGGTGGATAAAAGTTACAAGGAGATTAAACAACTACCATCTACCAGTCACGATGCTTGCGTCTACACGGAACTTCCTGGACCAAAGCAAAACCCATTCAGCGTTTCTGAAGCCAGAACATCGTCATCTCGGTTGGAGGCCTGGCTAAGGGAAAAGTTTCCCCCTCAGTTACCGCAAGAAGGAAGGAAGATTTCGGTGGCTCGGAGAAGATGGAGGGAGACCCCCACGGGCCTGTGACGGACCCGAAGTCCTCCTGCAGTGCTGGCCAGCCTCCCCTGGGTGAATCTGTCCAAGCCAACGGCGGCCACCGAGTTCAAGTGCAGCTTCTATGAAGACAGGACTGGGGGTAGAGGGGGGGGAGCGCGTAGAGGGAGGGTCCTCTAGCAACAGAACTTGCTCCTTGCACTTCTCACGTTTTCTCTGGTGGAGCCCAGCCTTCCAGAGCCGTCAGTGGCCACCTGGTGCTCATGGTGGCCAGGACACGGAAGGCACAGAGCCCGGGTCACAGCCGGGGGAGGGGCACGCACTGCCCTTCGGCAGACACACAGCCCGCCGTCCGCCCCCTGGGAGTCCAGACACGCTGCCTAGAACTTGAGGTTATAGTCCCCCGTAGCTGGCTCATTGCTGGTGTATCTCACAAGGTCTAGATGTCAAAACAGATTTGAAAGAAAACTGTCCTCTGGATTACAGCAGAAACTCGTGTGACCTCTCTATCCAGCCTCTCGGAACTCTGCTCCTCCTCTGATGCTTCTGGAAGCCCATCTCTACCCCAGCCTCTCCCCTTTAACTCCAGAACCTGCATGGATTCTCCGTGCTGCTTCCCTAACACTCCGGGGCCCTTGGATGCGCATGTCCTCCCTAGCTCTGTGTTCTCTGGCCATGAGGGTACGCGCTGCGTGTTAGCACGCCAGAGACACCTGGAAGCCTAGAAACTGCTGCATCCGTTCTTCTGAGAAGTCACTGGAAACACTAAAGCCCCACGTTTTCACTCAAAACCTCTTTGGGGTTGGAACCTGTAACACTTATCGGGGAGAAAGACATTTTGCTGCAGAAACACCACGCACAGCTGCCGAGACCAGAGTTAGCCACAGTGCACGGACGGAAGGCCCTGTAAGGACAGGGAGAGATGGAGAACCCTGCCCGTTGGTTCTGCCGACTAACCCAACCACGGGGAGGTGAATGAGCTCGCTCCCTGCCAGTGTGAGGTCACCTAGGGGTGGCTCTGTACGGGGCGCTGCTGGCACGGAAACGCACCTGGTCCGCACACCGTGAAGATCAGGGTCCTACAAGAAGATCATCTGTGCTGCCGGCGAGGGAAGACCCGCCCCGTCCCCTTTCAGTCGCTCTCCCCACAACTTACTGACCGTGTGCGGACCAGCACGGTCCCTGCTCTCAAAGAGCTCAGTCTGGAACTCTCTAAAGCGATCAAGAATCCAGAAGAGTTGGGGGGGAGGAATTTCAAGAGGGCCCTCGATGCTGGGGCCAAGTCCGAAAAATCAAGCACTAACCTTTCAGCCCGTTAGCTCAAAACTACCTCCCACTTCTGTCTCCCTCGCCCCATGTCCTGGACGCGGGCAGGACTCCCCGAGGCCAAGGGGGACTGCATCAGACAGTGTCTTCCTCTGGACTCTCCTGTGGAGGGCGCATTCCGGCTCGGGTACAGTCCGGCCCCCACCCCGGCACCCAGCGCTCCCCACACACTTCCTTTACCGGATGCGACCCAGAGCTGATGGTGCGGATCGTGACCTGGGTAAAGATGGGCATGCTCCTTGAACTGAGTTTTAAAAAACTTTCGACATGCATGCAGGTCTCAGCATTAACACGCTTCAAGAATCACTAAGGGAAACCGTGCGAGATGAATCTATCTTGGGATTTCACTACTTGACAGTTTCACTGTGTGATCACCAGGCTAGGGATACTCTTTCCGGGCAGGGCTTTTGGAGGGCCTCCAGCCGTGGCTAGGCTGTATTTGAAACCAGGGCCAAGGATTCAGACCACAAGGCTCAGCTATCTGGAGCTCAATTTTGGGTTCCAGGTGCAAATTCGACCAAACACCGCACTCCATCCTGGTCTCAGTTGCGCCGTCGGGCCTTGTGGATGGTTCCACGGTCTAGTTCCAACAGAAAAGCCAGGCAACTATACATGTACATAAATTCCAAACAGAAGGTATAATGATGAGACCAGCACGTGGGAGGAAGGTGTAATTATCTGTTCTCCGGAAGTTCGTGGCTTAGGAAGAGAAACAATCCCTTTCTGGAATCCCAGGTGCAGAGGTGGCTCAGAGACCGGGGAGACACTACTGGTTCCCAGCATTCCCTTGGAGGACTGTGTATCAAAACGGCACTACTGGAAAAGGTAGGGACGTACCTTTTACTGTGCAGGGCTGGAAGTGCTATGCGTAAAGTCAGAAGCAATGTGTATGCGGTAGCAATTGTATTGTTTATGCACTCAAACAGCTGCCTCGAAGTATAATAAAAATGAGCATGAAATGAAAGGTTCATGCAGGTCTATGAGCAAAACAGAAACAGAAACCCAGAAACCAGCCCCACGCCCACGTCTACCCTGCCCTCCCCGGCACACCCCCCCGCCAGCCCCCCCCCCTCCCCCCGAGTTCTTCCTGTGGGCTTAAAACCCTTCTGTTGAGAAGACCTACAGGCTTTATACATTCACCTGGTGGCTCATGAAGACCAGAAACACTGTCATAGAAAGAAGCTCTCTGAATATTCTGAATCTCTAAAGCAGAGAAACAGCAAAAACAGAACAGAAGAGCAGATACACAAATACTTCAGTTAGTGTGAGAGACATTTGACATCACAAGTCAACTTTGAAATCGGGCTACAACACGGCACCTGTGACATTACTGCCCAGAGAATTTGCACTTCTGGACAAAGTTCTCTACTAAGTAATCTTCCAAACGTCCCCACGCCCAAGGGTCAGCATCAGATCGTATCAGCATTACGGGATTATGTAAACGCGGGATGAAATTTAAGAGAAATAAGGCAGTACTGGAATTGTTCATAAAATTATCTTGCAATTAGCAAATCGGGACGAGACTGCGGAAGTTCGAGCACTCTGCTAAGTGTACACGTTAAGTGGCTTTTACGGTCAAAGATGCACACCGCTGCGTAATTTGACTTCCAATGCAGATTTTGGAAACATATTGGCTTCAAATACAAATTAGCAATAGTTACTAAGGAAAACAAACTTCAAGTTCTGTTGTAGCAAAACGTTAAAAGAACTTCAAATCATAAGGTGATACTTCTGGATCATACGCATTACTCACGGAAAATACCCCAGGAGGCACATTTACATGAAAATGCAATCGTTAGCTTTTTAAATTTCTGGATACAAGCCCCAAGGAGTGGCAAGAAGTCGCGTGCAGCTGGTACAGAAATCCCGAAACATCGTTTAGCAAAAAGGAGGGCGCTAGGAATCTCTAGGGCAGGGCTGCCGTCAGAAATCTTACACTGCTCCTGGTTTGGCCTTGAGTGAACTCCATAAAACCCTAAAAGCCTATTTTAACCAAAATATTCCATACCCTAGGGATTGTGCCTTCACAGGCAAGCTCGACTCATACATCCTGCTTTCATGGTCGGCTGCTCATTGTCTGCTTTTGCATTAACGTGGCTACGAAAAGAGGAAAAACAAGGACTTGTTTTTTCCAGGGCTGTTTTCTTTTCCTACAGAAAAGCTCCCCTCTCCCGAGATCCCTACACTCAGAGTGAGCACTGGTGAATTTTCTGCCCTAGAACCCCCGTCAAACGCTGTGCCTGGTGCTGACTTTTTGTACTAAACACACAAACCTCGGAACCGGACAAACACGGTTCCACCGTCCCGCCTGACTTCACCCGGAAGATTGGCTCCCCTTCACCAGCCACAGCGAGAGACTTCTGTGATCCCGTCGCTCAGATTAAAGTATATCGCCGTCCATCTAAGCCGATGGACAACAGGACTTATGCTAACAGTAGCATCATCAGGACACCAAACACGTGGGATTATTCCAGAGCAGATGCTAGCATGGCCAAATCAAGCTTGGGGCACACCTGACCTTCCCGGGGGTTCCGAGCCACAGACCAAGTGCAGATGGACAGGGTTCGGGCCGGGGCCAGAAGAGTCTGCAAGGCTGCTGGCGTTTCTGGAATTAAATACCCTAACTTCTCCATGGACAGAGAACACAGAGGCAGGTAAGGACCCTCCAGACACGGTCCTACCTGTCGGACACACCATCTGGGCTACGGAACACACATGGACGCCTGCAGTCCAGGCCCTGCCAGATCTTACCCTCCTCACACCACTGACCCACAACTGCCCGACGCTCCCCGACCTGGGGACGGCGAGGCGCAGAGCTAAAGGAGAAAGATGGATGGAGGAAGCCCAGGGAGGAAGCTGGAGCCAAGACAGAGGCTCACGCATCCTGTTACCGCATCTGCGTGTATCCTGACTCTCCCACGAGGTCACAAGCTCTGGGGGCAGGGACACGTCCCTCCTTGTCTCCACACGGCCCTCACGGACGACCATGGTAAGCATGTGGTGGGAGGGAGTCCTGTATGAATGGGCCAGGTGTTTCCCACGATACCATTTCTGGTTAAGAAACTAAATAATGGGGCGCCTGGATGGTTCAGTGTGTTGAGCATTCAACTCTTGGCTTTGGCTCAGGTCATGATCCTAGGGTTGTGGGATCGAGCTCTGCACTGGGCTCTGCACCGACAGTGGAGCCTGCTTGGGATATTCTCTCTCCACCCTTCCCCGCTCATTCTCAGTGTCTCAAAAAATAATAATAAAAAGAAAAAATTTAAAAAAATAAGAGAGTCAAGGGGGCGCCTGGGTGGCTCAGTTGGTTAAGCATCCAACTCAACTCAGGTCATGCTCTCACAGTTCGTGGGTTCGAGCCCCACGTTGGGCTCTGTGCTGATGGCTCAGAGCCTGGAGCTGCTTCAGATTCTGTGTCTCCCTCTCTCTCTCTCAAAAATAAATGGATGTTAAAATAAATTTTACAAGTGTTTACGATAAATAAGTAAATAAAGAGTCAAAAGTGGTTTACGACATCAGGACCAGTACGTTCGCCCAGGACCTAATTTCTTTTGTTATACGCTCATTATTCCCTAAACACTTTCTCTCCTCATTCCAAATGGAGAAAATCAGTTTTTGAGGCTTCAATGGTAGAAATGCTGGTTTCCTCTGTGCTCTTCTCACACTCCGCTCCCTGCCCCCAGGGTCCTTCGTCCCAACCCACGGACCACTGCCAATTTGCCTCTTCACCTCTGTGCTTTCACCCCCACGCTGTCACCCCTGGCTCACAAACCTAGAAGCCACTTCTCCAATGGAGTCAAGTCCTCCTGAGACTGGAGGTCAGGCTTCTCTGTGGCCCGGTTGCAGCCATGAGCCTCCCTTCATGTCAGCTTCTGTGACTCAACACGCTGTTCCCTTCCAAGGACGAGGACAACTCCTCCGTGACAATCTGCCTCAGCACATGCCAAAGGGACCCCTTCCCTGTACCGGACGTGGCCAGAGGCTCCTTCCCTACCATTCGCGTGGCATCCGTCACAGCTGTGGTCTGGGTGCATCTGTCTCTGTTTCCTGTGCTCAGAGCTCTTACGGGGGCGCCAGGAGGGCACAGTGGCTCCGCTCCCCCAGCCGCGGCGCCCGGGTCAGTCTCAGCCGAGGGGACGGGCGGCCCGACTCCTCTCGTCTCTCTGGGATGCGTCCCTCACACAACACCCCCTGCGAGTGCGGGCCTTCCCAGGCCTCGTGACAACCAGAGCTCGGAGGGGGCCCGTCCACTCCGGCTCTGGAGTCTCGTGTCCTGTGCTACCGTCTCCTCCCGACAGGCCCGGGGCCCCCTCATCTGTTCGGTGTGGCCTCGAATGCCCAGGCCGCTGCCCTAACCGGGAGCACTCAGCATCTGGTGCAAGACTCTCCCCCACAGGCACCAAGACCACCTAACCTCCCCCCAAGCCCCTCCTTTCGCCCGGTCTCGGGCGCACGATCTCTCCCGGGACCCACGTGCGCCGAGCAGCAGCCCACGCCGGTGGGGCCCTCACGCTCACTGCAGCTGCGGGACGCAATCACTCCGGACCGGAGCTCCTATCCTTCCCTCCTCACGTTCTCCTGTTCCTTCTGCCTCAATACCCCTCGCCCCTTCTTTTTTGCTTCTTGGGTTTCTTTCTATCTCCGAGGAGGGGGCTGGATGACAAGGTCTGGAGATACTCCAGAGAAGGTGGAGGTGAGCCAGGCTCCTGAGGAGGCTGGCCTCGGGCCAGATCCAGGGTGATGGGCCCGCGGGGCCTGGGGCCGAGCGAAGACGTGGGGTACAATCAGGATGAAGGCAGCAGCGAGAGCAAAGCTCTGGAAAGCACCGCCCGCCCCCGCGCACGGACACGCGGACGTTTCGTTTCCCTGGTACTCGTAGCACCTTCTAGTCTATGACGAGACACCCGAGGCTCATGTAAATACAAGATCTCAGAGGGCTGACGGAAATAAAAACAACTACTCTCTATGCAGGGCATTTGAACTGTTCACCAGCTACTGCGTGTGTGTTGGGGGGGGGGGGGGGGGCGCAGCTCACGGACCTGTATGCTACCCAGAGCGAGTGTACAGGGCCTTTCTGGTTTTGCGTCCCCAGTACCCCTGCGTAGGAACCACACTGGGCCCTGGGTGGCCTGAGGCACGTGTGCAGTTCTTTCCGGCCCTGTGCCTAGAATGTTCCACACTTCCCACAGCATCTGACCAGGAAGGCAGACGTTCTGTTTCCCGGGGTAAATTCCGATGTAGCGGCAGCCCTGCTCTAGGGAAAGCAAGTTTTAAAGTAAAATATACGTACACGGACCTAATGTAAAAGGACCGTATATGAGTCTTCACCGGAAAAGTTTCGGGACAAACTGAACTCCAGGCGGAAGCGCGTTCTTACCGTCCTTCCAAAGCTCTGCCACGAATCTGTCCGACGACTGATGCAGGAGGGTGGCCACGTTGTCGTTCAGCGGGTCCATGTTCTTCATCAGCCACTCGTCTGCCTTGTAGTCCACCTGGCCGTGGCGGGCCACACGAGGGGGGAAACGCAGACACACACACAAAACAAGAAACGCTTTCAGCCTTAACCCAGAACGTTCTCGGGGACAATCTGAAAGGTGGGTTGTCTCGAGGGCCACGCAGGGGTGACGCACACGGTGTTTAGGGTCTGCGAACGTCTACCCGCACGTTTGTCACCAGCGCCATCAGATGCAGCGAAATCCAAGCTACCGTTAACCGTTACACAGCCCGTACCTTCCCCGCGTAATGGATGATGCAGAAGTCTGCTTTGTCTTTCAGTTGCCGGGGTTTCTGAAACTTGGAGTGGGAGCCTTGCTCTTGAACTAGTTTTTCGACAAAGGTCTTATCCGTGGCCTTCGGGAACCAGCACTCTTCGTCCAGAAGGGCCAGCACGCCGGGGGGGTTGGCCTGATAATGAGAACGGACAAGTTCACCGTCACTCACTTTCAACACCAGGATGCCCCTCTGCACTTGGCAGGTTAGTTTCCAGGATGAGGAAGACTTTTCTGAAGCTATGGAAACCAAACTGCTAAGGACAGGAGGTAGTGGAGGGATTCTCTCCGTCTCAAAAAAAAAAAAAAAAAAAAAACTGAAGAAAAACAGAACGAAAGTGAACCTCAACTGGATGGAATGCTTCCAACATCTCACATCCTAACTGATTTAAGTTCCTCTTCAAGGGACGGTTAAATACACAGCGCCTGGTCAAACGGCAAGACTAGTAAGCATTAAGCGGAAAACATCAAAGGGGGAGAAATAATTGATCAATTACTTTATGTATTTGACCAACGCAAGAGTCGCTACTTTATTTCACTCAACTGGTTCACTGAAGAAAGGCCCAGAAACAAAGGCAGATAGTGGACTGTGAGAGGCCTGGGGTCTCTGGGACGATGACAGCATTGGAGTCAGGCAGTGGAGATGATGTACGATGCTGTGAGCATCGAAACCCACTGAGCCGTATTCCACAAAACGGTGGATTTCAGGGCACAGGAGAAGGTCTCAATCAAGAAAAAGTGCCCAGAGTCGGTGCACGCACTTCCCTTCTGGAGGAAGGCGGAGGGCCCAGGAAAGGGACATGAAACACTCCAAATGTGCTGGCCTAGGTCGCCGCTGCTGGGTCATCCCGCACTGCCACACCACACCGCAAGTACACGTCAGTGACATGAGACTGAATGCGGCAAGTCTAGGGCGAGCCTACGTGATCAGCCTTGGGAATCCATATCCAGGAGCAGCTTTCCTATGTTTATCGGGAAAGCTGGCTCTGTACAAATACTGCTTAACAAGTGACAGAGATGAAAGCATACAGGAAACATGTAACCACATGGTCAGAGGAAGGTGGCCGGACAAAGTGCCAGCAGGTAGAAGCTGGGAGCCCCCGACCCCAGGGCTCACTAGTTTGCGGCTCTCGGAGGGTTTGGAGCAGCTAAAGGAACACTGGAATCAAAGGCAAGCAGGATCAGGTAATCTTCCAGAAGCAAAGGTTCAGAGTCGTAGGTGACTGAACGTACCCCACTCACCGGACGACTCTGAGGTTCCGCATTAATACTAATGAGGACACATCCATCTTTGTACTCTAGTTCTTACGTTTTAATCCCTTTCAGTGAAAACACTGTTAAATTCTGAAACAGGATCCCCAATGTAATTTAACCTTTTCTAAATGGCTCAGTGACAGCACGACTATGAATATCCACGATTATGGCTCCTTTTTACTTCTGCTACTTCATCCCTCAACGTCAAGTTCTGTGTTATCACTGCTCCTTTAGGTCGGGGGTTTCTAAAGAGCTGGAAGTCTGGGAGACAGCTTTCGGACTGCCAGGGAAAACACAGAACACACAGCCGAGTCACGGACATCTGTTGGAGATCGTAAGCGCACGAGTTACGTGTGGTCTTGTGTATTTCTGCGGAACGCTAAACCAGAAGAAAAGGACCTCTGATACGTGCTAGGACTGCTGTTAAAAGTACATCTACCCCCAAACCCCTGGAAGAGTCAAATCAGGAAAAACCCTGCCCAAATAAGAACATCCTTGTGCTCACAAGGATGAGCTTTAGTTATGGGAACAAGGGGTCTAAATGCCGTGACTTGCTCCCGGATGACCTGGGCAGCCCTGTGTGGCCCGGGCAGGGGGTGAGGGCACGGTGGAGGGGGGATCTGCAAGCGGCAGGCTCACACACGAGAGGGCGGAGGAAGGGCCTTCCCTGGCTGCTTACTTACTTTTCAAACAGGTATTTCATCAAAGCATCTCTTTTCTACAACGTTTATGTTAGAAAATTATCTTAAAGCTAATTAGGCTGAGGGCACCCAGCCAGCTCAGCCGGTGGAGCACGCGACTCTTGATGTCAGGGTCGCAAATTCGAGCTCCACACTGGGTGTGGAGCCTACTTAAGAAAAGACCCCTTAGGTGGGCTAGGTGCCCTCGGGGACGACGCTGTGGGAACGACCGCCGCGCTGCCGGAGCGCGCCCTTACGGGTCTCTCGATGAGGTCGATGCAGGGCTGCAGGTCAAGGCCAAAGTCGATGAAGCTCCACTCGATGCCCTCGCGCTGGTACTCCTCCTGCTCCAGCACGAACATCGTGTGGTTAAAGAGCTGCTGCAGCTTCTCGTTGGTGTAGTTGATGCACAGCTGCTCGAAGGAGTTCAGCTGCATGGGGCGGGATGTGGGACGTGGGGAGGGAGGGGGAGAGAGAGAATGGGAATCATCAATCAGCCGCTACGGACACCCGCCACGGGAAGTTCTCAGGGACTAGCTGCAGCATGGGTTCTGTGTGAGGAGGGGGCCTCGGCCTCTCACCGCACCAGCCGTGGGGGACCTTCCCGGAATGCGCAGAGCAGGGAAACACTAAACTCTGTGCGCTAAGCGCGTCATCTACGTGTGAAACAACTCCGTGCCCACTGCTGAATGGTTAGCAAACAGAAGCGAAGGGATAAGCGAGACAGGGAGAAAGAGAAAAGGCAGAAAATCAAAGAGGCGTGGGAAGGTCAGAGGCCACGGGGCCGAGTGTCTAGAAGCGTTGTGGACGGGCTCCTGTTCCCGCTCTTCTCTTCAGCCACAGGCTCTGGAGCAACTTAGGTCCTCCTGGCTTTGGGGGGTGGTGGACGAGACCCTGGCCAGGCCTGATGAGGGTGCTCGGGGAGCGGGAGGCTCCAGCCGCCTGTCAGCGCGTTCCCTCCTCTTAAACAAGTGTCTGCCCTCTGCCAGTGTCAACACAGTGGTGACGGAGGGGGACCACGCTCCGCGTGGCGAGCACGGAGCGCACAGAACCGTCGAATCAACAGCCGCACACCCAACGGGGACGCCACCCCGTGTGTTCGTTAGACGTCAGGACGGGAACTGGATCGTCTTCTCACACGTTCCAGACACCGCTGTTTCCTTCTTCGGGAACTCGCCAGTTTGTCTATGATGCTGCCGATGGGAAGGACGGATGGATGGGTGGATAGGAAGAATTTTTAAGCACAATCACCTTAGGTGCTAGAAGTTCTCAACCTTTTTCCCCTGAGCCTCCATGCTGTTCGCGAGAAGCACGTGTCCATAAATAACTGCTCTCATTATGAAAAGTGGTCTTCAATTAGGGAACGTGTACTCCGTCTCCAAGGAGATTTATAGTCTGAAAAAGCTGTTTCAATCCTCTCCCCGTGGGGGTGTTCTACTGCTTGAGAATGCGGTCACACTTGGAGGGCAGGGACGCGGTGTTCGCCCTGCTCAGCACCGTTATTTCCCGGGAATATTTGCAGACTGCCCGGTTGTGCGTATTCACGTTTAGGTAAATGGATTTTGTTCTGCCGTGGGATGAGGAGACCCTACTGCTCTATGCAGCTTGGGCAACTATGTGGGATGGCATTTTTTTTTAAAAAATTGAGTTCCTAACTTGTCTTCCACATTTAAACTACAACTACGTTTTCATATAATAAGTACTTAAAATGGTAATGCGTGGTGTACAATTAAAAGTGGACAAACAAGGGTGCCTGGGGGGCTCAGCTGGGTAAGCCTCTGACTCTTCATTTCAGCTCAGGTCATGATTTCACAGTTCGTGGGTTCAAGCCCCGTGTTGGGCTCCGCACTGATGGTGTGAAGCCTGCTTGGGATTCCCTCTCTCTGCCCCTCCCCTGCTCTCTCTCTCTCTCTCTCTCAAGGTAAATAAATAAAAAAAATGGGCAAAGAGCCACATGAGAAGTCTCACTCACGTCACCTACTTGTTCTATGGTTAGCCACTGTCCCCTGCTTCTCGTGATCCTTCCAGAGATGTTCTGTGCACTCACATGTGTGCGTTACCTTGATTTTTTCTTTTAACTTGATCTGTCCTGGAGTCTTTCCACAGGAGGATGTAAAGCCAGCTCCTTCTTCATACTGGGTGTACAGGACCCAATATATCCAGTGTATGGATATACTGTAATTCCCTGAACCAATTTCCTGATGGTGAACATTTAGGTTTTTTCCATTCTTTCCCCAGGACAAATAACACTTGCAACCACCATCCTGCATTTTTACCTTCTCCATTTTTCTATGGTCCATATATTCATAGGTCAAGACCATACTTCTTGAAGTACAGTTTAACTTTACATAATGTTTCACTTCTTTTAATATCCTTTTCATTCCTTTTTCAGTATTTTACGGTCTGTTCTTTATTTTCCATTCATTCAACTTTCAAATTAGTTTTAGAAGAAGGTTGCCTAGTCTCCCCCCACCCTTAAAATTCCCGTCGGCTTGGCACAAAAACAGACACATAGACCAATGGAATAGAATAGAAACCCCAGAACTAGACCCACAAACGTATGGCCAACTCATCTTTGACAAAGCAGGAAAGAACATCCAATGGAAAAAAGACAGCCTCTTTAACAAATGGTGCTGGGAGAACTGGACAGCAACATGCAGAAGGTTGAAACTAGACCACTTTCTCACACCATTCACAAAAATAAACTCAAAATGGATAAAGGACCTGAATGTGAGACAGGAAACCATCAAAACCTTAGAGGAGAAAGCAGGAAAAGACCTCTCTGACCTCAGCCGTAGCAATCTCTTACTCGACACATCCCCAAAGGCAAGGGAATTAAAAGCAAAAGTGAATTACTGGGACCTTATGAAGATAAAAAGCTTCTGCACAGCAAAGGAAACAACCAACAAAACTAAAAGGCAACCAACGGAATGGGAAAAGGTATTTGCAAATGACATATCGGACAAAGGGCTAGTATCCAAAATCTATAAAGAGCTCACCAAACTCCACACCCGAAAAACAAATAACCCAGTGAAGAAATGGGCAGAAAACATGAATAGACACTTCTCTAAAGAAGACATCCGGATGGCCAACAGGCACATGAAAAGATGTTCAGCGTCGCTCCTTATCAGGGAAATACAAATCAAAACCACACTCAGGTATCACCTCACGCCAGTCAGAGTGGCCAAAATGAACAAATCAGGAGACTATAGATGCTGGAGAGGATGTGGAGAAACGGGGAACCCTCTTGCACTGTTGGTGGGAATGCAAATTGGTGCAGCCGCTCTGGAAAGCAGTGTGGAGGTTCCTCAGAAAATTAAAAATAGACCTACCCTATGACCCAGCAATAGCACTGCTAGGAATTTATCCAAGGGATACAGGAGTACTGATGCATAGGGGCACTTGTACCCCAATGTTCATAGCAGCACTCTCAACGATAGCCAAATTATGGAAAGAGCCTAAATGTCCATCAACTGATGAATGGATAAAGAAATTGTGGTTTATATACACAATGGAATACTACGTGGCGATGAGAAAAAATGAAATATGGCCTTTTGTAGCAACGTGGATGGAACTGGAGAGTGTGATGCTAAGTGAAATAAGCCATACAGAGAAAGACAGATACCATATGGTTTCACTCTTATGTGGATCCTGAGAGACTTGGCGGGAACTCATGGGGGAGGGGGAGGAAAAAAGAAAAAAAAAAAAAAAAAAGAGGTTAGAGTGGGAGAGAGCCAAAGCATAAGAGACTGTTAAAAACTGAGAACAAACTGAGGGTTGATGGGGGGTGGGAGGGAGGAGAGGGTGGGTGATGGGTATTGAGGAGGGCACCTTTTGGGATGATCACTGGGTGTTGTATGGAAACCAATTTGACAATAAATTTCATATATTAAAAAAAAAAAAAAAATTCCCGTCGGCAGGCGCCTGGGTGGCGCAGTCGGTTGAGCGTCCGACTTCAGCCAGGTCACGATCTCGCGGTCCGGGAGTTTGAGCCCCGCGTCAGGCTCTGGGCTGATGGCTCAGAGCCTGGAGCCTGCTTCTGATTCTGTGTCTCCCTCTCTCTCTGCCCCTCCCCTGTTCATGCTCTGTCTCTCTCTGTCTCAAAAATAAATAAACATTAAAAAAAAATTAAAAAGGGGCGCCTGGGTGGCGCAGTCGGTTAAGCGTCCGACTTCAGCCAGGTCACGATCTCGCGGTCCGGGAGTTCGAGCCCCGCGTCAGGCTCTGGGCTGATGGCTCAGAGCCTGGAGCCTGCTTCTGATTCTGTGTCTCCCCTGCCCCTCCCCCATTCATACTCTGTCTCCGTCTCAAAAATAAACATTAAAAAAAAAATTTTTTTTTTTAAAATAGTATTTCCGTCGGTAGGTTTTGAATGGACATGTTTGCTTGAGAAGTAACTTGGGGAAGATCTGCTGCTTTATGAGGTGGAAATTCCCTGAGAACATGGTACGATTTCTAGGTGGTTCTGTTTCTCACAGTAGCACTGGGAGGTTGCCTTCGGTAAACTATGCTGTTTCTCCTTAAATTTATTCTTCAGTCTCTCATCCGTTTTTGTTGCGGCTGGAATCAGGGATCTCTTCTTTCATTGTACCTTCTGATTACGTAGAAGAAGGTGACAAATTTTTTTTTTTTTTTTAATGCAACACATGCCCAGCCACCTTTCATGATTTCTCAAGTTTTCCACAGATCAGTACATATTCAAGCAATCTCCTACAGCGACAGCGGCAGCTCAGTGGCTAAGACTGCGCCCCCCAGTGACATATCTCAGATCTGCTCAGGCCAGACTGATCGTCTGAGTTGTTCATTTTAAAGCTAACGCAATTCCATACCCCGTGGTGGCCAGGATATCACACTGGTCCCACGGAGTATTTAATTTAGTATCTGTGCCTCACCGTGGAGTCAGTCCATCAAAGGAGACATAAAGATGTAAATTTTAGGAGACGGAAACTGTATCAATGTTTTGGCACAACCACAGCAGACTTGTGACCACAAACCAGTGACGGGATGGATGCAGAGGGCGTGGAGAAAGCCAGTCGCAGCAACAGCAAAATACATCAAAATCTATCACCAGACCCCGTGATGCATCTTCGGGACACAGAGCACCATCTCTGTCTGTGTCTGCTACCCCTCGCTCTCCGGTCAGCTAGGTGTAGCCAAGCTGGCTTTCTAGCACTTTCTAACACTTGACAAATTCTCTCCCATACAAGACCACTGACTTACTCCCATCACGTAGGAAAACTCGCAGAGGCCGGGGGCTTCTCCTCCTCAGGTATGCTTACCTGTAGCTCCCGAGACACCTTCTGTGACTGGGCCCCCCACTTCCTCCTCACGGCACCCTAACTTGGCCGCACCTGCTCATCTGCCATTATGGCCCCGGTGCCTGCAGCGCACCCGGTACAGAGTGAGCCTTCGTGTTTATTAAAAGAATAAACAGAAGAGCAGGAGAGAGAAAGACCTACCTCAAATATTTCGAATCCAGCAATATCCAGGATTCCGATGAAAGACGCGCCCTGACGCTTGGTCCTGTCCAGAGCTTTGTTGATGCGGTGGACGAGCCAGCGAAAGAGCCGCTCATAGGTAGCTTTCGCCAGTGCTTCTACTGCAAAATCTGCCTGTAATTAGACAACAACCTTTTATTCTGGAAACCGCCTACAAAGCATTACTAGCGGTTATCTGGAGTTTAACGCTCTATACTGCTCCCAGAACTCAAATAGCTTTTGCTACTTAACGTTGTCTCCATTTGACATAGCGACAGTTAAAGGTACAGGTAAACATAAACTGGAGATGATCTACTGAGGAGAAGGGAAAAGATGCCTAGGAAAAATAGACTCTTTCCTGGGCCCTTGGGGCTCTGTGCAGCCTGTCTGCCCAGTCCCTGCCATGAAACGGGTGGATCCGACGCCCACATTCTTGGTGCTGGGCCACCCACACAGAGACCTGGCTGAGCGGGCTTCCGAAGTTATACAGCTTTGTCCTGCTGGATGATCTACCTACCTGGGGAAAGCCTGAGGTGATATTTCAAATTTACTTTAGAAAAAAAAATCACTTCAAAATTGTTTCTGGAGAAAACCATACAAGAGAAAAAACAACACACAGTACCAAGAAACACCTGTTACAGAGTTTCTGTTAAGGTCTGTTACCTGCCAATAGGAAGGTCTTCTGATGATAGCTGGTCATTCAAACAAACGTGCAATAACAACGTGAAACTCACTTGTTCTTTGGTCTGGGCTTTCTGCACATAGTCTCGGCCGACCTTGATCCGAGGGGTGAGGATAGCCCGAGTGAACTCCATCACATTCATCCCCAGAAGATGGCATAGTTTCTGTGCAACTAGAGCGTAAAACGTTTCCTCAGTACTAGGCTTCTACCTACGAGCTAGTCACAACACGTTCGATAAGAAACCTCCAGAAATAAACTGAATAAGTCTTAAAAAAGGACAGGTTTCAGGTCTTCATCCTTTCGAATGAATACCACTCATCCTTAGGTAAGAAGGAACAGGCAGCAGTTACTTATTCTGGGTAATTCAGCATAAGTTACGGAGTCTTAGAACCCATGGATGATGCACAGAATGAGAAAAATAGCATTTATGCTCATTTAAATCATGTTACCAGGATAACTGGTCGTGCATAACGATCCCAATAATATTTAGTAGGCAAGAAACCTAAAGGTTTTTAAAAATTTGCATGGCCAACAGCGAGCACTCAATAAACAGCTCATTCCGTTACTACTGTTCTCGGCAGCCGGGCACGTACCTCCTCACGCGCTCACTGGGGACACTGCCAAGTTCTAACAAGTGTGAAAATTATTCTCATTTTTTTTAGGTTTATTTATTTTGAGAGAGTGCAAGTGGGGGAAGGGCAGAGAGAGAGAGGGAGAGAGAGAATCCCAAGCAAGCTCCACAGTGTCGGCACAGAGCCTGATGTGGGGCTCGAGCTCACGAACCTCGAGGTCATGACCTGAGCTGAAGTCAGATGGTTAACTGACTGAGCCACACAGGCACCCCTCTGATTTTTAAATTAGTGTTAAAATAAGAAAATTCTATAAGGATAAGCACATTTTGAGTTACACCGGGAATAGAACTTACCCAAGTTCTTACTGGCAAAGACCTGACCCCGCCCCTCCCCACCAATCCACACGTGTTGTCAGCAACTGGACAGTAGTCCTGTGTGGGCAGGACAGGCCGTGCCGCAGAGGGCATTTCTTCCTTCGGTCTGTGGCTCTTGCCACTGGCTCGTACCAACTGCTTTGCTTCGACCTCTAGGTCCTGGCCCCTTTTAGTTAACGTGTGTACGAATGCATGCGTGTACGTACTGGATGGGAAGTTGAAAAACACAAAGAAGCACAAAAAGCCAACGGCCCACACCCCTTTGCTAAAATGATAAATGACATTTTAGAGCCTAAAAAAATATACCTGATGGTGGGGTTAGATCTTGGTTTACTTCATTTGATTGGATATTTCAAAGTAGTTCCTGGGTTCCCCACTCCCCATTAAAATGCTGACAAACACATCTTTTTGCATGATGTGTGTTTTGTCTGTCTTACTCCCTTTTCTGAGACTCTATCTACTTCAAAGGGCCAGGCTCAATCAAAAAGTTCCAGAAGTGAAATGAAACACAGCCTAGGAAAGAGAAAATTTACTGGTCATCTGGCGCGTGAGAAGTACAACTTTAGCTTTATGTTATTGTGAAGAAATGCGGCCGGATGTTTAAACAGACACAACGGAGAACTTCTTCACGTTATGGAGAGCTGGCAACTTATGCTTGGGAACATGACGACAAACAGCAAGACACAACTGTGGCCGTGGCACAACAACAAACCACGTAAACAAATAAAATCATATTGGTCAGCTTACCTGTATTTTCTGGCATGGATGCTTGGTCAGTATTTCGCTCCTTTTTGAAAGAAATGTTTCCAAACTGTAGCACTGAAGATACCACTTTAAGCATTGCTTTACATGGATACAGAGAAAAATAAAATTATTACATCAAATTGCAGCAGAGACATATTCTAGTTTATTTCGTGCTAAAAATTAGCTGTAAAAAGCTTTTCAGTAACACAGGTCTCAGGAATTTGTACAATTACGGGTGATTCTCATGATTTTGTCATTTCCTAGTTTACGCTCTTCCCCCGCCCCGCTGGCTGGGCTAAAGTCTTATTTAAGCGAGTAGCAGAATTGGGGGAAAACCCACGTACAGAGAATTTCCTCGTGAGAGAAGCCCATTATGTGCATTGCTTCCATGGTCTCCTGAAAGTTATCTTTGTCTTGCTGTCCCGGAATGGGAATGTAGCCATTGGAGAGAAATCTGTAGTTATTAAATCCTTCAAGGAGCAGATCAGCTAGGAGAAAACAGAACGGATACAGTTTAATAAATAACCATCAACAGACGAAGCACCCCCACCTTCACGCTGGGCTGGGCCGATCACGGGAGACGTGGCCCACCCCCTCCATGCCACCACACTTCTTCCTGTCACACTTTTTCTTCATAGGTTCATTTCAAAACATGCAGTTTTCCATCCTATCGAGGAGGGAAAACGAGGGTGGAAACTGCAAACATTCCAACTGCAGTTTCTGGGACAGTGGCTTATAGGATATTTGAAATCAGTAGCCCGGGGCACTTGGGTGGCTCAGTTGGTTGAGCGCCCAACTTCAGATCAGGTCATGATGTCGCGATTTGTGAGTTCGAGCCCCACCTGAGGCTCTGTGTTGTCAGCGTGGAGCCTGCTTTGGATCCTTTGTCTCCCTCTCTCTGCCCCTCCTTCTCTCTCAAAAATAAACAAACATTTAAAAAAAAAAAAAAGAAAAGAAAAGAAATCGGTAGCCGGGAAACGCACATTTTCCAGATAACTAGGCCTTACTGTTTTCACATTTAAATAGTTTAGCCATCTTTTGAGGGAAGGTTTTCAAGCCCTATGGTCTGTAATTTTATCTTAGCAAAGTAGTTTACAGCAAATGTTACGGGGTCAATAGGAAGACGACACGAACGTAAAGACCCAGACGTAGAGGGTACAGAATGTGGAACAGGCAGGTCCTGAGCCAGGCCGGTGCCCCGAAACCCTCTGAGCCCGTTTGTCTGGTGGTAAATCTGCTTCTCAGAGTGATGCGCAACCCACATTTATGACAGAGTTATCATAGCAGCCGCCCCCATCGACTACTTGTACTTTAGGGGCCCTGAGTTGGAACTTAACGCATCCTTTCGCCAAAGGTGTGGAGACCAGAAGGAGGTTTCCCAGGGGGGGTCAGAATAGATACAGCTGTTTAGCTTCACACTCGATGTTATCATGTGCTCTCCTGCCAGGAGTTTCTGTCCTGTCACTGAAATCTGACCCACCTCACATTTAACCTCTACTGGCCACCGCTTGCTCTCTTTTCCTCTCTCCTTCTTTTACCACTTTGATCTTATTTTTTTGGTTCATTACGACTGAAGTTACTGCCGGTCTGAAAGCCCGAGAGTTCTCTTCTTCGGCATTACGGACCGTATCGTCTCGGAGGTTTAATTTCTCAGTGCAATTACTCTCTTTATTTGTTGCTGATTTTTTTTCCCTTACGGGTCCCTTCTGTCACTTCTGGGCTCAACGCTTCCACAGATGTCTGCGTGAGCAAAAGCCTTCAGCCCAGGTGACAAAGGTGATGCGATGCAGGTGTCTGCTCTTGCACAGGAGGAGCGCCGAATTTTCAGTGCCGATTTCAGAGGAGACCAGGAAGCCGGACGTCCTTCCTTCTCCCTCAGATACCTCTGACTCGGAACTTTACCCCAGCCAGTCCTATGCTTCCAGCCCTTAGGATTCATGACAAAATACATGCATAAAAGTCCACCATAAGCTCCATCTAGTACTAGTGGAAGCATAAACGTATATGTTCAGTTATAAACCTGGGAATAAAAATATTTACTCAATTTTATCAATTTATTCTTTTTTACTTTTTTTTTTTAATTTTTTTTTTTAACGTTTATTTATTTTTGAGACAGAGAGAGACAGAGCATGAACGGGGGAGGGGCAGAGAGAGAGAGAGACACAGAATCGGAAACAGGCTCCAGGCTCTGAGCCATCAGCCCAGAGCCCGACGAGGGGCTCGAACTCACGGACCGTGAGATCGTGACCTGAGCTGAAGTCGGACGCCCAACCGAGCCACCCAGGCGCCCCTCTTTTTTACTTTTTATATTCATAAATGTTGAAACCGAACTTGCATAAAAATGTGTATCTTCTAATTTAAAACTTCTTCGTTTTTTATGTTATTTTCTTTATAAAGCTTATTTTATTCATCTCGAGAGAGAGAGAGTGTGCACACGAGAGCCAGGGAGGAGCACAGAAAGAAAGAAAGAGAGAGAGAGACGGACAGACGGAGAGAGAATCCCAAGCAGACTCGGTGCTGTCGCTGAGAGTCAGACACAGGGCTTGCCACCGTGTACTGGGAGATCACGACCTGAGCTGAAATCAGGAGCTGGGACGCACCACCAGCTGAGCCCCCCAGGCACCCCTAATTTAAAAGTTTTTTAAAGAAAAGAAACAAACGTACAGAAGATGACATAACACCATCTATAGAACTGCCACTTAAAAAGTATTTACCCATGGCACGGAAGTTCTATTTCATTTTCATTTTGGTGTGTACGAAACTACGGTCAACCCCTGGACATCGCAGGGGGGAGCCGCACGGGTCCACTCACACACAGCTTTTTTTTTTGGGGGGACAGTTCAGTTCTATAAATGTATTCTCTCTTCCTTGTGATTTTCTTAGTGTGTCTTCCTATAGTTTACTTTGTTGTAAGAACACAGTATACGGTGTATACAACCTACAAAGTACGTGTAACAAACTGGTTATCGGTGAGGCTCCCAGGCAGCAGCCAACGATCAGTCGTTCAGTTCTGGGGACTCACAAGTTGGGGGGTGGGTTAGGCCTCCAACCCCCGTTTTGTTCAAGGGTCAACTGTACTGTTTCCCCAAAATGTTCTCTTTCAAAAAAAAAAAAAAACAAAAAACAAAAAACATAATCCTGAAGAGACAGTCAAATAAATACAAAATAGTAGGAAACTTTGTGAACTTACACTTCAGGTGTTCTCCTGCTCCGGATAACAACTGGTAAAAGATATGAAAAGTACGCTCATCTTTTGCTTGACGGACAGCACGAGATTTTTCCAGAAGGTCTGAGCAAAGATGGTTAAGGATTGAATTGAAAAGGTGGCCCTCTCTCCATGACTGTACGAATTTAATTTGTAAAACGTTTTCTTTCTCTGATATATACTAACCCTCCTGCGATGAACCGTTCTGAATGATTAAAACCTATAAGTGAAAAAGGAAAGAAAATATACACACTCACATTCCTCACTAATCTTCGGGAATCATGGACCGTGTTCACGTCAACCCTCCCCCCCCGCCCCTCATCTGGGTTATAGTCAAAGAACACAGCACTAAACAAGGAACTCTAAGAAGCTATAGAAAATGAGCTCAAGCCTTTGAAGGCTGAAAAAGCCTTCTGGGAGTTTATCACAACTTTACGAACAAAGAAGCCAAGGCACAAAGGAAATTGTTCAAAATAACATAGCTCATGAGCACAGGGACAGAATTCAGGGCTCAGGTGGACCTCAGGACGCGTGCTTGGCCACCGTGGTCCCCAAGAGCCTGGCACACACAGCCTCGTACAAGTGGCTCCGGTCCCCCTACATCCACTTTCCAAATGCCCCGAGATGGCCCTGACCAGACTGACCACCGGCCCCCAATGCTGGTGGTCCAGAGCTGGCCACAACCCCTCCGCCTGGGCTTCCCACACGCCAGCGGCTCGCCCCCAACCTGCTTCTGCACTTCAGACCACAGCACACCCGCCTGTGCGTTTGGGGTGCATCTCTGGGACCCACGTGGGGTCTCCGGTCGACAGTCACCCTGGGCTGTCACACAATCTCCATTTCTCTGCTCTGGAAGATGACCACCTCTTCTGAAGTCAGCTTTCCCTTCACTTCACCAAAATGAATCCATTCTGTACATTAGATTATCCCAAACACATCGTCCACGTTTGGTGGAAAATAGGTTTACAGGAAAGCTGTCATGGCAGGACCAAGGTGAAGAAACTCGAGATTTATTCCCCGGTCATTTCCAAGTGTTTCTTGTACTTTCTGGCTCTGAGCGTATCTGGAGACGTAAAATACAATTCTGAATTATCCCTTACCTGAGGGATCGAAAGGTTGTACTTCTATCACAGGGTCCCTGATACTTGTCAGAGGTAGCAGAGAACTGTCACCTGTATCCTTCCTAATTGGGACACTATCACTTGGAATCCTTTCCATTTTATCACCTCTGTTTCAATTTTTTTAAACGTTTATTTATTTTTGAGAGATAGAGCCCGACACGGGGCTCAAACTCCTGAACCAGGAGATCATGACCTGAGCTGAAGTCAGATACTTAACCGACTGAGCCACCCAGGTGCCCCTTACCTCTTTAATCCAAGTAACTCTACATAGACTTCTCTTTTCTTAAGGCCCTTCTATGCAGATGACATCTTCTAGGACGACTCTTCGTATTTGACATTTGTTTCTCCTCTACTTATATTCTGCGTAACGCTAACTGAAACTACGGGAACTGTGCCCTTGCAGAAGGCTTGTTGGGGGGGGGGGGTATACGCCCATCCCACTAATACCGCGAGCAGACGGTAAACAAGGGCTAACCCAACATGGACTCAGGAGCAGTTCAACAGGAGGTGCTCACCTCAAGGCTCTCCTACCGCGCCAACGTTTCCTGGGTTCGAATGCAGGTGATTCTCCCCTCAGTGGGACTCTCCTCTACCCCGGCTGTGTGAACACGGTATGGACTGGCATGAAAAACCACCACCACCACCACCACCACCACCACCACACTCTGGCATTAACATTCAGTAGCTGGAAGTGTCTGACCACGTCATGATCCCTCTGGGCTTCAGTCTGATCACCTGGGGAGTGGGAGTGATGCCACACGGGGCTGCCCTGGGCCGGAGGAAGATCAACCGCCTCTTCGGTTTGATTATGCAGTCATGGAAAAGGATACATGTTTCAATGTTGGCCCCAACGATGTAGCCAGTTACATCAAAGTTGATGCGGATGAACTTGCCCTGAAAGTAAATCAGGAGAAAACTGAAAGTAAGGACGGACACAGAGGGTGTAACAAGCCAGTGCCTCACGGTAAGTATCCATCAGTTGGTTGCAAACATGGGTCTTAATTACTGCCTCGAATAGAAAGACAAGGAAAAAGCCTGGATAAGTTCCAAAAAAAGCAGCAATCAGATAGGCTACCTTCCTGTACTGTGACATAGTAAAAATGAGACCCTAATCGTTTACAACTTTTAAGAAGCTCTTCCACATAATCTGAGATCAAAGACATTTGACAGCATTAAAGGAACACTTCATTCGGCCCAAACAGAATTACTTCTTGAAAAGATGATGGATTGGTCTGGTGTAACAGTTTTGCAAATCCCTAAGGAATACTTGGTCTCCCCACGACACACAGAACTGTTTTAAGGAAATGGAAAACGGATTGTTTTGTAACTCATTTCATACAGTTCCTGTAATATGGAATACCCCAAACGGTACAGCTGTCATAAAAACAAGAAGGCGAAAATAAAAGCAAGTATCTCCCCTATAAATACAGATATAAAGGCCAAATTAACCCTTTGCAAAACAAATAAACTTAACAATGACGATGATGTAAAAACACTATACACTCGCTCATCACCCAAACAAATGGTCAAGGGACTGGAGGGCTTTCCTTGGGGGGAAATGGACAAGCTGATTCCAAGATTTATAGGGAAATGGAAAGGACAAAAAAAATCACAACCATGTTGAGAAAGAGGACCAGAGCTCAGGGACTCACATTACTAGAATTCAGAAAGCTGTGTTTATTAGGTTAGATTGGTATTGGTGGGAGGCTAGAGATACAGATCAAGGGATCAGAAGAGAGTCCACAAATAGACCACATGGGAACGGTCAACTCACCTTCAACAAAAGGCACCGAGGTAATTTAATAGAGAAAGCCAATCTATTCAACAAACAGTGCTTGAGAAATGTGTAAAATGAAACCAAAAGAACCTAGACACTTCATACCACGTAAAAAAGTTAACACAAAAGAGATCACAAACCTAAAAGGATGGGCTAAAACTGTAAAGCTTCCACAACAAAAATAAGAGACCATCATTTATGACCTTAGCAGAAAAAGATGTCCTAGAAAGAATGCAAAGAGCATGAAGCTTTAGGGTTTATCAATTAAAAACAGATAAACTAGGTTTCATCAGAATCTAAAACTTCTTCAAAAGTCACTGTAAAGAAAATGAAGAGTGATACCACACACTGGCAGAGAATATTGGCAAAACACCTACCTGATAAAAGACTTGTTCGCACGATATTTAAAAAGCTCTTACAACTCAGTTAACAAGACAAATAGCCCAAGGAAAACACTGGGGAAAATATTTATACAGTTATTTCATCAAAGAAGATACGTAAATGGTCAACAGTCTATGAGAAGATGCTCAACGTCGTCGGTTATTCGAGAAAAGCAAAATAAAATGAGCACAAAGAGATACCAGCACACACCCACTAAAATGGCTGACGTTTTGAAGCAAGACCAGCAAGGAGACAGAACCAGAACGCTCCTATCACCCTGGTAAGAATACAAAATGGTACAGCCACTTTGGAAAAGTCTGCCAGTTTCGTATAAAGTGAAACCTAAGTCACCCTATGTGCCAGCGATCCCAATCCCAGTGACCCATTTGCGCATGAATGTCCAAAGCCACTTGACTCTCAACAGCCCTCAAATGGAAACAACCCAAATGCCCACCAAGTGGAGAATGGTCAAGGACATCGTGGTCCATTCACACAGTGGAATATTAGGGGGTGATAAAAAGGAACAAACCAGTGAAATACCCAACAACGTGGATGGACATTGTACAAGAGAAGCAAGACATAACACACTACATACTGTAGGAGCCCATTCACCGGACATTCTGAAGAAAACAGACCATGGAAACAAAAGAGATCAGTGGTTCCCAGGGCCGGGCTACACAGACTACACAAAGGCAAACGGAAGCTTTCCCAAGGGAAGGAAATATTCTGTCTCTGGGCCACGGTGTTGGGCTCCCTACAATACACATTTGTCTAACCCTGTCCAACTGTACACCTAAAAAGGGTGAATTTTATTTGATGCAAAACTCAGCTTAATTTTTATAAATCACCAAGGAAGATATCTTAGGATCCTGTAAATAATTTTAAAATTTAAAATTTAAAAAACATAATTAGTTCCTTGTATTTACTACGAATAGATTACACGTTGGCCCACACCCTTCTACTGGGTGTCCAGTCCACCCACCCATGCTCCTACCCACCAGGACCCTTCTCACCTTTCCCATGTTAGGCCTACATTTATCACATAAATATTTGCTCTATGTGCAAAAAACGAGTACTTAAGTATTGGGATGCTACCGCAGAAAAATTTGAACTATATTATGTGCAAATTATACCTCAGTAATATTGACTTTTGCAATTGAAAACAAGAGGATAATTCACTAAAATCATACTTCATTTTTAAATGTCTATTTCTTTATTTCGAAAGAAAGAACAAGAGAGCAGGGGACGGGCAAAGAGAGGAAGAGCGAGAATCCCAAGCAGGCTCTGAGCTGTCAGCACAGAGCTCAACGCGGGGCTCGATCCCAAGAACTGCAAGACCATGACCTGAGCCAAGATCAAGAGTTGGATGCTTAACTGCTGAGCCACCCAAGTGTCCCCATTATTTTTTTTGTTCAATATCATGCGCATTCACAGAGAACTCACCCAATTTTCCAATTAAAAAAATTGCAAACCAAGCGAGGAAAACAAGGTGAAAAGAGAATGCACGTGGGGGAAATCTAATGCTATTTCCTGCTGGAGGACCAACAAATGATGGGGGAGGCAAGTAAATTCTACCTCGAACCCCTGCGCCCTCCTCCTGGGTCTTCCACTCCCACCACCATGGAAGTATCCTGCCTCACGTTATCTGAAAGCCCTGTTCTGCCCGGGAATGCACGGCTGGTTCAGTAACACCAGGGGTGCCATGTCACCCACAACGGACATTCCACGAAGGGTCTGCTTCAGATGCTGCTAACGCCCAGAGTGTTCAGGAGGGAGGGGAGAAGCACGATTCCTGTAGGATGCAAAGGCCTTTTGTGACCAAGAGCAGGGCCATGTAGAAAATGCCTCTGACTACACGAGAAACCGTTCCAACACAGGCTGAACCACAAGTCTGACAGTTATGACTGGGCGTATGTAGGCAACAGAACAGAACACGTGAAACCAGGTTTCTAGGAAATCAAGACGGTGTCTGTCACTGGCACCCACAATGCCCTCTGGCCTAAAAGCTGATGTTAAATCACCGAACTTCGTGAGGTTAACATCTAAAACCGCAACGCAGGGGCACCCAGGTGGCTCAGCCGGTTAAGCACCCAACTTTGGCTCAGGTCATGATCTCACCGTTGGTGAGTTCAAAGCTCTGCGTCGGGCCCTGTGCTGCCACCTCAGAGCCTGGACCTGCTTCCGATTCTATGTCTCCCTCTCTCTCTCTCTGCCCCTCCCCTGCTCATGCTGTGTCTCTCTCCGTCTCTCTCAAAAATAAACAAACGTTAAAAAAAAAAAAATAAATTAAATAAATAAATAAATAAATAAAACCACAACGCAAATCCATCTTTTAGGGCTTGCTAGAGAACACTTAGCATTTTTCTGCTACTCAGAGTCGCAAAACGAAAATGACAAGTTGCTCACTTGGGTGGTGGGTTCTGTTATGGGTGGGGGGAGTGGGGACAGGAAGTTTTGCGTAGATTTTTTTTTTTAACAGGAGAAAACTTGTCTTCTTTTGAGACAGGCTCTTGTGAGGTTACACGAGTACTACTTTTATACAAATGACCATTTTGCACAAATCGTACGACCATGGCACTGAGAGATGCTGACCTAACGGCCCTGAGCAGAAGCAGAATCATGAGGCTTTTGCTCTTTCGACACCTTAGGGACACGGTGGCAGGGCCCCTCCAAAGGACAGAGAGGGGCTATGGGGACACAGAGAACAGCGTCACACGATTAGGACAGAGAAAGCTTCGCAGGAGTACCACTGGAGCCGAGTAATCTTACAGTTTCTGTCAGTTTGCTTGAAGCCACAGGGTAATTAAAGGGAGGCTCCGTGCTGGTTTATCTGCAAGCTCTCTGGAGTAAAACTACCACGAACAACACCGGTCCTTGACACACCACAACTGGATCCTGACCTCCTGGCTACAAGGGAAACGGTTCCACTGTTTTCCAGAGACACGGCATTCTGGGCTAGCAGCTATTCAAAGTGGCACCCGCAGGCCCCTTTATGCTCCCCCGACGACAGGTTCCCTTAGTGCCTGATCTAGAGTAACGAGCGAGATTTAATCCAGAGGCCAGATGGCGCTGTCCACGGCTTCAGCTACGGTGACCCCCAAACTATACCAGAAGCTCGTTAATTAACAAGACGGGTTTTCACGTGAACTAAGGGGTCTTGTTGCATAGTATGTAACAGATATAAAGATTCTGGGGGTAACGTGGACTGACTGGAAATAGACACCCCTGGTCTGGTGTGAACAAGGTGCTAAGACTCCAGAAAGGCCCGGAAGCTGCCGTGTCTGTCGAGAAGGCTGCCTTGGGCTCGATGCTAGATTGGTTTCCCGCTGCAAACTGTCCTCTGTCGCTGACATGGTCACATCTGCCCCCGGGGAATCTTTAGGGAAAGGCTGGGAGTACTCAAGAGACAGCAGTGAGTGCATTCAATTTACTTACAAACTGTTTTTAGTGTCTGCTTGCTTAGAAGCACACGTGGGGGTGCAGAACGCTGGCTTGCTTTCACCGTCATCTGGTAACCCAGCGGTAGGCAGGGCACCGGGGCCTTTATCGGGCTCTCGCTACTGAGGCTCATTATCTACCAAAAAGGCACATGAAACCGGGGACTGCCAAAATGGCTTGATTCCGTTTGGGGGAGAAAAAAAGATTTTTGCACAAATACAGAGGGATTCCTGCTAGATGCAAGATTTATCTGTGGGTACAAGGCAGAAAGTGAAGTCCCCATTTTAAAAGTTCCGTTACCAGAGACTCATCTCACACAAACCGCCTCCATCTGGAATGCATCTGACTTCTCCACAAACAGACCGGGGCTAACCGTGAACGATTATTTTCCTAAGGGTAATGCTCTCCTCAAAGAATCGCCTTTAATACGGACCATGTGCTCGCAACTTGGAAAGAAAAAGATCATCTTCAGGAAATGATTCGTCTCTATCAGATCAAAGAGATGGAAACAAATGGAACCTAAAAGCTGACGGGAGTTTGTAGTTTCAAGCATTTTCACCGCAAATAACGACTCGGCGCAATTCCCCTGTCCACCCGCCGTTTCCGCCACTTGTCGCTCCTCCGGCGGGCCGCGGGGCGCCGCCCCCGCCTGTCCTGGCCACACAGCCGTCCCTTCGCGGATCTCTGACGGCCCACGCGTCCGGGCCCGGCGCACGTGGTCACCAGTGCCCGGAGGTTGAAGGCCCGGGTGCAGGGGAGCCTGAGGAGGCCAGGGGCTCGGATACGCCCCCGGGGCCTGGAAGAGCGGGCGGCACCTCGTCGGCCGCCGCAGCCTAACCGAGCCCATTCCGTAACCACGAGACGCCCACTACGTACGCGCACGTGCGAGGCGCCGTGCCAGGAACGAAGGATCGCGAGAACAGGCTGACGTCCTTCCGCGAGACGCGGCGCGCTCCCGCACGACACACAGCGGCCGCCCACAGACGCCGAGGAGCGCGGTGAGGAAGGCAGCGACGGACGAACAACCCGATCAGGGGCTCAGGAGACACAGATGGGCAGCCGTGGACAGACCGGGAGTGCGTTCTGGAAGAGCGACCCACAGGGCTCACTCCAGTCTGGACACCGGCCACGAGGCAAGGCGGAGTCCGGGAGGATTTTCGTCGTTGCGTTTCACGCTCCCGCAGCCGGGAGGTTTGATGGCACCGTAGAGTGACAGAAGACGGAAGGAGCACATGCTGAATAGAAAAGGTTCCATTTGGAACACGTTAAAGCTGCGAAAACCACGAAGACCGCCAAACGGCAAGAACGAGGCGGCACCACAGGGCCCGGCAAAGGGCAGGAGCTCAGTAATGAGCCGAACTGCACAACGAGATGGAAATTCCGGAACATGTGATTAAAAGACGGGCCTACACGGGGCCGCCCGCTGATGCCGCGAGAAGCAAAGCGTTGGCGGCGGCAGCGCCCACAGAAACCTTCACAGGGAGGCCTCGACTTAGCTGAGCTCCCGACAGCCCGTGCGGCCACTCACTCCGCTATTTTTTATGGAACCACTAAAATCAACTACTTTTGTAGCTTCGTGCGGTTAACGCCTTTGGATAGTTTAGTAGCTGGCTATGCTATTTCTCTGAAAAATCCTATAAATATCAATATGAAGTTGACTTCCTAAGAATTACAGCCCAAAGTCAACTATTTGATTTTTATTTTTTTTAAATGTTTACTGAAAGAGCGCATGAGTGGGGAGGTGCAGAAAGAGGGAGACAGAGGATGCACCCTGTGCCGTCAGCAGAGCCCAAAGCGGGGCTCCAACCCACAAATCGGGAGATCATTACCTGAGCCGAAATCACTCAACCAAGTCAACAATTTAAAGACATTTTTGTTTCTCAGTTGAACTAGCTATGTGTAGGAACACCGCCTTAATGAAAAATATTTTCTTAAAAGATAAGCTTTAAAAAAATTTTTTTTAAGTTTGTTTATTTTGGACACAGAGAATCTGAAGCAGGCTCTGCACCCGCAGCACAGGGCCCCCATGCGGGGCTCGAACTCACAAACCATGAGATCGTGACCTGAAACCGAGAACTGGATACTTAACTGAGCCACCCAGGCGCCTCAGGAGATTAGCTTTTAATAGAATACGCAGAATAAGACCTTTGGGAGGTGGAACTCTAGCTCAAACAGGGTTTATTGAGGATTTAGACTGGGTAGGTATTCTTGCTGGCAGGATCTTGCTAGAAAACAACCTAAGAAGTTCTTCCTGCCAGTAGGATGTAAAACAGTTCCTACCAGAATTATTTACATGCACTTTCAGAACAGGATGCATAAATAATAAGCTTTAAGGAGACTTGTGTATAGTAATTACTTTGCAAATAAATTTTGACAAGCGATTACTTTGATTCAGACTCTAAAAAATTTTAAAGGTATATTTATTTCTGAGAGAGAGAGACAGAGGACAAGCAGGGGAGGGGCAGAGAGAGAGGGAGATACAGAATCCAAAACCAGGGTCCAGGCTCCAAGCTGTCACAGAGCTTGATTCAGGGCTCGAACTCATGAACCGTGAGATCATGACCTGAGCTGAAGTTGGATGCTTAACCGACTGAGCCACCCAAGCGCCCTGATTCAGACTCTAATTTAAAGAAACAAGCTGGAGCAGGATTTTTCAACCTCGACATAATGGACATTTGGGGCTGGATAATTCTTTGTCGTGGGGTCCATCCTGTACACTGTTGGATGTTTAGCAGCATCCCTGGCCTCTACCCATCACCGAAACCAAACAACCAAAAATGCCTCCAGGCACTACCAAATGTCCCCTGAGGGTCTCCAATTGAGAACCGCTAATCCATAGTATTGCAAATTACAGATTATAACCTGCCTTTGTCAATACGGAAATCTCTCTAATGATGTATGTGCGGCAGCCAACCTCTGAGATGGCCTCAGTAACCCCCAACCTCCAGTACCGCTGTCATTGCGCAGTCCCCTCCCACGCTGTATCAGGGTTGGTCTCTGTGGCCAGCAAACTACATCAGAGCATTGGCCCGTGACTTCTAAGATGGGAAAGAACACTGTGTGGCTTCTGTCTTGCTCTCTTGGATCATCTGCTCTTGGGGACCACCAGCTGCCATGTCATGAGCACACATCCCTATAGAGAGGTCTTTGAGGTGAGGAATGCCTTGGAGGAACTAAGGCCTCTTGCCAAAAGCTACCCGGGTAAGTCTGGAAGAAGAGCCTCCGGCCTCTTCAAGCTTCACGTGACCGCAGCCCTCACCAACAGCACCTTCGTGGCACCTTCACGAGAGATGCCGAGTCAGAACCACCCATCACATGGAAGTGGAAATGATCCAGGTTTCAAGTCACCAGGGTTAGGGTAAGTTGTTCCACAGCAACAGGTAACTAATACGGAATCATATTTCCACGTGTCCCAAACGTACAAACGCTGGCAGGCAGATGGGTCCTTACTGCTTAGTAACGCACTCACTACAGTCTTTACCAAAGGACCGGATGGCAGCAATTTATCTTTTTTTTTTAGGTTTTTATGGATTTGAGAGAGAGAGAGAGAGAGTGTGAGACAAAGCAGGGGAGGGGCAGAGAGAGAGAGAGAGGGAGGGAGAGAGAGAATCCCAAGCAGGCTCCATGCCATCAGTGCAGAGCCCGACGTGGTGCTTGAACTCATGAACCACAAGATTATGGCCTGAGCCGAGATCACGTCAGATGCTCAACCAAGTGAGCCACCCTGGTGCCCCAATAATTTCTTTTCCAGGCAAAGATGAGACAAACAGGCACAAAATGGTTTCTCCTGAATTTAAAGTGTGGCTTGGGGCAGGGGAAATCAGAAAAGACTGGTAACTTGATTTATGTAGTAAAATAAAGCATTTTCCACTAAGAAATCCTTGTAAATCTGCATGGAGATCCACATACCAAAGCTGGTAGCTCACTGTGTCTTCTTATCCCGTGATACAGCCGCTAAACGCAGGGCTTTCAGGAGGAAGAATTTAAGATTTAAATGTGGCTCAGGCTCAGTGCTGATGACCCAGGGGATGATAAAACCCTATAAATGAACCTTAGCTTCCCCAGATCTTTTACAAACCCCAAAGTCACAGCTATGCTTTCTCCTGACACAGGCATATTTGTTATTGCACTCTGTCCATAAAAAGCTAAAATAATGACCTAATGAACTTGGATGAAGCGATTATCTTACTAGGAATAAACAATACTCCAAACAAATAGGTTCCTATTTCCTCCATAATGTGGAAAGCCTCTCGCACTCGAACTACCTCTTCGGGTGCCATGGGCTGAGTCGTGTCCCATCTCAAATTCTTTAAAAAAAAAATGTTTTTTTAATGTTTATTTATTTTTGAGAGAGACCGAGGATGAACAGGGGAGGGGCAGAGAGAAAGGGAAAGACAGAATTTGAAGCAGGTTCCAGGCTCTGAGCTGTAAGTACAGAGCCCGACATGGGGTTCAAACCCAAGAACCACGAGATCGTGACCTGAGCCAAAGTTGGACGCTTAACTGAATGAGCCACCCAGGTGCCCCCCACTGCCTCAGAACAGGACTATATTTGGAGAGAGGGTTTTTTCCAAAGATAATTAAGTTAAAATGAGGTCACTGGGGCCCTAGTCCCACATGACTGGTGTCCTCACAAGAAAAGAACAGGACACAGATGCACACAGAAGACGGACCACGTGGACACCGGGAGATGGCCACCTATAAGCCACAGAGAGGGACCCCAGAAGAAACCAACCTTGCCACACCTTAACCCTGGACCTCCAGCCTCCAAAAGAAAATCAAGGCAGTCCTACCAACTCATACAGAGGGTTAGCTAGCTACCTTCGGGCTCAATGGGTCCTCTGTGATTCCATATCTGGCTGCTTCCACTAATCACACAACCCAGGCCATCAGAAAATCAACATGAACGCCAGGACTTCACATTATACTCAGAGAAGAAGAGTATGTCACCGTGATACTAGATTCCCCCAGATTATCCATGAAGGAGTGATTAGTAAAGTCTCTTTTGATGTGGCCTTGAATTGTACAAATACTTCTAGGATGGGAGGAGGGAGGAAAAACATAGAATTAACTCTAATGATTTAAGTAGAAATAACTGTAATTGAAGACCCTCTCCAATCTGTGGAAAATGGTTAACTGAATCTTGAGGACTATAATTCAAGGCAAGAAGTTTACAGCAGGCACACCCATTTTACTGGATATGATTTTAGAGAAGATTTGGCACTGACACGTCAATAGGGCGTAGCTGGACAGGGGACATACCGCTTAGGAGAACAGCCTCATGCAAACGGTCACAGCTGGTCAAACGGAGGAAGAGGGGAGAGCTTTCCAGGAATTAACAAAGCCCTATTTTCATAGAGGAGTATTTTTATAGAAAAGTAATTTTTAGAGAGAAATAATCATATTGTCGCATTCTTCTGACATCCATATCCCCGGAGAAAACAGCAAGTGTGAAAAGGACAGCTGACTACACTGAATGCCAACTTGGTTTGTGGAGCGTTTACATTCCCGGTACTGTGCTAAGTACTCCACATGCATCCTCATGTAAGCTCTATGCCCGCTCGGCAACACGTATTGTAGACCATCCCCAAAGACGAAGTTCAGAGAGGCTACCTGATCATCTACCCGTACAATACACAATTACATATGCAAATACAGGATTACAGTTACTTTCACGTTTTTTCCTTTTTAAAATGCAAAACTACTAGAAGATTGCAAATTACATGTGACACATCGCGTTTCTACAGGACTGTATCATTCTGTACCACATCCTTTATTAGCCTCTCCCTAAAATCTAGGAAGACAAGTACTCTCTTTGCTGGATCACAGTAGACATTTCACTAAAAATCTGAGAAATTGTAAGTTTCGGGTGCTTTTAAACTTACAAAACGAGATGAGTTATCATTTTTCACGGTCTTCGCGTTTCCGAATGATTCCAGGATTGGATTCGCTTGTAAGAGCTGCCGTTCGAGTTCCCCCTAAAAGACATTACACGTATGCACACACACACACACACACACACACACACACACACACAAATAAAAGCAGATTAGGTTAATCTAACATCTTTACTCCAATCCTGGGGTGGGGGTGGGGTGAACAAAACAATAAACTTCCTCTCTTCCTCAGTGTTTTCATTCTGTTTGCCATCTTGTAACCTTTGTGGCTTTATTCTCAGTCATATTAGGCTCTGCTAAAGGGAAAAACAGCACGTATAAAGTGATCGGAAGGGGAAGAAAAAGTCACATTAAACAGCAGATCAATTTGAGGGCAGGGCATGTAAATTAGGCAGAGAATTTTGAAAAGAAAACAAACTGGTTTTCATGAAATGAAATTCGGCTTGGCACTTCAATTAAGGACATATTAATACTTACACTTCTGTTTATTTTTAGACTGCCTTGCTCCAATGACTGAAGGCAGACAATTCTAATAACCACTATCCTAGTGGTAGATGTGTCATTTTTCCAAGGGTTGCAGCACATGATACCCTAATGATGCCGACAGGATGATGTCCTCACTGACACTTTCAGGGAGGGTGGAGATGGGGATGCTGCTGACTTTTGCTCAAATTTAAAAATGCTTACTACAGAGTATGGGATAGAATATAGGCTTTATGCAGTGTCTTTACTTATGTGCAAATTCGGCTAGGAAATAGGTTCCACAAACAAAAGATGTAAGTATATTAATATGTGCTTTAATCATGACACACAATAAGAAGCTGCATGAGAAAGCAAGATGCTATTTCTGGCCACGGAAAGCACTACAAAGTGGTGTTGTGTTCCTGGAACGTAATTTTCGAGTGTATCATAGGAACTTCGACACATCTGCTTTTTTCCCAAACACAAAGCTTACCCCTGTATTTTAAAATACCACAGTCAGTATTCTAGACCTAAAGACAGGATGTCAAACCACTAGCAAATGTGATTCTCTGAGCAGAGGGATAAAAGGATCCTCATGCAAGGATCTTAACTACCGGCCAGTTGCTATGTGAGCGTTGCATGATGAGATCCAAAAAGAACAAATATAACGCCATACATGGAGTTGGCGTTTAACTCTGGAATTGGACTCCTTCGCTTGTTACGAGGGTGGGAAAGTACTCCAGAGGCACAGGACCCAGTGAGATACGCTCCCCCCACAGGTCTGCCCTCCAGCACTGATCTGAACTGCCCAGATCTTCACAGGTGTTGAGTGCAGTCTACAATGGTGTTCAACTGAAACCAGGCAGGAACCGGTCCCGTTAAGACATGCGGGATGAACTTCCTTTCCTGGCATTTGATAATATGCTCCCTGTAGCGTTAGTCTCCCAGGTTATGGACTTCACATTTCTGCTGTAAAGCTTCCTAAACATTATAGGCTTTCCAGGGTTCTTAAACGTGGTATCCCGGCAACCATTTTTAACAACTGAGAGGCATCATTAAGGGGCATCGTTCTGTAATCTAACAAGTGCCTTTCCCCTGGAGGTCAGCAGTCGCCCACATCACTGTGCCCACGGCTGGCATCTTGCAAAGCCCTGGGTGTACGAGCTCTGCAAAAATCAGGCTCTAGAATGCTTCTTGCCTCACTCAGCCTGTGATCAGAATGTAGAAACCGTCAGAAAAACACTGAATTTTCCTAAGTGGGGCACTACCTTTGCACTAAAGATCTATTGCTACTTAGATCTAGGAACTAGACAGAATATAGATTCCTTAGAATTACACACTATCATCCCGCCAAATCCTAATAAAAATAATTTCAGTGACATTTCACCTTTCAAATGTTTTCCTAACTTGGAGGTAAAGTATTGCATATCCCATTTTAATACTCCCTAGATGTGGCTACAAGGAGTCTTTTCTCTGTGTGTGAGTGCATGTGGGTGTGCTCATGTGTGTGATTTACGGATTCCATCCTTTCTCCTGCTGGCTTTTAATAAACTGGCTGTATCCCCTGAACCTAGCTCAGTGTCAGGTCAAAAGGATGCTGCGGGAGTGTTTGCTGAATGATTGTGGCATCAGAGGTCCCGAAATATTCTAGCAGCATTCGGGAGGGGATGGTGCTGAGCCAAAGTTGGCAGGAAGAATCAGGTGAAGGGTCTGCACTGTCTCCATAGAACCTGCCGACTGGGCCGCTTCTGTGTCTCTGCTGTTGGGGTCACTATGTTATTAGCAGGGTTGTGGTATTACTTTTCTCCTAATGGGCTGGTGACATCAATGGGACCAAGCAAAGCTCTCAGTAGCTCCTCAATGAATCACAAAAAGCTTGAACACAAAGCTGTCATCGCAAAGCACACAAAAAGGGTCTTAAATTAAGAAATTACCGCTGAATTTGATCATTTCTGTGCTGTGCAATTTCACACTTTGATTAAATGGCGCTAACCTCTCTCAACCAAACTATGAAGCCAGTTATAAACCATCAGGGGACAGTGACTAAGTGCTAACCCTTCCACCAGAATTGGAGGGGCAGTGGCCCTGGTTTCGATTATTCTATATGATAACGAGAAAGGTCTTTGGGAATGTAGGGGAAACTAATCAGCATTAGCTACTGAAATTGTTTTTACAGTTTTAAGTATTTAGAATTAATTCTATGATGCTTTAAAGGTCTACCAATCATGATGAAAACTATACCCTTCCGTTTATTATATGGTATATTAATATCTACCTATGATATGATAGAGGAGTTTGAAGTTGGTAAAAAAAAAAAAAAAAGCCCTTTGAAAACTCCAGTTGAACGCCAGCAAGGCTGGGGTCGTGCTGGGCTTTGCAGGCCTGACTGGGTACAGATGTAGGTGTCCCAGGGCCCACAAGAGGGCTGAACGTGGGTGGCAACAGCTCGACGTCACGCTGAGAACCAGACTTCGTCTCAACTGGCAGGCTTGAATTTCTGCACTTGTGCCTGCTGTCACCATCCTCTTAGTTCAAGGCCGTTCAGAGCAGTAAATAGGAAGTCATCTGGAAGCTGCCATCCAGAGGTGGGGGACTCGCTAGTTGGAGGGGCAGGCGGGCTGGCCTGGAGCAGTCCCTTCTTCGGGGACGGTTAGGTTTTAGAAATCACTGACTGGTGTTTAACTCTGCCCTAGATTCAGGCTCTGGCGTAGCACTGAACGCTGTGCCAGACTCTTGAGGGTCCGTAACAGCAACCTATGGTGAGGGAGCCCAGCACACAGACTGCCTCCAGCTGGCTGGGCACAAAGCCAAGCAGGACTTGAACTTGGTCATAAAAACTGTATCCAAAGTTTGCAGGTAAACGCTTCACGTTTACTGCTTAACCACTGTGGCCCGAATTCTAAAAAGTGGTTTCTATTCCTATTTCCACAATAATGATTAAGTTTTAAAGGTAAGCACAAAAGCCTGCCCGGATGGCTAAAACAGACATGGACGTGTGCTGGCGAGGAGATGGGGGCACCCTCATGCACTGCTGGTGGGAATGGAGGGCGGTTCCTTCAAGCGTTAAACCGAATACTACGGTAACCCAGCCGGCTCACACCCAGGTGCCTGCCCAAGAGAATGGGAAACACAGGTCCACACAAACCCTACGCACAAATGTTCCTGGGGCATTGTCCAAGATGGCCCCCAAGTGGAAACAATCCAAAATGTCTGCCAATGGATGGATGGATAAACACAGTGGGACCTACCTACCGTAAGGGAATACCGTTCGGCCAAGGAGAGGGATGGGGTATTTGTACACGCTACGACACGGATAAACCGTGCAAACATCATGCGAAGGGAAAGAATGCCAGGATTCCGTTCAAGTATCCTATGCACGACAGACAGATTCGCAGAGACAGAAAGTATGTTGATGATTTCTGGGGACTGGGAGGAAATGGAAGGTGATTCCAAATGGCTTTCTTTTTGGGGGGATGAAAACACGCTCAAGTTGACTGCAGGGATAACTGTGTAACTCAGTGTAATGAAAACAACAGTGCTGAACTGTATGAATGTGTGAAGTTTATGGCTGTTAAAAAAAACAAGGAATGAGCAGAGAGAGACAAATGAAGGACTCTCCAAATCAGGGGCCTCGAAACGCCTTTCCCTCCCTTGTTCTTACAACACATACTGTGTCTAGTGACAAAAGGCTAGAAATGTATACAAATGGTTCCTGGGTGCCTAAGTTTTGCCTGTAACGTTCAATGTAAATTCACAAACCAGGGATGTCAAACCAAATGAAACACCTTGCAAAGTACAGACTGCTTGCTGGCAGTCATTCTCAAAATGGGGTGAGGGGGTCCCCAGGAAGGGGGAGCGATTGTGGGCAAAGAAGTCATTTCTCGACGGGACCCTCTGCAGGGAGGGTCACTACCACCCACAAGCATCTCCTAGTCCTCAAGTGGGCTGGCAGGAAAAACTGAGGACCAGTGTTCTTCTCAGTCTTCTAGAAACACAAGCACAGCCCCCACCGGACTAGACTACTATTACAATAAACATGGGAAAAGCAGCCCCGGAGATCTGTGCAGAGTGAGTTCATGCAGCAGGACATGCAAATCAATGACGGAGGGAGGGAGGCATGGCCAGAGAAGCTGTCGCTGCCCTGTCTTTGGGAAAACGTGCCCCCTGTCGACGGAGCCGACCCAAAGTACAGTCCAGGGGTAGGCATGCTACTCACACAACAGCGATCCATTCTGTGGTTTAAAATGACATCGAAACAAAACGTTAACAGTAATGGTGTACGGATTCCGTGGTGGAATTTGGAAAACCCCGATCTGTACAGTAGTTATTTAATGCTAATTCACTAGTGACCCAAGTGCACATTAACAGGTCATTTTAGCGAGTACCTCAAAGACACAGAGAAAAGCTAATTTCTGGTCTAGAGGTTCCTTCTGTAGTCAGCAAAAGAGCCTTTAAATGTCCTCTAGGACAACAATGATTCCGTGAACCCTTCCTCTTTGTACGAATGATCTGCTCTCTACAGCTGAAGGAGAAGACAGAGCGTCATAGGGCCTTAGCACAGCTTTGCTGTCTGAGAACATCTTGAGAATTTTAAGGAGGGTTTCTGAAAATCTTGTCTATAGGACTATTCCTATAGACACTTAAGAATTTCTTTATATTAGTAAGTCATTTCTAGAACATTGTCCTTTCCTGCTTCGTATTAGCTCTGTTTCATTGTCTTGTGGCAGACAGCCAGACAGAAGCCATCCAGTGCCAGGGAAAGGGTCAAGTCCAGGACAGATGTCCTTCTCCTCCAGGGTAGCAGGAAAGGCTCTGTCTATGGCTGTGCTCTATGGAGCCTGAAGGGGGGAGCATTCGATAACCAGTAAGAATAACACTCCTCCACCACTTGCCCTGGATAACCAAGGATAATTTTACATATTATATCAACAAGGCCCTCAGCTTAAAATACATACGGGCCATAAAAAACTTTATTAGAAATGTGTAAATCCAAAAAGGTACAACTTTAGAGTTGTAGCCCCAAACTCAAAAACTTAACGTATGGCCCAAAGCGAGGCTTCTGTGTATTTAAAGAAAAATTGAAATCGTTCCATCTCGTATTTGACACACGAAACCCTGAGGGTTCAAGGTTTCATCAACAGGTGATTCAATGTCATGATAAAAAGGGTAGAGAAATATTCAAACTCGTCTCGAAAACACATTTAAAGCCAAAGGGCATGCTGCTGCTCACAAAAGATGATGTCTCTAAGCAACACATTTTCAAAATCAAATTTTCTTTTTTGCGGTAAATTTCACTCACAACTCCCGGTATTTGTTTCTAATAGAGACTCGATCTAGAGACAGAAATTAGCGCAAACATTCAAGACTAAGAAGCATAAACAAAAGCACTTGCCTGATGCTTCACTGGTTTTGGCGATTCCTGCTGTTTGTTACAAACAGATAAACGCAAACGTTAGCGAGTCTGGGCCTTTCCCTAAGCGGTGAGCCACATCTAAAGCACCACGTGACCGTCCACCTCAGAGCTGTGACAGCGGATCTGGCTGGCGTTCCTCAGGGATCAGCTACCACTTGGGCAGATTCAGGATCACTGACCCCCTTTTATTTGTACCCCTTTTCTATCATCGACTGCCCTCAAATTTCCATCCTTGTCTCAAGCTTCTATGGTCAGTGGCAACAGCCTGTGTCCCTGCTCAGAAAAGACAGCTAAAGACCCTTGAGGACCATCTTTTGGTGGAAATAGGCAATCTTCAAAACACTGCTCTTCGATCGTTAACCATTCCTCCCAAAGCTTTGCAAGAAATCAGGCTTCAAGCCGGAATCGTAATTCTGGTTGGCCTGTTAGAAAACCTAGGTACTACAATTCCCTCCTGAGCGGAGGAGGTTTCTGGGTGGGGGTCGTGGAGACAAGGGGGCGGTCAGTTCCAGCAGGACACTGAGTGGCTGTGCTTCCTTACTCTGGTTTCTGCAATCGTAAAAGAATAAACCGAGGCATTAAATGAACAACGGAACGAAAACTTACAGGAATATTATGGTCCTTCCGTCCTTTGTGCGAAGAAGCGACATGAGCAAGGTACTGAATGACTTTCTTAGTATTTTCTGTCTTCCCGGCACCTGATTCACCCCTGAAAGAAACAGTAACACAGGCTGTCTTAAAGAAAGCAGGGCGTCCACCTTCCAAAGTTGTAATTAACAAAATTAAACGGAGTTGTAACAAGAATTGGTAGGAAATAAAGAGGATGTAGGATAAAAACCGATTGGCAGAAGTCAGAAAATTGTTATTATTTTTAAATGGTATTAAATTACCACACACTTTTTCCACCCCCTGGAGATGCCAGTGAGACACAGGGAAAAGTTCAGAGTGCTGTGTTTTTTTTTTTTTTTTCAAGGAGTTTGGGGGTTCCACCAGAGAAGCAGCATTTATCTTAAGAGGTCATGAAAACATTCCTCAGCACCAGAAACCCATCCACCACTGGGGATTTAATCTGAAGGAGCTGAAGACCTCTGGGCTGCCCCTTGCTGCTCAGGTCCAGGCAAGGTTTTCTCACTCTTCCCCCAAAGGAGCGGACGAGTGTTCCTACAGCCACAGCACCTTGTACATATTTTGTCACATCTCCTCAGCCACCTGCCGGCCTCGCATCCTGGGCTCCTGGGGCAAAGGGCAGGACCCCATGCATGTGCGTCTGTTTACTGTGCATTTGTGTTTATTTGTGTTAGTTTTTTTTTAATCCACAGAACCTCGTGCAGTGCTGACCCACAGCCGCTACGCAAGGTGTAGAGACAGTGAACGAACACCGTGAATTTTGTGATGAACCGGGACAGATGCCACCACTTTGTATGCTTTATGTTTTAAAACAAGGCTAGGACGTTTCAAAGGCTGCTTTTGATTTCTACTCAAGTACTGATCTTGAAATTCAGGGAAGCCTCTGGACACACAGCACTACCTGAGTTCTGGCCTTTCTGTTCAAATATCAAAGGGTCCCTAAGATCGGATCAAAGCAAACCTATCTTCACAATCGATAAAAATCTCAATTTGGATTGAAGTAGAAATTTTGGGGGCGCCTGGGTGGCTAGGTTGGTTAAGCATCCCTACTCTTGATATCAGCTCAGGTCATGATTTCACGGTTTGTGAGTTCGAGACCCATGTTGGGTTCTCCACTGACAGTGTGGAGCCTGCTTGGGATTTTCTCTCACTCCCTCTCTCTGGCCTTCCCCTGCTCATGTTCTTTCTCTCTCTCTCTCAAAATAAAAAAATTAAACTCTAAAAACACACACACCCCCCAAAAAGCCCCAGTGATTCTTAAATCACTGGTAAACTGTAAAAAAAGATAAATAAAACAAAAAATTCCATTATCTAATTAGATTTAAAAAAAAAAAAGCCTCAAGGGGGAAAAAAAACAAAAAAAGAAAAACCAGGGTGCCTGGGGGGCTCAGTCGGTTAAGTATCTGACTTGTGGTTTCAGCTCAGGTCATGATCTCACGGTTGATGAATTTCAGCCCCACACTGGGCTTTGAGCTGACAGCGTGGAACATGCTTGGGATCCTTTCTCTCTCTTCCTCTCTCTGCCCTTCCCCTGCTCTCTCTCAAAATAAACAAACTTAAAAAAAACCCTTCTGAAACCCCAAAATGTTAATACACACATGGCCGACTAATAATCCTCTAAACCCGTTGTACCCAACCCAAGCCTTAGAAGTCTAATTTTTCTAACAGCTCCCACCCTTTCTGGAAAGTGTACTCTGAATTGCACTATTTTTGTCCACAACTTAAGTATGTCAGTGGGCTTACTGGCTGCATTATTTTCTCTGCACCCAGACACCTACAATCTAAACTGAAGAGGCTCTGGGTAAAGGGAGCCCCACTGACCAACTAGTTGTATGGCTTTGAGGAAGGAAATGGTCTCCTTCGGGCCTCCATGCCACCATTTGTAAAGTGGAGGAACTGGGAGCACCGGGGGGTTTCGGTTGGTTAAATGCCCCGACTTAGGCTTGGGTCATAATCTCACAGTTTGTAGGTTCGAGCCCCACGTCGGGCTCTGTGCTGATAGTGTGGAGTCTGCTTGGGATTCTCTCTTTCTCTCCTTCCCCTGCTCTTTCTCTCTCAAAATAAAAAATAAAATAAAAAAAAAAAAAATCAAGTTGTCTCTGAAGTTTATTCTTTCAGATAAACTTCACATAATTGTTTTGTCACGCCTCACTCATTTCTTGCCCGATAAATAAAAAAACAAGAGACAGAATTTTGAATTAAGTAACATTAACATACTTTTTTTTTTAATGGGAAAAGGTGTTCTGTCTCTTGGGGAAATTTTGTGTTTTCTATGCTCACAACTATCAAGGACTTTGTTGGTCTTATACATCTTTGAAATCCTGGTGCCCAGCACAGTAGGGGCTCTGTAAATACCAATGAATAAATGAATACAGGCCCTGCACATGTTTTAAGTTTATTCCTAGGCTCCCTTTTATATTTTTTATTCCTATTAACATCCTTTATTTTCTACCTGGCTACCACTGGCACCTGGATAAGGTAATACATTTTAATTCACTCATTCAATAAATACAAATCAACCCCTGTGTACTGGGCATTCTTCTTCTTTTTTTTTTTTTAATTTTTTTTTTTTTTTACATTTTTAATTTAATTTTGATGGAGAGACAGAGCACAAGTGGGGGAGGAGTAGAGAGAGAGGGAGACACAGAATCCGAAGCAGGCTCCAGGCTCCGAGCTGTCAGCACAGAGCCCGACACGGGGCTCGAACTCACAAACCTCAAGATCATGACCTAAGCCGAAGTCGGACGCTTAACCGACTGAGCCACCCAGGCTAGGCATTCTTCTAAGGGCAAGAGCTAGAGCGGTGAACAAAGTCTGCGTCCTCGGGGAGCTCAAGTTCAGGGGCAAAGGCGTAAAATAAACCACAAAAAACAAATAAGAGAAGTGTAAGACATGAGGAACGCCATGAGGGCAACAAGGAGGCAGCTGGGGTTGGCGAGAAGGCAGAGAGGAGCAGAGGACACTTTCCTGGAGACTCGATGGTTGGGGGGAGCCTCCAAAATGGGGGAGAACAGACCAGTGAAATCCGGGGGCGCCATGTTCGGGGCGGGGGGATGGAGACCCAAACACAAAGGAGTATCGTTGCCAGGAACGGGGCTGGTGTAGGAGCTGAGGCAACCAGAGAGGCAGAGAACCGCAGGGGCTCCGGATGCAGCAGGGACGGGGGTCGGGGGGGTGCCCCAAGTCACGGCAAAGAATCTGGATTTTATTCAAGCATAATTGCTCAATAGCTAGGATAGTGGTTTTCTCTGTTTGGTTAACTTTGTTTAAAATACTTAGTGCTTCAAGGCTAATCATGATGCTGGCGGCTGTTTTCAAACAAATAACTTTTCTCTTACGCCCAGAAATGAGCCTCTCGTTTAGAGTGATCATTACTTGTCTCAAAAATACTTATGATTGTTCCTTTTCAGCTCAGTTTTGCCTCTGTGGTTTCTCCACAAACTCCTCTCTATTGGACAGGCTTCGGTGTGTCCTTAAAGCATTTTGTTCCTTCCCGGTCACACTCCCCGGGCCGTGCCTCTCAACTGCTTATATAAACTCTGCCACATTTTTTCTCTTCGGGTCTAAGGTAACTCTGACATAGAAACTATTACTGCAAAGACGAATGTATTCCAAATACCTCACTACTGAGTTCTCAAGAGGGGAGGTGGGGAGCCTTCTATTCCCTGTCTTAAAATGTGGACAGTAGCGGGGCGCCTGGGAGGCTCACTCGGGTAAGCACTGGACTCTTGCTTTCAGCTCAGGTCGCGATCTTGCGGTTCACGAGTTCAAGCCCTGTGTCGGGCTCCATGCTGACAGTGTGGAGCCTGCTTGGGATTCTTTCTCATTCTTTCTCTCCCTCTCTCTGCCCCTCCCCTGCTGTCTCTCTCTCTCAAAATAAATAAAATTAAAAAATTTTTAAATGTGGACGGTAGCTTCTCACACGGAAGACTGCTGTGAAGAAAAAATACAGTTCATCTAAGGCACATAACTTGTATCCCGTGAACATCACCCATTACTGTGCACTCTTCACCCACCGTTCACGAAGTACCTTGAGTTTCCGGACTCTGAATTATTTTATGACTCTATAACGCTAACGTAATGGTTAGGAATGTGGCTTACGGTGTGAAAATGACCTACCCTACGTTCAAATCCTGTCTACCCCTTTCTAGCTCCGGTTAAGTGCACGGAAGGAGCCTAGCGCTGCCCCGGCCGAAAGGGGTCTCCCTAAGTGGCAAGAGTGCTAACAGCAACGATGAAGACGAGGGTATCCACAGAAGTATGAAAAAGAGAAAAAAAGGAACCCGAATGTGTGTGTGAGAGAGGTGGCAGGATCCACGGCACAGAATTCTTGGAAACAACTTTTTGTAAAGGGGAACGAGCAGCACCTTTGTCCCAGCCAGAAGCGGAGGAATAAAAGCGGCTTGAACACAAGTGAAGATGTGACGGAACTCAGAGGAGTCAGGAGAGTCCTCAGGGAGGAGAGCACAGAACACGACCTCGAAGAGCGAGGAGGACAGACATGAGGATCTGACCTCATTTCCACCCACGAACGGTATGTACCGACGAAGCAGCCCTACCCTGGAGATGCCACAGGCTTTGCTGCCGGCCCACGGGGTGCGAGTACGAGGCCAACGACACACACAGCCAGGAGCCCGCTGGGGGGGGGGGTGCCCTGTGTCCTTTACAGGACATCGGGACACATAAGACCCGGGGTGCCCCTAGGCTGGAGGTGTTCGAGTGTTCTAGAGAGGTCTGTGGCTTTCACTGGCTTCTCAAAGAGGCGTGCCATCCAAAACAGAATGTCAAAACCAACAGTACTGAGAAGCTGGGGGATGGACCACGAACACGTGATCCATTGTGGGCTCTTTCTTGGAGTTCCTTCTGGACCACGGGTACATTTCTCCAGCGAGAGAGACTCCTCCCCCAGATCTTAACTGCTTCTGTGTTTACTCTCTCTGGATGTTTGTGACATCAAATCCAATCTAGTTTCAAAAACACCCTCTGCCTGAAATTCTTGCTTCAGATGACCTCCATCTGAAAACCAACAACACATGTACCTCCCCCCCAACCCCCCACCGCCCACACACTAGCTGATGTTTTCCTGTAGTTTCAAAGCTCTGTTCTGTTAGAAAGCAGCTTATTAGCAAGAGCAGAGGTTTTATGGTCAAGAAGGGCTTGGGTTCGGGGTCCCCGGGTGGCCCAGTTGGTTAACCATCCGACTCTTGCTTTCGGCTCAGGTCATGATCTCATGGTTCATGGGTTCGAGCCCCACATCAGGCTCCGTGCTGACAGCTCAGAGTCTGCATGGGATTCTCTCTCTCTTTCTCTCTACCCCTCCCTGGCTTGCTCTCTTTCTCAAAATAAATATACTTTAAAGAAAAAAAAGGAGGGCTTGGGTTCAGGTCCTCCATCGCGCTAACACCAGGCAGGGTCAGCCGAGGATAACGGGACACGTAACTGGGGCTAACGGGGCTACTGCAAAGATTAATGGCGCTAACACTTGCAAAGAGGCCAGTGCCCTTTCCTGGCGTATCTGCCAAGAACATTTTAAACTTCCATTCACAAACTGATTTGCATCCTTCTTTCCCCCATGATTTAGCTCCCATTGAGATGCACCTACAATAATCCAAAACTTCCCACAGTTTTAAGACTTGAGCATTTCTAAGACAAAGGATCTTCTAGAGAGTGCACAAAGAGCACACTGTGGTCCAGAGAAGCTGGCTGTGGGGTCGCGGAGCTAGTTCACGGGAGACGAGGGAGAATACCAGACTTCCACTGACAACACAATGGCTTTTCAACTGTATACCGCACTGTCGCCTTAGATGTGGGGGGGCTTTTTAATTTTTGTCTTTAAAGCAGTTTTAGACTTACAACAAAATCGAGAAAGGCAGAAATTTCCCACATACCCCTGTGCCCACACACGCATAGTCCCCTCTATTATCAACATCACTGAAACGGGACACCGTAATCACCCAAAGTTCATAGTTTCCGTCAAGGTTCACTCCACTCCAGGTGTTTGTGGTACATTCTATGGGTTTGGACAAACACGTGATGACTCGTACCTGCTACCAGAGTATCATGCAAAGGACGATCAAGTTCCTCTGTGCTCTGCCTGTAGTCCTCTCCCCTCCCTTCCCACACCCCCGGCACCCGCTCATCTACTCACTGTCTCCATGCTTTTGCCTTTTCCAGAATGTCATACAGTTGGAACTTCTCAGAGTGGCTGCTTTCACTTACTAATACGCATCTGGAGTCCCTCTGTGTCTTTTTGTGGCCTGAGAGCTCATTTCTTTTTTAGTGCTGGGTCACATGCCAGTGTCTGGATGGACCACTTTATCCATTCACCTGCTGGAGGGCATCCTGGTTGCGTCCTAGTTCGGGTGATTGTGTACGAAGCAGGTTTTGGTGCAGACCTAAGTTTTGTTCCGATGGGGAAACGCTAAGGCGTGTGCCCGGTGGATCCTGCTGAGTACGCCTGGCTTTGCAAGAAACCACCACGCTGCCTTCCAAAGCTGCGCCGTTTCGTTTTCCCACCAGAGACGAATGGCCGTTCCTGTCACTCCACGCCCTCGCCAGCATTTGGCGTTCGTTGTCGCCGCCGCAGACTCTGGCCGTTCTAGCGGGTGTGTGCGGCTAGTATGTGACGTGGGGCATCTTTTCGTGCACCCCTTCGCCATCCACGTCGTGTGCTGAGGTCTCTGCACCATTTTTTTTTTTTTTTTTTTAATTTTTTTTTTCAACGTTTATTTTTTATTTTTGGGACAGAGAGAGACAGAGCATGAACGGGGGAGGGGCAGAGAGAGAGGGAGACACAGAATCGGAAACAGGCTCCAGGCTCTGAGCCATCAGCCCAGAGCCCGACGCGGGGCTCGAACTCACGGACCGCGAGATCGTGACCTGGCTGAAGTCGGACGCTTAACCGACTGCGCCACCCAGGCGCCCCTGCACCATTTTTTAATGAGGTTGTTTGTTTTCTTATTTTACATATTTCTGGTACATCTTGGGTAACAGTCCTTTACCCGACGTGCCTTTTGAAAATATTTTCTCCCAGTCTTTAGCTCACGTTTTCATTCTCTTGACGTTGTCCTTTCGAGAGCAGAAGCTTCTTTAATATTAATGAAGTCCAGCTTATTGTTTCTTTCACGGGTCATGTCTTTAGTCTGAAGGACTAGACATGGGTCACGTCTTTAAATATCTGAAAAAGCATCACCAGAGCCAGGGGCCTCCACATCTCCTCCTGTCATATACGAGTTTTACAGTTTGGGTTTTACGTTTAGGTCTATGATCCATTTTCTAGTTCATTCTGTGAAGGGTGTAAAGCCTGTGTCTACATTTTTTTTTTTCCACATGTGGCTGTCCAGTTGTCCAGCACCGTTTATTAAAGGGCCTCTCTCTGCCCCATGATGTTACCTGCGAGCCTCTGTCAAAGATCAGTTGACTGAATTTTGTGAATTTTGGGGTTTTAGCTATTTAATCAATTCTACCAATTTGCTGATCTTAAATTCTTAACATAGGTTACTCCTAGGCAAGAACTAATTGTTTTAAATCTAGGCGGGCTCGGTCAGCACCACCTAGTGTATTTGTATAGGACACATGAAATTCCTTAACAGTAAGAAAAAAGTCAGGGCGCCTGGGTGGCTCAGTCGGTTAAGCGTCCGACTTCGGCTCAGGTCATGATCTCACAGCCTGTGGGTTCGAGCCCCGCGTCGGGCTCTGTGCTGACAACTCAGAGCCTGGAGCCTACTTCGGATTCTGTGTCTCCCTCTCTCTCTGCCCCTCCCCTGCTCTCAGCGTGTGTGTGTGTGTGTGTGTGTGTGTGTGTGTGTGTGTCTCTCTCTCTAAAAGAAATAAATGTTAAAAAAAAATTATAAAAAAAAAAGTCTTTAGAAAAAAAAAAGAAAAAGTCTCATCACATCCTGATGGAAGGCTAGTGTGGGGCAACCATGGTTTTATAATGGTTACGTTGCCAAATACACGTAAAAGGAGAAAAACTTGAGTTAACCAGCAGTTAGGAAGTCATAAATGTAAACAAATTACTCTCTAAAAAGGGAGCTTAGAGGGCAGAATCATTTCCTCACCCACGTGGCTGCAGTGTGATTTTTAATTCTAATGAGAAGAAAGTCATGTTGACGAAACACTCTTGATAGGATCTCACCTCCAATTACGTGGGATCCAAGTATATGGCTTTCTCGGGATAAAGGAGACTCTGAGTGTCTTCACTACGGAACATGGCAGGACGTGAGAACAATGAGCGCACGGGGGGCAGACGCTTAACTGGGAGCCCACACTGCCCGGCCTGAGTCCGCACAGAAAAAGGCTGGCCAGGTGGTTGTAGGCAGATGAGGCCAGAGGGGAAGTTAAGATGTTCATCCTTTTGGTGGAAAAGTAAGTTCAGAGTAAATGATTAAAACAGCAAAGGTTAAAGAGAGGCTATCGGGGCGCCTGGGTGGCGCAGTCGGTTAAGCGTCCGACTTCAGCCAGGTCACGATCTCGCGGTCCGTGAGTTCGAGCCCCGCGTCGGGCTCTGGGCTGATGGCTCAGAGCCTGGAGTCTGTTTCCAATTCTGTGTCTCCCTCTCTCTCTGCCCCTCCCCCGTTCATGCTCTGTCTTTCTCTGTCCCAAAAATAAATAAACGTTGAAAAAAAAAAAAAATTTTAAAGAGAGGCTATCAAACCACCTAGGTAGTAGATTAAAAAAAAAAAATGTTGCTTCCACCTGTGTTTTTCTCTGGGATTCTATGTACACAGAAGGACTCAATATAAAATAACTATTACGTGAAATTGACTAAATAGTTAATCTCACGTAGGAAACTTAACCAGCTTGGCTGGGTGCTAAATTTGAAAAGATCCCAGTTACACGCCCTTGGACTTCTTTACGTGGTGGACACTCAAAGGCACCACAGAACATGCTACGGAACATCTCCTAGCCTCTCAGATCTGAGATACATTGTTTCCCATTTTTAGATTTCTCAAGTCACAATGTAGCTTATAGTAGATATGAACAAGAAACGGGTTATTAAATATCACAACCAGTGGTATCCAAGCACAAAGAAAGCCTGAAAGAGGCTGAAAGAGGTGGGGGTGGGGATTTGCCAGGGAACTTTCTTCCAGGGCGACGGTAACGTTCTCCATCTTGACAGAGGTTCAGACGATACGAATAACTGAGGAGAAGCTGATTTAAGCCTCGTGTATTTCATCACGCACAAATCATGTCTCCAAAGATAAAGATATAAATATTGGGCTTTAGTTAGCGTTACCTACACTGCAGTGTTTCAGGGGAAGTGTGCGGATATCTACAATTGAACTTGAGACAAATCAAAGGAAGGGACTGATAGCCCATCAAAGTGGCATAAAAACTGCTTTATTTCTGATCAGCAGCCACAGAAGGAAACAGGATCTAACCTTAAGCAGAGCCTCCTGAAAATACACCTGCCACTGACCATCATCCCAGGGAGTCTCTGGATTGGAAAAAGACAGACCAGGAAGTGCAAATTCAGCTGTCTGTTAGCATCATGAAGCCCGACAGAATCCTTCATGCTCTCTCCTTGAAGCCCTTGTCCTCCTTTTCCGTCAAGTTTAGTACAGGATATAGAGGTCTTTTCTCCTGTTACTCTACGGCCAATTAATTTGCAATCCCCGGGTGCTGGACGCGAGGTGGGAAAGGAGAAATCTCCCCCCAACACAAACAAGAAAATGGATTGATGCATGGACAGAAGGTTGAGCAGGTCAGTGTATCACAGAATACAGTAAAATATTACTGGTAGAATCTAGGTGGTAGGTCTAGGATCCTGGATTCAAAATTCTTCCCATTTTGCTTTAGGTTTGGAAATATCCACAGTAAGATGCTTGGAAAAGTTAAAAGAGAAGAAAAGAGAAGGTACTTGCTGATGGCTGCTCTGTGCTCAAGAAGAGAAAACCAGAGACAAGGAGCCTCGGCTCCTAAATCCAAACCTATTAATTGATGACAAATGAGTCTAAAATGATGCTAATCACAAGTGCCCACAGAGGGCACTCTGGGTGACAAAAGTAAATTAGCGTTCGCTAAGCTTTCATGAAGTCCCCAGCGGTCATCCCCTGAGTGTCTCCTGCTTCCAGGCGTTACGCAAAGCCTCGTCACACATGGTCATCCAAGCTCCCAAACCACCCAGTCGAGGAGGAGAGGTCCCACACCTGGCTCCCTGCTTACTGTTCGTGAGGCTGCCGTCCCGACACTGCAGACAGACGACACACATTCTCTTCTTCCCTGGCCCACAAGCAGGCTGTAGCTCCCCTCTCCTACACGTCTGGTGGGGTTCCGATGCCTAGATTCCTGTGTGACTATTAACAGATGCTGCACAATCGACAGTCAGCCTGGTCTCTGTCTCCTGGTGAGTCCTTGGAAAGTCTCTGTCATTCACGGTGGGCCCAGAGAGCTTGTGCTAATGAGGTGACTCACGGTGTTCCAGGACGGGCACTGGCCATAATTGGAAGACCAAGCAAATGGTTGCAACTTTGGGCATGTGAGCCGTGTGAAACCAGCCCAACATCCTGGGAGGGGAGAGGGGCTGGAGACTGAATTCAATCGCATGGCCGACGGTTCAATCAATCGTGCCTACTAATGAAACCCGAAAATTCTGGGCTCTAAAGCTTGGGCGAGCTTCCTGGTTGGGGATAAACAATGACAACATGCTGGGGGGAAGAGGAGACGAAGCTTTACATTGGGGACCTTCCGAGACCTCACCCTCGCGGTCTCTTCTTTTGGTTGGCTCTGATTTGTCATCCTAGTGAACGGTCAAACCCAAGGGGGTAGCAACCCCCAAATGTATAGCCAGCTGGTCAGAGGTACAGGTAGCCTGGGACCCCCTAAGGCTGGTGTCTGCAGTGAGGGCCCTGTGTGGGGGAGTGCACCCTGGGTAATCCGTGTCAAAACTGCATTGCGATGGATAACCGTTTTCTTTTTTTTAAGTTTTAAGTTTATTTATTTTGAGAGAGAGAGAGAGAGAGCGAGCACGTGCACACAAGCAGGGGAGGGGCAGAGAGAGAAAATCCCATGTAGACTCTGAGCTGTCAGCATGGAGCCTGATGTGGGGCTCAAACTCACAAACCGTGCGGAATTTCTGAGCTGAAATTAAGAGTCGGACACTCACCCAGGTGCCCCTAAAGATTTTTTTAAGTGTATTTACTTATTTTGAGAGAGAAAGAGAGAAAGAGGCAGAGAGAGAATCCCAAGCAGGCTCTGTGCTGTCAGCGCAGAGCCTGACGTGGGGCTCGGTCTCACTAACTGTGAGAATCACAGAGTTGGCTGCTTAATCGACTGAGCCACCCAGGGGCCCCTGCAATGGATAATCTTTAAAAGACGCTTGCAGATCAGGTTCTAAGTAACTGACTTTTTTGAAGAATACAAACCAATGGAGGAAAAAAAAAAAAAGCAAGAAAAGTGAGACTATTCCAAAATACTTAATCGAAGAGACCTAACTAATGCAAGGAGTGAGCCTCGACAGGATCATCGATTTTAAAAGTTACAAAAAATAGGTTGAGAAATAGCACAGAAAACCAAACAGATTCTGCAGCAGACAGGATGAAACTGACATTGGTCTAAGCGTGCTAGCGGTCTGCGGTTCCGTGGGAACACCCTTGCCCTTGGGAGACACCTGCTGAGGTATCTCAAGGTGTCAGGAGGTCTGCAATGACTCATAAAATGGTTACTCATAAAAGTTGTTTGTGTGTGCAGAGAATTCACAGAGTGAAAGGTATATAGCCATTTAAGGCATTGTTCTTTCAACTTCATAGGTTTGAATTTTTTAAACATAAAAACTGGCAGAAATGCATCAGCAAAGGTTTAAAAAAAGGGAAAAAAATGAAGGAAATGTGGTAAACATCTTAAAATCATTGAGGGGTGCCTGGGTGGCTCGGTCAGCTAAGCTTCTGACCTCGGCTCAGGGCATGATCTCACAGTTTGTGGGTTCGAGCACCGCATCGGGCCCTGTGCTGACAGCTCAGAGCCTGGAGCCTGCTTCTGATTCTGTGTCTCCCTCTCTGTCTGCCCCTCCTCACTTACGCTCTCTCTCTCAAAAATAAACATTAAAAAAAAAAAATTAAGATCACTGAAGCTGGGTGATGGGTACATGGGGGCAATACACCATTCTACATCCATATGAGTTTTAAGTTTCAAAGTAAAATGCCTCTTAAAAATGATGCCAGAAAGGTTTTTTCCTTTGAAAACATATAGGATCACCAGTTCCTAAAAGGTCTTAATCTGTTCTTTAGTCCGTTGTCTTGGTTCCTCCTTCATTAAGAGATTTCATTCTTTTGTTTGAAATTTTATCTATTTCCTAAGTAGATACTATGTTCAGAACACCATGCCAGGTTCTCAGGGATTATTAAAAAGCAGTCACGGTAAGTCAGGGTTCCTACCTTAATAAATTGCAAAACAAGATACACAGGACAGAAACAAGTAGACAAGAACTGCAGCATATACAAAAAAAGGGCCCGATGAGAGAAAAATCAATGTGGGTTGGACCTTACTGTGTAGGGGGGTTCCAATTTTGGCATGTTCCTTCTTTTTTTTTTAAGTTCTTTTTTTATTTATTTGAGAGACAGAAAGCGAGAGCAGGGGAGGGGCAGAGAGAGAGAGAAAGAGAGAGAGAGAGAGAGAGAGAAAATCCGTGCTGTCAGCGCAGAGCCAGACTCAGGGGCTCGAACCCATGAACCGTAAGATCATGACCGGAGCTGAAATAACCGTCTGAGCCACGCAAGTGCCCCAATTTGGGCATATTTCCTCTCTGGAGGGAAGGCACAGAAGTCAGCCAGGATCCACTAAAATGGGCCAGACATTAGGTGTGGGACCGGCTAGGACAAGACAGAAATGTCCAACAACGTGACTGGAAACGGGGGCCTGAGAGAAGGAGGGGACACTGTAAGACCTTGGGGCCTAGAGTCCTAAAAGCTGATGACACAAGTAAGGACGCTGGGCGATGCATCCTGTCCGCACAGGCACGAAGGTTAATTTTGCAGTTTGTTGAGTTCAAGCTGCTATCGGTTCTCTACTTCGCACCATACGCTCCGGTAACACCAAATCCTTGAAAACCGCCTGGTGCATTTCTCACCTGCCGTCCTCCACACCTGGAGGCTGCGCTGGACCACCCTGGTGCAGCCGGCACCGGGCTTCTTCAAGAAGCCACCAGGGATCGTGAGAAGGAACAGGGTCTAGAAACTAACCCGGTGGGCACCTGCCCACCTGAGCTAAGAATCCACCGGAAGCCAGTACGTACCAGCCGCGGCCGCCACCTCCAGAGACCCAAGTCCCCTCCCCCTTCTGCCGCCCCGCCGCCCGCCCCCCAGAGATGGAGTCTAGGGGTCCCTCAGGCTCACAGCCCTGCCATCCTCGTCTGTGTTCACGCCCAAGACGTTGGCTCCTCTGGTCACTTAGGTCTGCTCACGCTTTCTCCTGCTCCCACACCCCCTTATTTTCTGCTCCCCCCCTTTCCTCTGCACGCTCTGGGACCCCCATTCCAGAGGAAGCAAGTCACCCACACTGTCCACCTCTTCCTCGAGTGCTCTGCTCCCTCCTCTGGCTGGTTTCCTGAATGCCCTAGCTCCCCCCCCCCTCCCCAACCATTCCCAGGCAGACCTCTCAGGGGAGGACCACCCTGGTCTCCACCCCCCCCACCCGCCTCAGACCCACGTCTGGAAGAAAGTCAGTGGCATCCTCCTCACTTACCATGATGCTGTTTCCAGACAAAGCCCCCGCCCGCCCTGCCCCACCCCTCCTCTCTGAGGTCACAGGGAGATCGGATTTATCTCCCCCAGTAAGGTCATTAAAAACAAAAACCTCCAGTCTTGTTTCAAAAAAGAAAGCACTTTTTATTCCCAAAAAACTGGGAGGGAGACGATCTTGGAACGAAGGACACCCTCTAGGTGAAATCATGCCGCGTTATGAATGGCTGGCGCTACACGCTCCATGATGTGTGCGTGTGACATCCCACACCCAGGCCCCTGGGACCCCTCCTCCCTCCCCAGCTACTCACGCCTGTGGCCACACCGCCCGCCCTTCCTGTGCACACACCAGTATCCCCAACGTTAATCTTCGATCTCTCCGGACCCCAGCGCTCGCGCCCGACCGCTCTGCTTCCTCCCAGCCACCCCCTCCCCTGTGCCGCCGTCCCTCCGTCCATGGCGGCAGCTTCTGGAATATTCTCGATTCTCTGGCTCCACTGGTCCCCACTGGCCGAACCGGCCATCGCTCCCCTTTTGACGGACTGGACCTGGTTCCAGTCCGGCGCTCTGCTGGTAGATGGTCCACAACAAGGGCCCCGACTGTCTCGCGCCTCGTTCTCTCTGCTCCCTGTCGTCTCCCACCCTGACTCTGGCCTGGGCCGCGTGTCTCACATGGGAGTGGGAAGGCAGCAGACAGGACGCAAGCAGGCACTTGAAATGCGCCCACCTGCTACTCCCAGAACCTTGCCGCCCCGTGAAAAGCCCGGGTCGGCCTGCCGGAGAATGAGAGGGGATGCGGAGGTGAGCAGAGCACTCGGCCACAAGCGCCCCCCCCACCCCCCATCTGCACAGGTGCAGGGCCAGCCCAGCTGGGCTGCTCGGCCTGACCCAGATCCACCCGGAGGAGCCCGACCCAGTTGCTGGGAAGGGTATTTTAAGCCGTCAAGTTTCAGGGTGGTTTGCTGTTCAGGAAAAGCTAACTTGTAGAACCCAAAGGCTAAGCCCCGCTGGAAGAAAACGCATGCGACCCACAGACCCGTGTCAGCTGCTCCGACCGCTGTCCCCGCATTAGATCCCGGACCTGCCGCTTCGTAGAAGAGAAGCCGTCCGAGGAGAACCTCCTGGATTTCCAGCCCCCCGGGGCTCTCAGCAGCATTTACTCTCTCGCACAGAGAACTCTCCACCGCCGACCTGCCCACCAGCCTTCACTCGGTTTCAGAGCAGCAGGCCTACACCAGAGGCTTTCGGTTTTAACTTTTCCACTTCCCCGTCATTCAAGTGCACCTGGCCCGGCCTCCCTCTTGGCCCTGGTCACACCCGATGCACCTGTCTCCGTGGGGCTCACTCTGCCCCCTCAGCCTCGCTGACCTCTGCCCGACCCCTGAATGTACTTTTCCTCAAGGCTCCACACCCGGCCTTCGCTCCCCTCCTTTTACAGGGCTGCGCGGATGGGTCAGGTCTCGGCGCCTGGAGCAGCCCTCTCCTGAGCTCCACATTCAGGCGCACAGCACAGCAAATGACCCCACTGAGGCTGTGAGGACCCTTTCACTAACTCCCCCTCCTCACTGAGCGGGTCTCCTTGCTTGGCTCCGGATGCGGTCACACCTCTGCCTGAGGTCACTGCCTCTCGCCTGCAACTCCCAACAGCCTCCCCACCGGTCTTCCAGTCCATCTGCCATCCACACCGCAGCCAGTCCGGTCTTCCTAACAATCCTTTTCTAAGCAGATCTAATGGTGTCCTGCTGTGGATATGGCTTCGTCCAATTCCGACTCTCTAGCACTCAGCACACAAGGCCCCGACTATCGGTAATGTTCACTGGGTAAAATGTCCAGTAGCCCAACAGGCACACATATAAACTCAAGCCTGAAGTGTCACAGATCAACGCTGAGAAACGTGGGAAAGGCCTGGTTTGACGGCCCAACAGTGAACCCCCAATTTAAACAACTCACGTCATCTTAGTCTTAAAATGGTAAGTGCCAAGGTTTACGTCAAATTCTTAAAATTACTACTCTGCACCCCCCCACACCCCCTCCCCCAATTGCTTTAGTTTCCAACAGAATCGAAAACAAGTCCGAACGTTTGAAATTTACTTACGTGCAAAGAATTGACTGGTCCTCACGATCTAGAAAACAAAACAAAACAAACAAAAAAAAGAAAGTGACCATTTGCCTGGTGTTTTAAACACTTGATACAATAACGTTGCAGTAACGGCCCACAGAGTATTAGTAACTCCGCTCCTGCCCCGCTGCTTCCCCAACCCTCACAGGGCCCTAAATCCAGTCACCCTTGCTTTGCCTTACAAGGCCAGATCTTCGGGGGCGGGGGTGGGGGTGGGGGGGCGAATAACAGCCGGGCTTCAGAGGCTTTATGTGCCTAATCAACCTTGACGCTCAAGCCGTGTGCATAACGGCTTCACCTGGGGAACCTTATAAAAAACGTGTCCCCCAGGGCCCCTCCCTCACGGAATCATTTTCAGGGGGTTGGGATTGAAATTCCCTGTTTCAGTAAGTTGCCCAGGTGACTCCGATGGCAGGGTGAGGTTTCAGAAAGGCTTCGAGAACACTCACAACTAGGGAGGAATCGTTATTAGAAAAAGAGAGAGAGAGAAAAATCAAACCCTGAGCGGGGAAGGCTGAAGGTGGACAGACATCTAAATGAAGCGTAACCAGCGTCTCAGGTCCCGATGGTATGGGCACCAAAAATAATAGAACAACGTACAGCAGAAGCAGAATCGCACATGACGTTAAAGTGACGAACGACTTAAATCTTTGCGAATGAAAAGGTGACATTCAAACCCACAGCGAACCCACGGACAGGCCCCCTCCCGGCCCCCCAGTGTGGGATGTATGATTTCTAATCATTTATGCGCGTGGATATCCAGTTTTGCAGATGAGAAAATGCTCCTGGAGGCGGTCAGGTAATCCACCCAGGTCCCGCAGCCGCTGAGGGGTGACGACCCGGGCCTGCGCTCGCAGGGACCGGCCCAGGTGGATCTTTCGTCACTCCTATGCAGAGGCTGCTCGCCCTTGGGTGGCTACATCAGGACCCAATAAGGGTCTCACAGTAGTTCAGGCACATTTTTTTTTTTTTAATTCATTTTTTTTTTTTAAAGTAGGCTTCACGCCCAGCGCAGGGCTTGAACTCACAACCCTGAGACCAAGACCTGAGCTAACATCAAGAGTCAGCTGCTTAACCCACAAGCCCCCCCAGGCACCCCCCGCCAGCATAAGTAGCTTTTGTCAAAGAGAAATAAATGTCACGGTATTATTAAAATAAACTAACCCATTCGTACACTCTGTGTATAAACTGAGTTCTACCAAGAGCGTGTTACTGCCCAGTGCCTCAAGTCTCACTGAACTGGGAACGGCCCCTGACCACCACCCTATCCCTCCCTCCGGCTGCGCAGGCCACATTCACAGGACGAGGCTGACCCCTGCCTCCTTTACTGGTCTGCTCTCGCAGGGGTCATGACATGCCCGTCCTTCCACGCGCTGCCCCAGGCCCACAGCCACCGTGTGTCCCCACGTGTCCTTCCGTGCTCAGCTCAGCTGGGCCCCTCTGGTTCCTGGATGCGTCCTCCTTTTAACCATATTCTGGAGTTAGACACACGATACCGCCAATGCCTGCCCACGAGGCGGTGCTGCGTGAGATCCGGCTCGCTTCCCCACACCAGCACCTTCGGTGGCTCCAAGTCAGTGCTGGGTGCCGCCCTGGGCTCTGCAAGCTTGTGCCCTGGTTCCCACTCTGCCGCGAACTGACTCCGCATCTATAAATGTGCCACTGATGCCCTGCTCTTCCCGCATTCTTCACCCATGCGGCTAGGATTTTAACAAATCCGTATTTATTCACTGTAAATAGGAACCCCCCGAGCCCTAAATTCTCCAGGTCTGAGCAACTTCCAGAGAACCCCACCACACCAAGTTTCTCATGGCTTTTCTGAACCGGTGCACACATACAAAAACTAACCAAAACTCAACTGCCTCCGAATTAATTCAGGACGGCTCCCTTCGGGCATCTGTACACACTTGCTATTGTTGTTCGAAAGCGGAGACCCTCACAACCACCACCTACTGTTCCAATCTGCCCCGTACTTCATGTCCTGTGCTTCTCACCGCCGCAGCCCGAGCCGAACCGAGCCAGCTCTGCTCGCCAGACTTCTCTGTCCTCGATGTTCGTCTGTCTGGTCTTGTGCTGGCTCTGCGCCTCAGTTTCCCCATCCGTGCAGTAAGGGGTTGGGCTTGATCACCTCTCAGATGCTCGCCAGCCGTGACCCGACCACGCCTCCCTTCTGCCTCACTGAATCCTCCTCACCCTGCCGACTAAACAACTATAACAACGTACGACGACCTCGATCTCTAAAAACCTGTAAATGTAACCAGAGCCTGAGCTGATATTTGAGGGAAACCACTTCGCTTTCAAAAATGCAACCAGCCTCCTAAAGACTATGGAGGCCTTTCCTAGCTCCGTGTTTCCCAAAGCACCTCCCAAGAATCACACACGGAGGTACTCGGTGAGTCCATACCGAGTTAAATCATAATGCAACAGCAGAAGTGGTTTCCGATCAGTGACCTCAGCTCCTACCTTAAAAAACTAGACGAGAGCAAATCGAATTCAAATTAGAAAGAAGAACGGAAATGGGAAAGAACAGAAATCAATGAAATGGGGAACAGGAAAAAGAAGGAAAAAAAGGTAACCAAATTCTGGTTATTTGAAAAAAATCATACAATTGATAAACTTCCAGCCAAACTGATCGGGAAAAAGACACAAATGGCCAAAGTCTAGAATAAGACAGAGAACAGCTACCTAGGATCCCACAGACACAGTCCGAGAACTAAGATAAAAAAGGCAACTTTTTAAAAAGACGTAAACCACTAAAGCTCATTTCAGAAGAACGAATAACCTGATTGGCCCCATATCTGTTAAAGAACTTGATGTTGTGGAACTAATATAACGTTACATGTCAATTACACCTCAGGTAAAAATAAACTGAATGTGTAATTAAAAGCCTTCCTGCAAAGAAAACGTATTTCACTAGTGAATTCCACACAACATTTAAGGGGAAAAAAAACCATACCAAACTTTTCAGAAAATTCAAGAGGAAGAAACCTCTCCCTCCCAACCCATTCTCAGAGACAAGCCCCACTGACACTACAGCTACAGAGATGTTACAATACAAGAAAATGACACACAAATCTCTGTCATCAGCAAGGGCACAGAAATTCTCAACAACACGTGAGCAGATCAAATCCGACGACACAGACAAAGGGGGTACACACATGAGAAGCAGGTGACCTTCGTCCTGGCCACGCAGGGTTATTCAGCACCCAAAGGCCAACGATCTAACTCACCTTACCTACAGACCACAGAATAACTGAATAGATGTAGAAAATGCATTTGACAAAACTCAACATTCACTCATGTTAAAAGAAGAAAAAAAAAAAAACAAGCAAAGTAGGAATACAAAAGCATTTCATGAACAAAAAACGTGTGCAGTGAACACCATCCTTCATGGTGAAAAGGTGAAAGGTGTGCCCGAGACCAGGAACACGGCAAGGATGTCTGTTGTCGCCACACCTACTGAACATTATTACAAGGCAAAAAAATAAACCCAAAGCCTAAGATATGAAGGAGGACACAGCAATGTCTCTATCTGCAGAAGACATGCTGGTCTACACAGAAAAATCCCAAAGAATCTACCAAAAATACCTTCCAGAAGAAGTGAGTTTTACAATGTTACAAAATACGTCAATACATGTATTTAAAAAAATATCTCTTACATCAACAGCGTGTGATTGGAAACGTTTAAATTTTAAGTTCCCTTTAACACTAGAAAGCATGAAGCACTTACTTACGTTGCGGTCTGTGTTTTACTTAGATACAAATCTGACAAGAACGGGAAGCTGAGATTTTTGAAATCAAGTTTATGTCCAAGAACTCTGCCATCCACTCATTCAGCCAGTGTTTCTTGAGCAACTACTCTGTGCCAGACCCACTCTGCATTTTATTGGTACAGTGTCCCCTAGAATCCAAACTTAGGAAGAAAGGTAAGCTCTCCTCTGGTTCTTTGCATTGAAGACACAAACTCTGACCAGTAATTATGATTACCGATCTCTTCACGGGCCCCCGTGGCATTTGGAGGTTTTGCTCACAGTGGTAACTGAAAACCTACACGGACCAGGACTGGTAGGCAGTGTAAGCTATCACTCGACTACCCGAGCGCAAGCCCAGCCCCACGGAGCTGTGCGGTACATCAGCGTGTAGCCCGTACCTACAGAACGGAATGTGACAGGGTTGCTGACAGGTGTTTTGTTTTTTTTTTTTTGAACAACTTTCAGTTGTCATGTAGCCAAAACTATCAACTAATTCTTTCGGCTTTTCACGTGGAATTTCATGACTGTGGATGCGAATGTGTCACACTGCCTTGGCTTTGAATCCTAGTTCATAACCCCTTACGACCGACATTTTCTTGGGTCGAGTTTTTAACTGTTTGGTGCCCCAGTTAAACAGGGACAGCAACTCTGTTTACTTGATAGGATGGTTGTGGTGCACACGAAACATCCGGCCAGTGCCCGGCACGCAGGAATAGTCAATAAACGTTCACTCCAGTACTAATGAGGATAGCGGCAACGACACGATATGCTGGTAAGCCACCTCTTCCTTGTTCTGTCCGCACAGGGCTGGTCTGGCAACCCGGTCGTGGGACATGATTCGCATTTAATCACTGGTAACTATTTCGTTCGATTCAGTTTTTCCAATCGACCTGTCAACATAATTTCAAAAACTCTCTCTTTTCGTCAAATGTATTTATTTTCCCTGCAAAGTTTCACGTCATCTACAAATTTCACGGGCATGCGTCCTGCATGCTGAGAAGAATGTTGCAACATTTTTAAATGGCCTTTAGTGCACACCCTGACAAACCCGGACAACCTCAGCTAGTCACCAGTACCCCATGGGCACCTTTGCCACGAACAGCCCTGGGGACGTCACGTTTGTGACACTCTGGAACGTCGTGTGGCGGTCCCGATTGTCGTTAACACCGTCCACTGTGCTTTTCCTTCCCGCTAAGCGAAAGGTATGTGGCGTGTATTGTCACGTTGTTCCTAGACCGTCAACAATAGATTCTAGAACCCTCCCTGGCAGGTACGTGAAGCTCAGAGGTCTGAAGCCTCTGCCCCTTTTTCAGAGTTGGAACTGCCCTCCGGAAACCCCCCTTTTCTAGATGATACTTCAGAGACCAGAGGGTCAGCCACATCAACTGTGAGAACGTACTTGTCTGGATGCGGAAATATGGATTCAACTGGAGGAGGAGTGTCCTGTCTCCAATGGCTTCTCCCATATGAGGCAGAGCGTGTTCATTCATACAAACGCTTTTCTGCATATAAAGATTCTTCTTCGCAGAGACACAGAACCAAAACCAAAGAAGCTGGCCATTCTCTCTCCGCGGTCTGCAAGCCCCCCCAGCAGTAGCCATTTTCTTAGTATTCTCTGGCTCTGAAACTAAGAACTAATATTAAATCTCATCTTTTCTCAGCCTAAATGGATTCTGGAGAGTCACTCTTCTAGCTTTGAAGTCCTTCCTGTTTGCCTCCAGGGACCTGGTACATAAGCGTCCCGACGAAACGTGAAAGCGGGGGCTGGCCTTCCCGCTACCCTTCAGACCCAGCCCCCAAGGCCTGCAATGCAGTGACAGGTGAACAGATCACACCCCAGTTCCTGAAGATCACGGAACTACTTTTTTTTTTTCAAATTTTTTTTTAATGTTTTATTTATTTTTAAGACAGAGAGAGACAGAGCATGAGTGGGGATGGGGTAGAGAGAGAGGGAGACACCGGAATCCGAAGCAGGCTCCAGGCTCCAAGCTGTGAGCACAGAGCCCAACGCAGGGCTCAAACCCACGAACCCTGAGATCGTGACCTGAGCCGAAGTTGGACACTCAACTGACTGAGCCACCCAGGCACCCCACGGAACTATTTTATAAGAGCCGATCGAGTTTGTCGTACTTTGCCGAGTTTATTTTGTAAAAGATGAAATGAGAGGGAGCGTTATTACAGGAGAGCTCACAGAGCACTAGGAGGTCCATGTTCAATGCTATCTTTTTGAGCAGTAAGAGGGAGATGCGTTCAAAATGGCCACGTTCTGGTTTTCAGGAAAATGTCCCTCCGTACACCATTGTGTCTAAAGCCAGGATTCAAAGGGATGACTCTTCAAATTTACACTTCATCCTAAGCCCAAAAGGAAGCCACTGCGATCCACCAACCGGCCCAGTGCTTTCTAACTTCTGTTGTCCCCTCTCTACGTATTTACGACAGAAATATTTTATGACCTTTCGCTCCCCAATGAAGCCTCTACCTTTTCCATCATCCCTCCCGTGGCTCTTCCTGTGGGTGCTAAAACCCAGTCCAAGAGAGTTCTGGTTATCCCGGTTTGTGATGGACAGCAAACGTATATAAAAACTAGATGTTTTTTGGGGCACCTGGGTGGCGCAGTCGGTTAAGCGTCCGACTTCAGCCAGGTCACGATCTCGCGGTCTGTGAGTTCGAGCCCCGCGTCGGGCTCTGGGCTGATGGCTCAGAGCCTGGAGCCTGTTTCCGATTCTGTGTCTCCCTCTCTCTCTGCCCCTCCCCCGTTCATGCTCTGTCTCTCTCTGTCCCAAAAATAAATAAACGTTGAAAAAAAAAAAAAAATTTTAAAAACTAGATGCTTTTTAACGAAAAAAATTAATGTGAAGTAATTATGAAGCAACAGTCATACTTACCTACTTCTTCTAGAAAATGGCCACGCTGCCCACTGCCATCTTAAAAATTCCTAATTCAGGGGCGCCTGGGTGGCTCAGTCGGTTAAGCATCCTACTCTTGATTTCAACTCAGGTCATGATCTCACAGTTCACAAGATCGAGACCCACGTCAGGCTCTGTGCTGACACTGCAGAGCCTGCTTGGGATTCTCTCTGCCCCTCTCCTCCGTTCATGCTTTCTCTCTCTCACTCTCTCAAAATAAATCAATTAATTAAAAAAAAATTTTACGGGTGCCTGGTGGCTCAGTCGGTTGAGCATCTGACTCTTCAGCTCGGGTCATGATCTTAGTTTGTGGGATCGAGCCCCACATCAGGCTCTGGGCTGACAGTGTGGAGCCCGCTTGGGATTCTGTCTCTCCCTCTCTCTCTGCCCCTCCCCGTGCTCTCTCTCAAAATAAACATATTAGAAAAAAAAAAAAGACTTCATAATTCCTCCACAACAAACACTTAACTACGTTTCAAGATTGTTTAAGCTTAAAGCCCTTTGAGACACAAACAAAACCACTAACTCACATTTAAGAGACTGAGTATTTAGTACTCTAACCCTCCCAGTTACCTTGAAGCATGCATCTATAAGCAGATTCAGAGATAGCGTAGATGTGTGGAGGCATCTCGTGGCGTTTCTTCCCTCTGTACATTTCAATGATATTCTCAGAGTAGATTGGAAGATTCTTGTAAGGGTTTATGACTACACAGAAGAGTCCAGAATAAGTCTAGAAGAAAAATAAAATACAGCGTTAAAAAAGAAAACAAAAAACAATCCCTGAATAGATCACACAGCCAGAGACCATACAGTAATCTGAACAGGAGCCTTCATCCCTAGAGTAATTAATCCCTTCTCCTAATTAAATCTAGCCGAGGATATACGATTCCAAGCCACAGGCAGTTCTCCCACAGATCATTTATTAAGGGGCACTCTTCTGGACTCAATTCCTTCATCTGTAAAATGGCCATAACAACATATGCTTCCCAACTTCACAGGGCTACCAGCAAAAGGCTCAAGCAGCCCGTGATTCATGTTTTCGGGGCTATTCTTTTCTGAGTGTGCACGGTACGAAAAGGTCAGTAATCCAGTTCCAGATTCCACACTGCAGCTAATCGTTTAGGAAATGCCATGCGTTAAGTTTGGGTGTAGAATCAAAGAAGAATACCCACAATTACCTGAAAACGTGGTTGTTAAAGAGATTTGCAAAAACATAAAACTTCTCTAAGTATTTTGCTGTGGAAAACAGCGTTTGTTTTGTGAAAGATTATTTATGTTAACTTGCTGTACACTTATTTTTTTTTTTAATGTTTATCCATTTTTGAGAGAGAGAGCATGAGTGGGGGAGGGGTAGAGACAGGGAGACACAGAATCCGAAGCAGGCTCCAGGCTCCCAGCTGTCAGCACAGAGCCCGACTCGCGGGGCTTGAACTCACAAGCCGTGAGATCATGACCTAAGCTGAAGTCGGACGCTCAACCGACTGAGCCCCCCAGGCATGCCTGTTGTACACTTATTTTAAATAAATTTATTTAAATAAATACACGGCTTACTATTTTTAAGTGAATTGATACATATTTTTTAAATTTGTTTTAATTTCAAATACGGTAAGTACCGATAAATATAAACCACACAAACACTAAAGGACACAAAAGGGTCCTCAATTTATTTTATTTTTCTTAATGTTTTTAGTTATTTATGAGACAGTGTGCAAGCAGGGGAGGGGCAGAGGATGTGAAGCAGGGTCCAGGCTCCAAGCCATCAGCACAGAGCCCGACGCAGGGCTCAAAAACTCACGAGCCGTGAGATCATGACCTGAGCAGAAGTCCGACGCTTAACCAACTGAGCCACCCAGGCGCCCCCTCAATTTTCTTTTCAAAGGCTTTGTTTTTAAATCATCTCTACACCCAGCATGGGGCTCGAACTTATGACCCCAAGATCAAGAGTCACATGCTTCACCCCCTGCGCCAGCCAGGCGCCCCATGGGTCCTCAACAATTTTTAAGAGCCATTAGTCTAGAAGACATGAACCCTTCTTGGCCAGCACAGTCACCATTATTAGAACCGATACTAGGAACACTTTTGATTTGGGGGTTTTCTTAATTCGCTAAAAATGATTTCTGAGAAGAGTGTACAAAACTGACCGTGGGGGTCAGGGAAGAACAGAACCGCCAGGCTGCTGCCGGGGGCCCCAGTCCTCCAAGGACTGAGGCATTTGGAAGTGGCAGTCCGTGGCACTGTGATGCAGGCCTTTTTTGTTTTTTAGTATTTTTGATGTTTATTTAGTTTTGAGACAGAGAAAGACGGACAGAGCAGGAGCGGGGGAGGGACAGAGAGAGAGGGAGACACAGAACCCGAAGCAGGCTCCAGGCTCCGAGCCGTCAGCACAGAGCCCGACGCGGGGCTCGAACCTGCAAACCACGACGAGTTCACGACCTGAGCCGAAAGTCAGATGTTTAACCGACTGAGCCACCCAAGCGCCCCGCAGGCCTTTTAATGAAGGTGAGCTGGGGGACCGAGTCCACAGGCAAGAGGACACTACAAAGGCCGGGGCTGACGGCGTTCAGCTGCGTGGCCCGCTCCCCGGGGACCCTAAAGGGTTTCTCAGCCACAGCTGTGTCTGTGAAGGCGGAAACCTTGGCAGCTGCCGCCAGAAGGCACCCTCGAGACGGCTCTAGACGCACACTGCGGTGACCGGTGCTAACGCGGGGACGGGAGCCTGCTGGAAGGAGGGCAGTGGTCAGGTCAGAACCTCATCTCAGGCTGTGCCCCCCACAGCTTTCCTAAGTCACAACAGAAGGTGCGGGTGTGGGCAGAGAGGAGGCAGAGGCGAAAGGCTCTGCCCCAAGTTCACGGCTAGGAGCTGTTGGCCTTACTTCTGAGCTGGCCAGAGGGACATCGCCCCTGTCTGCCTGAGGCCAGAGAAGGCGCCTGCCCCCTCCCTCGCTGGCCACTCGGGTCTTCTGACTGTCGGCTCTCTCGTCCGGGCAGCTCAGGTCCCAGACAAGCCTGGCTGGCTCCTGTATACAGACAGGTTAACAAATCCTAACTATACATCTCAATGATTATTTTAAAAATGTTTATTTATTTAAGTAATCTCTACACCCATCCCGGTGCTTGAACTCATGACGCCGAGATCAAATCAAAAGTCACGGACACTCTTCCGACCGAGCCAGCCGGGCGCCCCTTGATGAATTTTTAAGACCCCACTTTTCCATTCAAAAATTAGATCGGAGTCTATCATGAAGCTACGGATTCTACCCTCCACTTTTATAAGAGGTAAATTATAGACCGACCACAAAGAAAACAAAACAAATACATGCAAGAAAGCTAAAATACGGAAATTCAGTTTAACATCCCATACCACGTATGGCATGGTAACAGATCCTAACAGCGACATTTAACTCAGAAACAATTCCCACATATGTGTCTCCCATGCGGTGGGTGCTTTTCTGAGGACTCAGGATCACAAAATGACTCAGTCTCACAAATATGAGTACGTCATCTAAAAACAAGGTTAAATAATCATCAGTACCCTGTGCTTGCCAGAGAGGGGGAGTAAAAAAAAATGTTTATGTGGAAACATCATCCAATTTAAGTGCTTGAAGAGCTGACTTTGAACTCTCTGGAAATGAGCTCCAATTCCGGGCTCCTGTAGAAATGATAACGGAAGCGATGCTGTGTTACTTTCATCTTCCGCGGGGCACATGGCAGGAGGGCAACATGCTGTTAAAATCCCGTCTCTCTGACTCCAAAGTTCCAACTAGGCCTCATTCAGTGTGTGAATAGGCACACGAGACATTTTACGCCTTCAAGAAACACGCACCTCCGGGTGGGAAGACAACAGACTAAACACACACGCGAGACGCTAAAAAGAGAGCGGTAAGAAAAGAGAAGGAGAAAGATGAACGCGATTATAAATGGGGCAGAAACTCTGCAGCCGCACACGCAACCAACCCCAGGCCCCGAAAGTCAAGGCCGTCTGGTCAGAAGCTGCGAAACGGGGTACAAAATTCAGACTAGATGGTCTCTGATGTCCTTTTAAAAACTAGTTAAAGGGCAAAAGGAGGGATAAAGAAGTTGCCATGAAAATAGGGGGAGCGGGGCGCCCGGGGGGCTCAGCCAGGTCATGATCTCACGGTTCGAGAGACCGAGCCCTGCGTCAGGCTCGGTGCTGATGGCGAGGAGCCTGCTTGGGACTCTCTCTCTTCCTCTCTCTGCCCCTCCCCCACTTGCTCTCTCTCCCCTCTCTCAAAATGAATAGACTTAAAAAAAATAAAATAGAAAGTGCATGAAACTTAGTGGCAGGATATAGGCAAGGCAGAGTGAACAGCTCGGCCTCGCCGAGCACAGAACGTGCACGGTGGGAGCTCAGAAGGGCGGACTCAACCGCTTAGATTCTGCCCGCACAGGCGATCAGGTATCAGAGGTTCAGGGGAGAAGAGCGACGGAAGGGAAGGAGCATGTTTGTAAAACGATCGATCTGGTAGCCCCACGGAAAAGAGACCGGAGGGCAAGAGGTGGGGAGCGGGGAGTGGAGACTAGTACTGCCCCAGTCCCAGCACAGTGCTGGGGCTCAGATGAGAGGGAAGAGGTGGGTCACGAGAGAGCTGGGGGGAGGGAGACTCCATGGCGCTCAACAGGTCTGCACATAAAGACCACCAAAGATGCGAGCTAACAGTCCCAGCGTTCAACCGATGTACATACAGGAAGAACAGTCTGATATGTGGGGGAGATAATGAATCCCCTTTGAGCCTACGGAGCTTGGGCGATGCTGAATGGGGATGCGCTACAGCAGGCGCGCCCGGGAGAGCGCGACAAGCCAAGAGAACATTCTGAAGCACTGTGAAGGCCTGACGGACGTCTGTGCGGCCTCCGACACACCAGCTTCTGTTACACACCTTCCTCAGAGCGACAGGCAAAAACACCTGCCCAAGAAACCTGCCGTTCTGTAGACACGCTGCCCTGCTTTACGCCTCCACGTTTCTGCACGCGCAGCTCTCTCTGCCCGGAACGCCCACCATCCGACAGGAATGCGCGCACACGTTCTTTCAAGGTTCCAAGGACTGGGCAGCCAAGAAATGAGGCAGTGAGGATGTCAGGGCCAGGGCGCAGAGCAGAAGCAGGACCGAACGGGGGTCTCACCCAGGCCGCTCCCCCTCTGCAGCTCGCAGAGGGCATCAGGCCACCACCCGAAGGAGAGTTCACCCACACCATCTGCAAACACTGCACCCACAGAAATTCGCACGCGTGTTTGAAACGATAAACCCGAAACCCGATGTGAGGAGGAAAGCATCGTCATCCAGAGGCTTCAGAGAGAGGATGTGCCTATGGAAACTGCCTACAAAATGAGCTAAAAGGAAGCTTTAGGAAACAGATTTACAGGCGCAGCAGAATGTAGTAGAACAGGGACTCCACCAACTGGAACAGAAATGCACAAGGAAAGGAGACGTGGCTGAGGCCGGCAAGGAACGGCTGTGAGCGGTCCTCTGACATGAAAGCCCAAAACCCCACAGTGGAGAAAATAAAGAGCAGAACGGATATCAGGAAATAAGCGATCCAGTGGGCACATCTATTCTTAGAGCGCTTCCCTCTTAGAGAAGAACAGGACAAGGGGTACAATAATAAAAGAAGGTACAAGGGTAAAGACACTAGAATAATCATTACTGCTTCTTTGGGGAAGAAAGGCCAAAATTCTGCAAAAAAGGACAATCATCGAAAACAAACTGGTTGCTAAACCCTTAGGTGAATGGCAGACAAGGACACTCCCAATACACACGTCCGCCGAACAAAACCCCAGACCCCGGGCTGACTCACTTGTCAATGTCAACACCACAGATAAAGACAAGCTGGCATGAAGCGTGTCCTGAATCCACATCTGATCAAGCCTCTGGACGCAAATGCAATCAACAAAATCCAGACTATGGGAGGTTCTACAGAACGGACTCTGTTTCTTCAACTAAAAGAGGGGAGACGGACAGATCAGAAGAGACAGAACAACTACTTAGCATATAGTGACCGCCTCTGGACCCTGAAGGGAGTAGACCAGCTGCAATAAATATTTATGAGACCTAAGGGCAGTGTGAACGTGAGCGAATGATGACACAGAATTATTAAGTCCTGCTCACGCAGACGGTAGTTACAAATCCCAAAATCGGTGGCTGAGGACCAGGAGGCTGAGCAGAGTGAAATCTTGAGCAGCATGCAAGGTCAGGAGCACAGAACTAGGAGCCTGCCCGCTGGGAGGAGGGGAAACGTCCCAGGCTTTCACCTGAGCCCCTGATCCACGATGAGCTACGCGTGCTAGACCCATTCGCCTACCCGCGTGCCCAGAGCAGGACTCCAGACACAGCTCAATGTCACTGCCTCCGCGCTTCTTTCCGTACAATCACGGGCACATGAGACACCTACAATCCAGGGTAACATCTGCACCCCTGTGAGTCTGTTTGCATCGCCTCGTGTTGTTACCTTGGACAGTGGCATGTTCCAGTGATTAAAAAACGTGATTGAGAATTCTGCCAGAGAATCGGGAACCATTAAAAGAAAAGCCATAAAAAGAAACCATAAAAAAACAAACATAAAAAGCCTTTAAAAAATCATAAAAAGAAAACCCAAATGAAAAATGCAACATAAAGTAATGGAAATTAGCAATTCACCGGGTGTGTTTAAAGGCAATTTAGATACAGATGAAGAAAGAATTAGTCCTTCCACACTTTATCAGAAGCAAATATCTGAGCTAAGCACGGGGGTGCGGGGCGGGGGATGGGGATTAAAATACAGAAGGATGGGAAGGCTGCATGGGGCGCGGTGACAAGGTTGGACTCAGTGGCACAAGAGTGCTAGCAGGAGGAAAGGGACCGCGGGGCAGAAGTGGTCTTGGAAGGGGCAATGGCTGAGAATTTTCCAAGACCAACCAAAGCCATCAAGGCACAGACGAAAATGCTCCAAGCTCCACGCCTGATACAGGGACGCAAACTTCACCTAAGCACCTCGGAGTGAGTGTGCTGGAAACCAAAGACAAAGAGAAAATTTTAGGAACCGCCAGTGCAAAGCGGCACAGATTAGCGTCAAAGGTACGAGAGCGAAACCGCAGGCTGGGTTCTCAACGGCGCACAGCGCGGTGGGACACTCGCCACCAGCTCTGGACTCTAAATCCAGGGTGGGGAAGAAACATGAGATGAAGGAGGAGGGGCACCTGGCTGGCCAGGCCAATGGAGCATGTGACTCTTGATCTCGGGGTTGTGAGCTCGGGCCCCATGCTGGGCGTGGAGCTTACTTAAAAAAAAACTGAGGAGTGCCTGGGTGGCTCAGTCAGTTGAGCGTCCGACTTCGGCTCAGGTCATGATCTCGCAGTCTGTGAGTTCGAGCCCCGCGTCGGGCTCTGTGCTGACAGCTCAGAGCCTGGAGCCTGCTTGGGATTCTGTGCCTCCCTCTCTCTGTCCCTCCCCCACTCATGCTTGCTCTCTCTCTCTCTCAAAAATAAACATTAAAAAAATTTTTTTTAAATCTAGACACAGAAATCCACGTCAACATACTGAGCAGCAGCGTGCGGGCCGGGAGGCAGCAGAGACAGAGTTCAAGGGCTCCAGGGCCGCTCTGCATCCACTGCGGGTAAAGAGCAGCAGTGGCGGTCAGTCTCTGGTCGGTCAAGGCTGCACTGGAGAGCAGGTGACCGCTAAAGGAATGACGAAGACGAGAGCAAAAATACCCATCACAGGGTGAGAGGTGAAAAGGTACAATGGTAACAATAAACGTTACCTCATCAAAAAAGGAGGGAGAAAGAAGGAAAAGCACAGAACGGGGGGACCAAGAGGGAGCAAGGGGTCAGATGGCCGAGTTCAACTGAAATTTTTCAGTTACTACTGTACCCGTACATCAGCTAAATACTCTGGTTAAAATATTAATACTGTCAGATTAGGGCCAAAAATAACAACTACAGGCTGTCCATCAGGGACCTACCATCTTACGTAGAAAACCACAGGAAGGCTGAACATAAAAGTCTGGAAAACAACAAGCCATGCAAACACTAAGCAAAAGGGAAAAAAACTAATACTTTCCAAGAGAAGTATTTACTTCTATTTATTTATTTTTAAATTTTCTTTTTGAGAGAGAGAGAGACAGACAGAGCACGAGTGGGGGAGGGGCAGAGGAAGAGGGAGACACAGAATCCGAAGCAGGCTCCGGGCTCCGAGCTGTCAGCGCAGAGCCCGACGCGGGGCTTGAACTCACGAACCATGAGATCATGTCCTGAGCAGAAGTCAGCCACTTAACTAACTGAGCCACCCAGGCGCCCCGAGAAGTCTTTACTATTTAAAACAAGACCATTTCACGAGGATCCACCAGAAAGATCTAAAAATCCTACCTTTGGCTACATGTGACAACATAGCTCCAACACGTATACAGCAAAAATGACAGGACTGAAAAGAGGAACAGATTAATGGTGACCGATAGAGAACAGCAAATAAAACTCGAAAACCATGAGGATATACACGGCACAAGAGGGACCCTGCATCCAATCACAGCGGATGTGTGTGTTTTTCAAGAGCGTGCTGACCTCTTACCCAGCTCGAGCACATGATGGTCCATAAAACAAGTCCAACAAACTTCAAAGGACTGAAATCGTTCAGGGTATGTTGTTCTCTGACCAAAGGGATTATTAGAAACAACAAAATCAACCTGAAAACCCCCTGATGTTTGAAACAAAATTTTTTTAATGTTTATTTATTTTTGAGAGGCAGAGAGAGAGAGAGTGTGTGAGCAGGAGAGGGGCAGAGTGAGAGGGAGACACAGAATCCGAAGCAGGTTCCAGGCTCCGAGCTGTCAGCACAGAGCCCGACGTGGGGCTCGAACTCATGAACCGCAAGATCATGACATGAGCCGAAGTGGGACGCTCAACTCACTGAGCCACCCAGGCGCCCCTGAAAACCCCCTGATGTCTAGAAATTAATCAACCTGCTTCTAAATAACTCGCAACGTCCATGAAGACACCCTCAGTATTCTGAACTTAACTTGTATTGTATTCTCTTGTAATGAGAATACAACATACCGGGACTTGCAGAATACAGCTAAACACCTATCACTTACACCTCTGGGGAGACTCCTTATTTATTTATTTTTTATTTTTCTACTTGAGAGAGAGAGAGAGAGAGACAGAGAAAAGGAGTGTGAAAGCAGGGGAGAGGGACAGAGGGAGAAGGAAAGAGAATCTTTTTTTTTTTTTTTTTTTAAGAGTGTATAACTTATGAGGTGCCAGGGTGGCTCAGTTGGTTAAGTGTCCGACTCTAGTTCAGGTCATGATCTCACGGTTTGTGAGTTCGAGCCCCGCGTCGGGCTCTGTGCTGACAGCTCGGAGCCTGGAGCCTGCTTCAGGTTCTGTGTCTCCCTCTCTCTCTCTGCCCCTTCCCCACTTGTGCTCTGTCTCTATCAAAAATAAATAAATGTAAAAAAATTTAGAACGTATGATTTATTTAAGTTCATGTTAGTTAACCTACAGCGTAGTATTAGGTTCAGGGGTAGAACCCAGTGATTCATCACTTATATACAACACCCAGTGCTCATCCCCACAGGGAGAGAAAATGTTAAGCAGGCTCCATGATCAGCACAGAGCCCAATGCTTTAGAGGGCTTGATCCCACGACCCTGGGATCGTGACCTGAGTCGAAATCGAGAGTTGGATGCTCAACTGACTGAGCCACCCAGGCGCCCCTAGACTTCTTTTAAAAAAAGGGTAGCAGATCAGGAATTAAAGAGTGTCACTACAAATTCTACAGAAAATAAGAGTGTATGATGCACAACTTTATGCCAATAAATTTGAAAATTGAGATGAGGGACGCCTGGGTGGCGCAGTCGGTTAAGCGTCCGACTTCAGCCAGGTCACGATCTCGCGGTCCGTGAGTTCGAGCCCCGCGTCGGGCTCTGGGCTGATGGCTCAGAGCCTGGAGCCTGTTTCCGATTCTGTGTCTCCCTCTCTCTCTGCCCCTCCCCCGTTCATGCTCTGTCTCTCTCTGTCCCAAAAATAAATAAACGTTGAAAAAAAAAAATTAAAAAAAAAAAAAGAAAGAAAATTGAGATGAAACAGAGAAATTCCTAGAAAAACACAATTATCAAAACGAACAGAAGAAACTAGAGATCTGAGAAAATTCTACATCTGTTTTTTTTTTTTTTAATTTTTTTTTTTTCAACGTTTATTTTTTATTTATTTTTGGGACAGAGAGAGACAGAGCATGAACGGGGGAGGGGCAGAGAGAGAGGGAGACACAGAATTGGAAACAGGCTCCAGGCTCTGAGCCATCAGCCCAGAGCCCGACGCGGGGCTCGAACTCACGGACCGCGAGATCGTGACCTGGCTGAAGTCGGACGCTTAACCGACTGCGCCACCCAGGCGCCCCTGTTTTTTATTTTTTTTAGGTTTATCTTTGAGAGAGAGAGATAGACAAGAGTGCAAGCAGGGGAGGGGCAGAGAGAGAGAGGGAGACACGGAATCCAAAGCAGGCTCCAGGCTCCGAGCTGTCAGCACAGAGCCTGACACGGGGCTCGAACCCACGGACCACGAGATCATGACCTGAGCCCAAGTCGGATGCTCAACCAACTGAGCCACCCAGGCGCCCCTGAAAAGTTCTACATCTATTAAAGAAAAACTTGCCTACAAAGAAAACTATAGTTATTTTAAAAAGCAATAACACAAACCCTCTCCAAGCAATATATGAGAACACACAAAGGTGAGATATTCCCTGATTCATTTCATAAAACCAGCATCACTTGAGAGCAGAATACGACAAGGATATTACAAAACAAGGAAAAACTTAAGCCAATCTCACTCATGAATATAGATGCAAACATCCTACACAAAATATTAGCAAGCAGAATCCAATATATAAAAAGAATACTTAGCCCTTGCCAGGTTAATTTAACACTCAAAAATATATGTAATTCACCACCATAACAAAATAGCCAGAAAAATCACACTATCATTTCACTCGATGCTGGAAAAAACATTTGACAAGTGACATCCAAACAGGATTTTAAAAATTCATCTATTCAGGATAAAAACTAAGAATAGAAGAATTCCCTTAATCTGATAAAGAATATTAAAAACAAAACAAGGGGCGCCTGGGTGGCGCAGTGGGTTAAGCGTCCGACTTCAGCCAGGTCACGATCTCGCGGTCCGTGAGTTCGAGCCCCGCGTCGGGCTCTGGGCTGATGGCTCAGAGCCTGGAGCCTGTTTCCGATTCTGTGTCTCCCTCTCTCTCTGCCCCTCCCCCGTTCATGCTCTGTCTCTCTCTGTCCCAAAAAAAATAAATAAACGTTGAAAAAAAAAATTTTTTTTAAATAAAAAAATAAATAAAAACAAAACAAAATGGAAGCAAACCATCATTTTTTTTTAAGTTTATTTTTTTTAGTCATCTCTACACCCAACATGGGGCTTGAACTCAAAACCCTGAATTCAAGAGTCATGTGCTCCACTGACGGAGACACCCAGGCACCCCAAAGCAACCATTATTCTTAATGGTGAAATGATGACACTTCTGAGATCAGGAATGACAGACACCGATGATATCCACTGCTGTTTAACGAATATTTACTGAGGGTCCTAGGAAACACAACAAAGCAAATAAAAGAAATGTGCAAGAACTAGAAAGGAAAAAATAAAACTGTCACTATTTGTAGACATATAGAAAATCCAATAGAAATATCCATAGAGGACGCCTGGGTGGCTCAGTCAGTTAAGCATCGACTCTTGGTTTTGGCTCCGGTCATGATCTCACGGTTCATGAGTTTGAGCCCCACATTGGGCTCTGATCTAATGGTGTGGAGCCTGCTTGGGATTCTCTCTCTCTCCCTTGCTCTCTGCCCTTTCCCCACCTGTGTACTCTATCTCTCTTTTAAAATAAATAGGTAAACAAACAAAAAAGGCATATCCATAGAAAAGTAGAAAAAAACGTAGAAAATCCAAAAGAATCACCAGCTAAACTGTCATGACCAATAAACAATCTTAGTAAGATTTTATTTGTAAGAAATATGACAGGGGCACCTGGGTGGCTCAGTCGGTTAAGCATCCGACTTCAGCTCAGGTCATGATCTTGTGGTTCGTGAGTTCGAGTCCCATGTCAGGTTCTGTGCTGACAGCTCGGAGCCTGGAGCCTGCTCCGGATTCTGTGTCTCCCTCTCTCTCTGCCCCTCCCCTGCCCATGCTCTGTCTCTCTCTCTCTCTCTCAAAAATAAACAAACATTAAAAAAAATTTTTTAAAACCACGACAACTGTATTTCTATATCATGGCATCCATCAGAAAATGCTAAAACCACGATTGAAGTAGCATCCCCCCAAAAAATCAAATACCCCAAAATAAATGTAAGAAGAGCCATCCTGGCCTCCACAGGCAGTCATAAAACAGATCATGGAAGATGAAGAACTAAGTAAACAGATACAGCCATGAACTAGAAGATCACATACTGCCAAGATCGTGCTTCTCTCCTCAGCTGATCTACAGAATCAACAAAATCCCAAACAAAATTCCAGCGAGGGTGCATGCGTGTGCATGTGCGTATGTAAAACTGACATACGGTTCTAAAATTATATTGAAATGCAAAAGATGTCACAGCCAAAACCACCCTAAAGAATAACAAAAACGAGGGCACCTACCACACCCGATACCAACACTTAGTCTAAAGACCATGTGATCTTAGCCGGAAGACGGGCACACTGTCCCCCGACACAATTAAGAGCCCACTTAGGAGCACCTGCTATGTGACAAGGTGGCACTTTGGAGCACTGGGTCAACTGGACAGCCATCTCACACCACACACAGAATCCGACTCCAAATGGGGCCGAGGCCAACCCTGTGAAATACACCATTACATTCCCCTCTCAGACCGGGGCCTTCTGTCTCTTGCTGGAATCTGCCTAAATCAGGCTTTAATCTAGAAACACTGCATGTAGGAGTTACAGATCTGTGCACACGACCACCCGGGATTCCCACTCCTCACACACCGTACAGAAAGGCACGTCTGTGGGCCTCAGGTACTGGCCCCAAACTGGCAAACGCCCATGTCCAAAAGTAGCTGAGTGGATAAACTGGGCCAGAAATCTTACCGTGGAACGTTATGCTATAACGCTACAACAGGATGAACAAAATATCCCAACCTTTTTCATTTCAGGGCCCCTTTACACTCTTCGAAATGATTAAAGACCCCAGAGACCTTTCATTTTATATAACCAAGCTTTTATAAACATATACCTGTTCATTTCAAAATACCCATTTTAAAATAAATCTCTTCGTTTTAAAATAACGATACTTGTTAACATCAACAACGTCTCTTACGAAAATAACCTTACGTTTTCCAAAACGAAAGTGAGAAGGTGGTGCTGTTTTCTATTTTTGCAAATCTTCTGATTGTCTGGCTCCAGAGAAAGTGGCTCGGTTTTCAAATCTGTTTTCGCATTCAATCTGTGGTGCTATGTTGTGTCGGTTGGAGCAAATGAAGAAAATTAGCCTCACACACATAGCTGGTTTGGGAAAGAGAGCCGGAGTTTAACTGCCTTTCCCAGTTACCGTGGAGACTCCCCCTGGATGCTACCCCGAGATTCGACAAGTGAGAATTTCTTCAAGATCAGACGCAACGTGGCACACGTATCCCTATCGACGAACTCGCATCCTGTTCCTTACGTCAAAATCCAACAGCTTATCTTGCCTGTTGAAAGAATCTTTAACCCATCCGTGATTTTGTAACTATGTACACATCATTTGGAAAACGCTGGTTCAGTGAGTTATGATGGCCTTCCAGACGATGCCATTTCATCGTACGCCATTGGGAAAAAAAATCTGTCATTAATATCGCCCTCTGTCTCATCGGAAAGGGTTGCAAGTGCTGACAGGCCGTCACGTCCACAGGGGTAAACGGGAGTTTCCCCAAATCCGAATTTTCATGCGAAAACTCAGATTTTGGCACTGGCAACAAAGACGATCGATTGTTCCGTCTGAAGGGACGGGGCCGCTTTGTTCATTTCTCTAAATGTGTCTGCCGGACACCCCAGTTTGAGTAACGGTGGCTTATCTGTGAGTCACAGTCACTCTATCAGATAAAAATTGGGCACTCTTAAAAAAAAAAAAAAATAGCGAGTTCAGTTTGCAACCCATAGAACGACGCCCCTGCCTTTCCCCGCGGTTCTGTATGGAAGTGTTTTATGCACGCTTTACCACCCCATCGCATGGTATATTCAAAAGACTCCAGGGTTGACATTTCATAAAATCAATGATTTCTCCTGCTTTCTCAAGGGCAGCCTCATGCGACAATGGATTATAATGACTGCTAGCACAGTCTGGGGTCACTGCCTTCCCCCACCATTGCTTCTGTACCTTTACTACCAACATTGACAGTGAAAGGGGCAAGTAACATCTTCAAATAATCACGAGAGCCATTGTAACTCATCCACTGGAACAGTCTTAGGGAGACCCTGAGGGTCCACAGGCCGTGCTTTGAGAACTTCTGGATTACACCAACGCAAAGCAATACAGATGAACCCTAAAAATGTGATGCTGAGTGAAGAAACAGACACAAAGACCACCTCCTATGGGATTCGTTCAGGTACAAGTTCGTAAAGAGCGAAAACTACGCTATATTGGTTGGGGACGTAGGCTTGGTTGATAAAACACACCGGGGAATCTTAAGACACTTCTCAGGAATTAATAGACAAAGCAGACAAAAACTAGTAAAGAAAATTTAGACAGAATTAAAAAGCTTAGTCCAAGGGCCACACACAGAACCCCCCACCGAACAATAACAGAATTAACGCTCTCGCCAGGCCCAGAGAACGCTCATCGAAACTGACGATACACGAGGCACACAGCCAGTCTCCACAAAAAACAAGGAATGGTATTATGTGAACCGTATTCTTTTCAACGCACGCAGTTTAAAAATCAGTAATAAAAAGACAACTTAGAAACCCCGCCTTGCGAAATTTTTAAAGTCTCCTTTTAGGTGGTTCACAGGTTGGACAAGAAATCGTAATGGAAAACAGAAAATATCTAGGGCTGGTGAATAAAAATACCACGCATCAAAAGGCGCATGTGAGGTGAGCTAAACCAGCAGCAGAGGAGGCATTTACAGGTTTCAGACGGTTTTAACTAGGAGACAGGATGAAGATATGTGACCTGAGGAGGCGGGAGGTCGGGGAGGGTACATTCGACGAAGATACAAGGAAATGACTTAACTAAGCCTGTTGGCAACGTAACTCACTCACGTGAATGTGCGTTACCGCCGGTCTCCAGAAACGCGTCCAAAAGGTCGCTCCCAACTGCCTACAGTGTCTGCATCTCAGCTGCTCAATCCCCACCCACTGGTGAATCCCAACGCCAAGGACATCTTCCTCACCCTCGTGGATATCCGCAGCCCCACTTTCTTACTGGATCCTTTATGTATTTATTTTGAGAGAGGGGCAGAGAGAGAGGGAGACAGAGGATCCCAAGTAGGCTCCACGACGCGGGGCTCTAACTCACAAGCCAGGAGATCGTGACCGGAGCTAAAGCCAGGCGCTTAGCCGACTGAGCCGCCCAGGCGCCCCTCTTACTAGGATTCTTGAAGGTCAAGTGCTCCAGCTTGTCGCTGGCGGGAGCCCTTCCTCCACCCCACTAACCGCAGACATGACTGTCCCAAATTCTGAGCTCCGCTGGGACCTCACTGCTTCGAGATGAACTCAGCTTGTCCTTCTCTAAAGACCAAGGGGGGCCGCGCTTGGAAAAGAAATCCAGACCTCGCTCAGGTTGTCCCTGAGTTTAGCTGGGGAAAAAAAAAAAAAAAAATCAAACTTACTTGATAAAAGACACTTGCAAACTCTTAGAATCATGGCGAGGAAGGACTACAGAGGAACTCAGGTGTCCTTTCTTCGATTCCTTCTCTTTTACCCAGAATCTTCTTCCCCTTTGAATGTCCCTCCTCTCTCCCACTCGTAGGAAGCTGCGAGGAGGTCGGAGGCGGGGAATCAAGGTGAAGAGGCTGGCAGGAAAGGCGGCTGGCTCCCTTCCACACTGCAGCTCCCCGCACCCCCGGTGTCGCGTTTCCAGCACCAGACAGCACCCGACACTGACCCCTGCTCAAATCTGAGATGTCAGCTGGCGATCTGACAGGTGACATCGGACATCTCACATCGCAACCCACCTCCCTCCTTCGCTCCCTTATTCCCCCCAGACCCCTTCAGCCCACTGGACCAGGGAGGAAGGGAAGGGGGACCGTGCGGGCAATGGGTACGATGGCCACGGGTCCCCTGCCTTCCCAGGGCGGGACAGGCCTGCGCCCTGGCAAAACCACAAGCCGGGCCAGGACGTGGTGGCCTCACACGTTCTGCTGTGCGATCCTGGCCAGATCCTCGATGCTGCTCTCCCGTGATGCTCTTACTGGTGACTTCTCTTCCCCAAACGTTTTCCAGTTCAAGCCGCCTTCCCGGCCGTGGTGGGTGTCCCCCACTTTGCGCCTTACCTCACAGAGACAACAGAAATGGGGGGCTGCCAGGCTTGACTGTACTACTCTGGCAAAGGTTATGGGAGAACCATCCACTCCTCAGATCCTTCCCTGGGCAGCTCCCTCCTATCAGAAACGTTCCAGCCCTAACGCGACCTTCTCGAAGAATCCTTCACGGACCCGCTGCGGAAAGCCACTCTCCCGACTTACTCTATCCCCAGTCCGGTTTCATTCCCTTCTGGGATGTGTCAGAAAGGCAGGGACCCGGCCTGTCCCCACACCCTCTCCCCAGCACCTAGAACACAGTGTTCAGTAAATAGTCACCAAATAAGCCAATTTCTTTGGGAAAACTAGTTCTGAGTGACCAAGAGCCCCGGGAGCACACCCACCCCCCTCGCACAAAACTATGGCCCTCGTGGGGCACGTGGGCGGCTCCGTCGGTTGAGCATCCGACTTCGGCTCAGGTCGTGATCTCGCGGTTTGTGAGTTTGAGCCCCGCAAAGGGCTCTGTGCTGACAGCTCAGAGCCTGCTTCAGATCCTGTCTCCCTGTCTCTCTGCCCCTCCCCCCTAAAAATAAACATTAAAAAAAAGAAACTCAACCGCTCTCTTCCCAACTCAGACCTTTACGAAATCAACTTTTCCCTCTGCTTTGTTTTATTCTGAATCAAAGCTCTCTAGCGCCTTCTTTAAGCCACTGCCGCCCTGTGTCTACTATCCCCTCAAGCTTTTTTTTTTTTTTTTTTGGTCATTCTAGAGCTTTTCGGGTATCTGGCTTGCGTTTTCCTGCTCTCCCTTATCCCTTAGTATTTTTAGTAACTCTTTCCACATGGTCAGTGACATCGTCAGTGACTGCAACACACACGTCAACTGCTGACCACAGGGCAACCCCGGCCTCAGTCTCGTCCTGGCTTCCTCTTAAAAACCTCAGTCCGACTCTGGCTCAGGTCGTGATCTTGTGGTTCAGGAGTTCGAGCCCCGCATCGGGCTTGCTGCTGTCAGCACAGAGCCTGCTTCGGATCCTCTGTCCCTCCCCGGCTCGTGCTCTCTCTTTCCCTCAAAGATACATAAAACATTAAAAAAAAAAACAAAAAACTGGGGCGCCTGGGTGGCGCAGTCGGTTGAGCGTCCGACTTCAGCCAGGTCACGATCTCGCGGTCCGTGAGTTCGAGCCCCGCGTCAGGCTCTGGGCTGATGGCTCAGAGCCTGGAGCCTGTTTCCAATTCTGTGTCTCCCTCTCTCTCTGCCCCTCCCCCGTTCATGCTCTGTCTCTCTCTGTCCCAAAAATAAATAAACGTTGAAAAAAAAAAAAAAATTAAAAAAAAAAAACAAAAAACAAAAACAAAACCCCTCAGTCTCCATTTTTCCCACCAGCCTGCACTTGGTAACTCGGTTGCCCTCACTCCTCACGGAATCCTCTGTGCTGGCAGGGCTCTGTGCTCCACGCTCCTGGACACACACGGACTTCCCGCGGGTCTGCGTTCTGAATCCTACTATTAACGCAATTCTCACCCCACATCCAACGCCCTGGTCTTCCTGCCACACGCTCTCCTGATCTCATCGTACTCCAGCAAACCACTACGAAAGTCTTCAACTACCACGTGAGTATATTTAATCGCAGGTTGGATTATTTAAAATCACGCATTAAGGGGTGCTGGCTCAGTCAGTTAAACGTCCGACTTCGGCTCAGGTCACGATCTCACGGTCCGTGAGTTCGAGCCCTGTGTCGGGCTCTGCGCAGATAGCTCGGAGCCTGGAGCCTGCTTCGGATTCTGTGTCTCCCTCTCTCTCTAGCCTTCCCCTGGTTGTGCTCCCCCTTTCAAAAATAAAGAAACATTTTTAAAAATAAATTAAAAATAATAAAGTAAAATTACACGCTAAGATACAAAGGAATGGGAGACTTGGGTAAGCAAGAGGCGGCCTTTCTATCTGTAACACGGACAGTCACGTTAAACAGAGAGCGCGGGTACTGCACGTTCTCATTTGGCTCCCACGACGGCAGGTGCAATTTACTTGAATTCCCAGCCACCACCTCCCACGATCACGTGGCAGGAAATACTCACGTAGATAAGTCCTGAATAGTAGCGGTCCTTCAGGTTGTGTAACACAGAAGCTTCGTTCAAGCACGTCAATTCCGCCATATCCTCCACCTTGGAAAACTTAGGTGGGTTCATCTTCTGGATGTCATCTTTGTTGACCATCGCCTTCTTTCCGTTCTCGGCCAACTCCACCATGACCTCATCTCCCCGCTCTTCCTTGATACTGGCTGCCTCGAAACCATGGCGTTCCGACGGGATCCACACTAGCTTTTTAGCCGTCCAGTCGGCCTGAGTGGCAGGGTTGTAGATGACCGCTCTGTCCACAAAGAGGTACCTCTCTGGGTCTTCGAGTCCGGCTCTCTGGGCCATTGTAAACAGAAGGATCCAAGAGCAATTGCCTCTAGGAGAGGAAGACGAGGAGGAGGACAAGGTTAGGTGTTTACAAATACTGGACAACTCACAGATTTTACTCCTCTGAGGAACTTAAATCAAAACCTTTGGCCGACAGGAAGCATCAACAGTAGCAGAGGCGCTGGGGCCATCCCCTTCACGGCCACGCTCACCGGGCATCCAAAGTAAATGTCAGGGGTGACCACAAAGTAGGAGCCCTCAAGACATGCCCTCTGTTACCAAGGGCTGAAAACCAAGCAGGGGGAAGAGGCCGAGTTCCTGCGGGACTTTCCCCCCCGCCCCACCTCATCTCTTCTCTCGCCCCCGCCACAAATTAAACAGGGAGTCAAGAAGGCAAAGGAGAATGAAGACAAGGAAAGCAGAGACTCCTGATGAAAGGTCACGGAGGTGGTGCCGGAGGTGGTGCCTGAATTACGGTGGCCACGGGGGCGGAGCTACAAAAGGCACAGTAGCTGCTAAACAGTAAACCATCAAGGGGCGCCTGGGCGGCCCAGTCGGTTAAGTGTCTGACTTTGGCTCAGGTCACGATCTCATGGGGAGTTCGAGCCCCGCATCTGGCGGTGCACTGACCACTCAGAGCCTGGAGCCTGCTTCGGATTCTGTGTTCTCCCCCTCTCTCTCTGCCCCTTCCCTGCTCGCGTGCTGTCTCTGTCTCTCAAAAAAAAAAAAAAAGAAGAAGAAACGTTAAAAAAAATTTTTTTAATTTTTTTTTTTTTCAACGTTTTATTTATTTTTGGGACAGAGAGAGACAGAGCATGAACGGGGGAGGGGCAGAGAGAGAGGGAGACACAGAATCGGAAACAGGCTCCAGGCTCTGAGCCATCAGCCCAGAGCCCGACGCGGGGCTCGAACTCACGGACCGCGAGATCGTGACCTGGCTGAAGTCGGACGCTCAACCGACTGCGCCACCCAGGCGCCCCAAAAAAAATTTTTTAAAGAAAAAAGCACGTTCTTTCAAATCAGGTTAGGAGTTAGTCTAGAACATTCGTGATTTTCACAATTAATGTATTAAGACCTAATTGGTTGACTCAACACCCATCTGCCATTGGTTCATACTGAGCCGTTGGCCACGGCTCCATACATGCCCCTCTCAGCTGCATCTCGTCCTATCCTTGTGCCCCTGACTTTCTGGATCAAATGACGGGATTTTACAGTCATCACTCACTTTTCTGATGTGACTCATCACTCCTGCCTGACAATATCTTTGTGGAATCTGACGCCATCATTAAACACTTTTGCTATTACCCCAAATTCCCGGTTATTACAAATCCCAGAAGTATGGTCTCCGTGACCTTGTCCAAATCAACCCAAGAAGCCGACTGAGTAACTCCTCTTGCTCTATCACATCTTCCCAGTTTTTGCCTCCCCCACAAAATGATGGGGGTTCTTAGTAGGCAAAAGACAGAAAGCTGCAAGGCCAATCATGGAGTAGTCCAGGGCCGCCTGGCTGGCTCAGTCGGTGGGGCGGGCGACTCCTGATTGCAGGGTTGTGAGTCTGAGCCCCACTCTGGGTATGGAGATTACTTAAAAATAAAATCTCAAAAGAAAAGCAGTCCAAAGTTGTTAAGAGGCTCTTAACCTTGGGTCCACAAATTTCAAGCTCCGTGAAATCACTGAAATGGTATAAAAACGTACATTTCAGAAATTATTTGTCCTAAGGCAACGCATCACAAACATGCACGCCCCAGAGCCTGGTTCTCAAACTTTGGCGGGTGCAGCACGCAAAAGGCTTGCTGGAGCCCCATCCCAGAGTCCCCAGTTCAGCGGGTCTGGGGCGGAGCCTGGTAATTTGCATTTCTAATAACTTCCCAGACGCAGCTGGTCCTGGCTTCCCCCCCCCTTGGAGAACCATCACTCCTTAGTTCTCTGGTTGCCATGGTGAGCCACTGGCGTTAACAGGTATGCTGGCATAGAAACAAAGGTTGACACCCAATGTTCTAGACTAATTCTTAACCTGATTTAAAACGTATATGCTACCATTTTGAAAATCATGGACTTGAGTAAAACAAAAATCAGAAAACAAGACGAAACAAACGAACAAAAAAAAAAAAATCACAAAAGATGTAGCATTAAGACTTCTCCAAACAAAAATGCTAACACGTTTTAGAGTTCAACTTGTATTTGCCTTCTTTGGCATTCATGTGCAGGCGGGCCATACAGTACAGAAACTTTTCACAGGGTGCATGTACAGTCTGAAGAATGGTTTCCAACGCCCATCATCACCTCCAGGGACCGGCTTTCGCAAGACCAGTAACACGCTTTCTGTCTTTGCAACGTATACTTTGCAAACCGCTAAGAAGGGAGCCATGGCACTGAGGGGGGGATCGTCCAAGGTCAATCTGGACCCGGACAAGAGGACACACACCCCACCTTTACAAATGGCAGCCTTTTGAAAGAGAAAATATCCCACCCTAACAAAATACGGCAATACATTACTCTCATGATTAAGAGGTATGAACTGATTATCCCACAAGACACCTAGGAAGTGGTCTCGCTTCTCGTAGGCGCGTGCGTGCACAAATTTCTGTAATTGGCATGTAATTACATTGGGCATGTAATTATATGCTTAAGTTGAGTGGGTGGCTATAAATTAGAATAGCTTAACAGGTCATTTCTGCAACAGACCTTTTTTTTTTTTTTTTTAAAGTAAATTATATACTTAAAAATTAGTTTGCCGAATCGGTGCATTTTATTTTATTTTCTTAAGTTTATTTATTTTGAGAGAGACAGAGAGAGCACAAGCAGGGCAGGAGAAGAGACCGAGAGGGAGAACCAACTCGGGGCTTAAACTCATGAACCGTGAGATCACAACCTGAGCCAAAATCAAGAGTTAGATGCTTATTGGACTGAGCTACCCAAGTGCCACCCCAAATTGGTACGTTTTAAATTTATCTGTATTTTTTCTAGGTGAGGAAATGATTGTCATGTAAGGTGGGGGAAAACAATAGATCACAAAAATGTTAATTACAAAACGGTCCTGATGTTGTGGGGGAAATTTACATACACACTTTTTTTTTTTTTAAAAGGGAACAGATAATGAATTAAAAACAGATAATAAGTGGATAAATAGGAACAGATACACATTGAATCTTCACTGGATAGTGAGATTACAAATTACTTCCACTTTTCCAGAGTTTCCTACAAGTGATTAGACGCTGAGCGGACCGGACCGTTTCCTGTTCCTGGCTGTATGGTGAGCACTTAGCCGCTTCCGGGGGCCACAGGACACTGACCAAGTATCACAGGCGTGGTCCCTACCCTCATCGTGACCTTCACCTTCTCCACAACCCAAAACCTACCATTCCTCCCAATCCTGACCCAAATGCGGCCCTCTGAGAAGTTCTTTTTCAGGTCAATCTGGCAACTTAATCCTTCTCGTCCTCACATTTTCGACTGCTCTCCTGGCATTCTTCGTGCTCTCCCTGCACTCTAGAAGAGGGCTGAGCAGCAGCAGAGGGACTCAGGCTGCTGAGTCTGATCGAGTTCGGGCGGCCAGCGAGGAGGCTGTGTTCACTTTAACTCCATTCCTTCGTACATTTGGTCCCCGATCTTGAGAATACTGCTATTTAACGGTGAACCCACTCCCAAAAGCCTAGTCTGCGGCAGGGAGAACAGCACAATTTTTAAAAATAGCAAACACTGCTCTCTATCGTTAATTACAGCCGGGCACTATTCTTTCTACACGGTTTACCTTTACCGACTCTCAATCCTCACAACCATCAATATCTCCATTTTACAGATGAAGACGTTAAGGTGGGGAGAAAGCCGGTAACCAGTGCGAGGTCGCGGATGTCACAAGCAGCAGAGCTGGGGTTAACCTCAGAGTCCCAGCCAGGTGACCGGGGGTGTTCTGAAGGGCGTGAAGTATGCTCCACGCTGCCTCTCCACTAAATAAAAATCCTATCGATTCCGGTTTCAAGAAGGCAGGCTCAGCAATGAACACACTAGCACAATCCCGCAAAGGCTTTATGTTTAATAGGAAAAGAAAAAACCACTTATACTTAGGAGAAAAGGGAATGAAGAGGAAGCTCTTTGCAACAGACAGAAAGATAACTGGAAGATGTTTGGCATCATCTGGAATAACTGGCTAATTGTAGCGAAGTCATTGATCTGTAGACGAAGGAACCCCCTACTGAGCCAAAGCCCCATCCCCTTGACTGGATTTAGACACACACACCCCCTTCCCACGGCCATTTTTTACTTCCAGCGAAATGCCACCCAGCAAACTTCTCAGCTGCCTCCCGGCACCTACCATAGGCACAGAGATGGGAAAACAACTCAATTTTGTGAAGCTCTTACGCACGCCAAGCCAAACAACCAACGATGGATACGTTATCTGTGACAGCACATCCCTCTAGAACAGATCAACTAAAACAGAATTGTCCCACCTGGTTTAACACCCCCACTGAGGCGACTTCACCTTACAGGCACGTGGGAACCTATTAATGTGCCAAAAATGCCGCGGAACCAAACGAGCACGCCCCCAAACCAAACGCAAAAGGGCACCCGCTATCTGTGGCCCGCACCTTCTCTCTGCTAACATCTTCCCGCTGGGTGTGGAGGCAACCCCAGGAATTTCAATGCCTCCCATTCGCTAAGAAAGTCCACCAAATGCTGAAGCATAGTCTCCCCCTCCCCGCACGACGTGCCCTTCAGAATTTCCTCCAGCTCGCCTTTCATTCTGTCTGTCTCATTGTGATGATTTCCCCAAGGAGCCCAAATAAAAAGCCAACCTCTGGGGTCACATCCCTTTGCTGCAAAAGCTCGGGCTGCACACCGCCCGATTACACCATATGCTTTCTCCAGATAAGGCCAGGGAAGAACCGAATTTGAGACACAGAAGTAAAAGGATGCATAAAATAAAATGGCCACTTTTTCAGAATCCGAGACAGACGGGGGCATACTTCAACGTCAAAAGCATGGGACTAAGAGAATACTTGGTAAGGGCAGACTGATGAAGGAAATAAAACAATAAATAGATTAAAGTTTTCCAGAGTGAGGTACTATCGAGAATAATGAAGCCTGCCTCAGAGAATCTTCAGTTCCCAGCATTAAAAAAAAAAAAAAAAAAAAAAAAAAAATCTCAGCAAAGCCAAAGTATTATATTTAGTATATTATATTATTGGGCAAAAACAGCAGCCTTTGTTCCGTTCGCAGGCTGGAGCTACCCCGCCTGCTCTCCCCTACCCCACCCCACCCCACCCCAGCCACCCCACCCCCTTGCATCCACCGCAGTGGTCTTGAACGGAGCCGCAGAGGCCCCAGAAACAGATAACGGTCACAGGCAGAGGCCACGCCACCCAGCTGAGCCCAAACCCGCCGAGCGACCAGCCTCCCTCCCCAGGCCCCGGCTCCCGGGCCGGCCGGCCGGGCCGGGGGGCCTCCCGGGTCCCCCCGGGCCGCACCCGCCCACCGCAGGCCCACAAAGCCCCCGCGAACGCCGCGACTCGGCGGCTTCCACTCCCCTCCGACCCCATTCCAGGCCCATTTCATGGGCTCAGGGTGTGACCCCAGCTGCAGAAGGCCAGCCAGAGAGTCCGCGGCGAGCCGTGCCCGGATCGCTTACACAATAAAGGGATCCCGAGGCGAGGGCTGACCCTCCCCCCGGCCGCCCTGCCGCAGCGCGCCCCCGCCGCATTTCCCGCCTCGCCCCCCACCCCGCCCCGGGCCTCGCCGCGCGTCCGGCCTCGGCCCCCCGCGGCCCCCCGCCCGTGCTCCTGCCCCACAGCCCCGGCGGAGTCCACCCACCCCTCCGCGCGCCGGCGGCCAGCTCGGACCCTCGCCCGCCGCGCGCTGCTCGGGCCGTGCGGAGGGGCCCCTGCCCTCCGGGCCCCCCACCCCTCGGGGCCAGGAGCGCCGCCGGCCTTCCGAGACCTGCGAACCCTCTACCGCACCCGGGCTGCCGGGCCGGCCTAATCCGCCCGGGAACCCACCCAGGAGCCGGCCCTTCTTGTCCGGCGCCCCCCACCCACACCCAGGATCGCGCTTTCCAGCCCGCACCGCGGCTCCCTCCCCTCGCGGGACCCCCGGGGCCTCCACCGGAGCACTAGGCCTCCCGACCCCCGTGCCCCACGGATCCCACACACCGAGGACCAGGTCCCTGCATCCCCACCCCCGGATTGCCATCCCCAGCCCCCCCCCCCAAGGGTCGTCCCCCCGGCACACCCAGGCCGCGATCCTTGCAGGGGTCTGAAGCTCCAGGACCCTATTCCTCGACTCTCCAGAGGGCTCTCCACCCACCGGGGTCGGTTCCCTCCGCACCCCCCGCCAGGGCCGGTCCCCGCACGAATCTCCGGCTCCGGAGCACCAGCCCTCCACCCAGCGCCCCCTCGGTCTTCTCCGTGCTCCTGCCTCCCACAGGCGCCCCGCACCCTTCCCCCGGCCCGGGACCCTTCCCTCCCCCACCGCCGTGCCCCCGCCCGCGGCCGCCGCGTTCGGACCCGGGCCGCCGCACCTCTCACCTTCAGCCGAAGATGGTGGCGCCGGCGCACGTCCCCAGCCGAGACCACAGATCCGGCCCCTCAGTCCCAAACCCACCGCTGCCTCCGCCGGGCTCCTTTAGCACTGCCGCTCGGGGCTGCCCCACCCACTCCCACCCTCATTGGGCCAGCTCCACGCCCGTCACCGCCGCCCCCAGACCCACTGGTCCGTTTGCGCGCCCATCTCCAAGGGAAGACGTTAGCAACCCGAACGAAGCTACCTTCCCGAGGTCCGCTCCCTCCACCCACCTGGAATGATGCTCATTGGCTCCCGCTCCCAGCCCAGGCCGCCGGGGCCGCAGTCTCATAGGCTGGTCCGCACGCCCGTCACAGATTCCGGGAGGTGCGGCCGGGGCAGCCGCGGGCGATTGGCTGGCGCCCGCGGAGACGGACAGCCGGGGCCGGCCGGGAGCCCGCGAGCCCGCGGAGCAGAGGCTGCGGACCCCGCGGGGGCCCGGGCCGTGCGGACGCCGGGGCAGGTGTGCCGCGGCGGGGAGCCCCGAGCCGCGCCCGGACGCGCCTCGCCCGCGTCGGGCCGACGCGGCAGCCCACTCGGGCGCCTCGCCGCCCCCTCTCCGTGCCGCAGCCGGCGTGCCCCGCAGCCGCACCGGCTCCCACAGCCGAACCGCGGGCCCCCGGCGCTGCCTGCAGGGGCGGGGCCCGAGCGCGGTCCACAGGCCTTACGTCACCCCCGGCGCTGCTGCGGGGGGCGGGGGCCGCGGCTCTGCGGCTCACCTGCAGTGGGGGGAGGGGGCGGGGCCCCGGGCGGCTCTGCCCATGCGCGCGGGCGCCGCCGGGGGCCCCGGGCCGCGGGCCGCGCCGCAGCCGCCGTCGCGATCCCGGGCGGCCTTCTCCGCTGCCGCAGTTGGGGTGTTTGCGCGGGGAGGGGCCTCGCTCCCTACCCGGGCTCCTGGCTGGGCTGAGATCCCAGAACGAGAGGCGAGCCCGCCTAGGAGAGAAGACTCGGGAAAAGGACGTTCGTTCACCTCACTCATTCGTTCTTTGCTTCATTCATTCATCGCAAGGAGCCCCCTGTCCAATCCCCTAGCGCCTGTAAGCTCTTCGGAGGCCTCAGAAGACTTTGGAGAACTGGAGGGGGCGGGTTGGGGGGAGGGGGAGGCTCCAAAATAAGGAAAGGAAACTGGAAAAATTGAAGCTAATAAATATTTAATATCTGAAATATCTGCAGCACCCAGTCAACTGTAACATGACTTACATAATTACATATAACAGAGTTTAAGTCACAAGAGCAAAACGAATTACTTGTTCTGCCGAAAAGTGCAAATCATCAAAAGCCCTTTCCCAAATTTTTAGAGCAAGATGCAGTTATTTAATGTTGGCGATGGGTGCGTTGCAATACGTGTGATGTAAGTGGGTAAGCCTAGGAAACTTGCAGTCTGGTTAAAAAAAAAAAAAGTGAATAAAGCAAAAAAAAAACAAGGCAGGAAATGATAAGGAAGGGTTGGCTGGTGGAATTCAGAGAGGGCTCCAAGAGGCCTCTGAGCGCAGTCCTTCCTGGGGAAGTCGGAATCAGGTCCTGTGTCCTTTGTCCTAGTGCATCTGGTTCCCCACCCCCCACCAGGCCCCTGGAGTAAGCCGCTCCTTGTCCAGGTGACTTGTGACTTGGTTCCATGAAGAGGTCTGCCCTTAATGCAGTCTGCACGGGGAGTACAGGTTAACTGTGCAAAATACGCGAACGGCATTCCTCTTCTGAATGTTTAAGCGTGTTCAGAGAGGACCAAAGACTCCACTGGTCATTTCTGAATGCAGTGTGCCACGCCTAGAGCATTCATGCACAGACAACCCTGTTAGCCACCAAGTCTGTAGTTTCCCACAATTTTTTTTTAACGTTATTTATTTTTCAGAGACAGAGACAGAGCACGAGTGGGGGAGGGGCAGCGAGCAAGGGAGACACAGAATCTCAAACAGGCTCCAGGCTCCGAGCTGTCAGCCCAGAGCCCCATGCGGGGCTCAAACCCACAAACTGTGAGATCATGACCTGAGCTGAAGTCGACGCTCAACTGACTGAGCCACCCAGGCGCCCCCCACGTTTTTTTTAAATTAATTTTTTTTTGCGGGGGTGGGGGAGGGACAGAGGGGGAGAGAGAATCCCAAGCAGGCTCCACGATGTCAGCACAGAGCCTGACTTGCTGCTCGGATCTCATGAACAGAGAGATCACGACCTGAGCTGAAATCGAGTCGGTCGCTTAAGGGACTAAGCCTCCCAGGTACCGCTTCCCACAATTTTAAAACAAACTCCGTGGATCCTCATCAGAAGAAGGCAGGAAACTCACCAGAATTAAACGTCACAAGGATGTTAGTCTTAATGAGAAATCAGTATCAAAGAGAATGTTCCCAAATGTATCTTTCTATAGCCCCGGCGACTCTCCAAACATTTAGACCTGATGTTTTTAACTGCCTGCTGGAAATCTGTACCTGGGTGAGAGGGAAACCGCAAAGCAGCAAGTCTTAAAGCTCTTTTCTTCCTATTTCCATTTCACCCCACCACCCAGGCTCACCCTCTCTCCAACTTCCCTTTGTCTGTTAAGGGAAGCAGCCTTGAAACCCCTGATCCCTTCCTCTCCCTGGCTCCAATATCATGTCCCTCCTACCTCTATCATCCAACCAGCCAGGCTCCTCACCCATGGAGCTGTATTCCAGAATCTGCTGCCATTGTGATGAGAAAAACACAGGACTTCCAACCCAATAAACCTGGTTTTGAATCCATCTCGGCCATTACTGGGTGTTTAAACTTTGATCAATTCTTTAACCTCATCTTTAAGAGGGGGAAATAAATATGGGGCGCCGGGGTGGTTCAGCCGGTTGAGCGTCCTTGGCTCAGGTCACGATCTTGCAGTTCAAGCCCCGAGTGGGCCTCTGTGCTGACAGCTCGGAGCCCGGAACCTGCTTCGGATTCTGTGTCTCCCTCTCTCTCTGCCCCTCCCCTGCTCGCACTCTTTCTCTCAAAAAGTAATAAAAGGGAGATATAAATAGATACTTTAAGGACTCATTCAGTGGATACATAACAGGATGATGTACCAGGGGGGAAAAGGGGCATCACGAAATATAATAGATTAACAATTGTTTTCCAGTCTACAAGTTCATTACAAGTGAAAGAAATCTTTCCCTTCTTTCTCCATAGTAATTTTTGCTGACAGTCCAGGCTGCTTTACCCCCAGAAGAGAAAGTTCACAGACCATTGTTTTGCACTGTTTAGGTCAGAAGTCCAAACCCATTCCCTCAGGGTGGTTCCGGCCCATGAACCTGTTTTGTTCTAAACTTTTTTGTTCCATCTGCACAGGGCTGATACGAAGCATATTTTTTTTTTTTTTTTTTTTTTTTACTTGAAAGAATTCCAACATTTAAAAATCTATCCAGCACCATTAGCCATTAGGGAAAAGGAAATCAAAATCATAATGAGATACCACTCCACACCCACTGGGAATGAATCGAAAAGATAGACAATAGCAAGTGTTGGTGAGGACGTAGAGAAACAGGAAAGCTCAATCATTTCCAGTGGGAATATAAAATGGAGCACCCACTTGGAAAAATCATCTGCCACATACTTAAAAACTTCAACATAAAGGGATCCACGAGGCTACCCTTAGGTATCTACCAAGCGACAACAACAAAAATTTAATACATATATGGACCCAAAGACTTGCACACAAATGCTCACAGCAGTGACAATATTCACAACAGTAGAGAGAAAAGAAAGAAAGAAACAAAGGAAGGAAGGATGGAAGGAAGGAATAAAGAAAAAGAGAAGAGGAAGGAAGGAAGGGACAAAGAAAGAGAAAAGAGAAAGAGAGAAAAGAGAAAAGGAAAGAAAAAAGGAAAGAAGAAAAGAAAAGAAAAGAAAAGAAAAAGGCATTCCATCAACTGGGGAATGGATACACAAATGTCTATATCCATACAACGGAGTACTACTCATCAATAAAAAGGAACAAACTACAGATAGGTATGTATGTGCAACAACATGGGTGAATCTCGAAAACATTACACTCAGTGACAGAAGTCAGACACAGAGACCACATTTTGTGTGATCCCATGTATCTAAAATACCCATAAAAAGCAGAGCGATAGACATAGAAAGTAGAATCATGGTTGCCTGGGGTGAGGGCCAGGGTTGGGGGGAGGAGGGACAGCGCGGAGATTAACGGTATATTTACATGAGGGATCTTTTTTGTTTTAATTTTATTTTCTATTTTTTAATTTATTTTTTTACTTTAAAAATGTTTTTATTTATTTTTGAGAGAGAGAGAGAGAGAATGAATGAACGGGGAAGGAGCACAGAGAGAGGGAGACACAGAATGCTCCAGGTTCCAAGCTGTTAGCACAGAGCCTGACTCGGGAGCTCATCACCTGAGTGGAATTTGGACGCTCAACCAACTGAGCCACCCCGGCGCCCCTACATGAGAGATCTTATTGGGATGATGAAAATGTTCTAAAACTGATTCATGGTGATGGTTGCACAACTTGATAAATTTACTAAAAAAAAAAACAAAAAAAAAAACAACACTGAATTTTATACTGTGAATGACATGATTTGCAAAATACACCTTAATAATTAAAAAAAAGTTGGAGCCTGTTTCCGATTCTGTGTCTCCCTCTCTCTCTGCCCCTCCCCCGTTCATGCTCTATCTCTCTGTGTCCCAAAAATAAATAAACGTTGAAAAAAAAAATTAAAAAAAAATAAATAAATAAAAATTAAAAAAAAAAAAAAAAAAAAGAGAGGGGCGCCTGGGTGGCTCAGTCGGTTAAGCGTCCAACTTCGG